>NC_141074.1:42372800-42687800 GCF_041138505.1 Cibotium barometz
GAATGCATTCTTCTAGCTCTACCATGTGGTAGAGCTAGACTTCAACGAATGTAACCGGCTGAGGTTGAATGTAACTATGGTAGAGCTGTATTCTATCTAAACCACATTGTAGAGATAGAATGCTTTGAGGTCTAGCTCTACCATGTGGTGGAGCTAGAATTGCATTTGAGGTCTACTAGCTCTGAGGTCTAGCTCTACCATGTGGTAGAGCTAGAATGCATCAATCTAGCTGTGTTCCATATACATCAAAAAAACCAATTACTCCAAGAAGAGACCTACTTCACATGACAAGAACCAAGGAGCTAGAATTGTATTTGATCTAGCTCTACCACGTGGTAGAGCTGTATTCTACCTAGACCACATCATAGATCTAGAATGCTTTGAGGTCCAGCTCTACCATGTGGTGGAGCTAGAATGCATTCTTCTAGCTCTACCATGTGGTAGAGCTAGACTTCAATGAATGTAACCATGTGGTAGAGCTAGACTTCAATGAATGTAACCGGCTGAGGTTGAATGTGACTATGGTAGAGCTGTATTCTACCTAAACCACATTCTAGAGATAGAATGCTTTGAGGTCTAGCTCTACCATGTGTGGTGGAGCTAGAATTGCATTTGAGGTCTAACTCTACCATGTGGTAGAGCTGTATTCTATCTAGACTACATCGTGGAGCTAGAATGCTTTGAGGTCTAGCTCTACCATGTGGTGGAGCTAGAATGCATTCTTCTAGCTCTACCATGTGGTAAAGCTAGACTTCAATGAATGTAACCCGCTGAGGTTGAATGTAACTGTGGTAGAGCTAGACCTCAAAGCTTTCTATCTCTACGATTCTAGATCCACCACATGGTAGAGCTAGACCTCAAATGCAATTCTAGATCTACCACATATGGTAGATGTAGACCTCAAAGCATTTTATCTTAATTACTCCATCTTGGATCTCTCAGTACATTTATTAGTTTTGCTCTACCACATGGTAGAGCTGGATAAATGCATTCTAGCTTGACTTTTTGAGGTCTAGCTCTACCATGTGGTGGAGCTGGGATTGCATTTGAGATCTAGCTCTAACATGTGGTGGAGCTAGAATTGCATTTGAGGTCTAAAGCTTCGAGGTCTAGCTCTACCATGTGGTAGAGCAAAATTGCATCGATCTAGCTATGTTCCATATACATCAACAAAACCAATTACTCCAAGAAGAGACCTACTTCACATGACAAGAACCAAGGAGCTAGAATTGCATTTGATCTAGCTCTACCACGTGGTAGAGCTGTATTCTACCTAGACCACATCGTAGAGCTACAATGCTTTGAGCTCCAGCTCTACCATGTGGTGGAGCTAGAATGCATTCTTCTAGCTCTTCAATGTGATAGAGTTAGACTTCAATGAATGTAACCGCCTAAGGTTGAATGTGACTATGGTAGAGCTATATTCCACCAAAACCACATTGTAGAGATAGAATGCTTTGAGGTCTAGCTCTACCATGTGGTGGAGCTAGAATTGCATTTGAGGTCTAGCTCTACCATGTGGTAGATCTGTATTCCATATAGACTACATCGTAGAGCTGGAATGCTTTGAGGTTCAGCTCTACCATGAGGTGGAGCTAGAATGCATTCTTCTAGCTCTACCATGTGGTAGAGCTAGACTACAATGAATGTAACCGGCTGAGGTTGAATATACTTGTGGTAGAGCTAGGCCTCAAAGCTTTCTACCTCTACGATTGTAGCTCCACCACATGGTAGAGCTAGATCACAAATGCAATTCTCGCTCCACCACATATGGTAGAGAAAGACCTCAAAGATTTTTATCTTAATTACTCCATCTTCGAGCTCTCAATACATTTATTACTCTTGCTCTTCCACATGGTAGAGCTAGATAAATGCATTCTAGCTGGACTTCAAAGTTTTCTAGTGCTGGTTTTTCAATGGATATTATCTCTACCAGGTGGCAGAGCAAGATTAATAAATGTATTGACCAGAATGCTTTGAAATCTAGCTCTACCATGTGGTGGAGCTAGAATACATTCTTCTAGCTCTACCATATGTGGTAGAGCTAGACTTCAATGAATGTAACCAGCTGAGGTTGAATGTAACTGTGGTAGAGCTGTATTCTACCTAAACCACATTGTAGAGATAGAATGCTTTGAGGTCTAGCTCTACCATGTGGTGGAGCTAGAATTGCATTTCAGGTCTAGCTCTACCATGTGGTGGAGCTAGAGTTGTAGAGATAGAAAGCTTTGAGGTCTAGCTCTACCATGTGGTAGAGCAAGAATGTATCGATCTAGCTGTGTTCCATACACATCAACAAAACCAATTACTCCAAGAAGAGACCTACTTCACATGACAATAACCAAGGAGCTAGAATTGCATTTGATCTAGCTCTACCACGTGGTAGAAATGTATTCTACCTAGACCACATCGTAGAGCTAGAATGCTTTGAGGTCCAGCTCCACCATGTGGTGGAGCTAGAATGCATTCTTCTAGCTCTACCATGTGGAGAGCTAGACTTGAACGAATGTAACCGGCTGAGGTTGAATGTAACTGTGGTAGAGTTGTATTCTACCTAAACCACATTGTAGAGATAGAATGCTTTGAGGGCTAGCTCTACCATGTGGTGGAGCTAGAATTGCATTTGAGGTCTAGCTCTACAATGTGGTGGAGCTAGAAGTGCATTTGAGGTCTAAAGCTTTGAGGTCTAGCTCTACCATGTGGTAGAGCAAGAATGCATCAATGTAGCTGTGTTCCATACACATCAACAAAACCAATTATTCCAAGAAGAGACCTACTTCACATGACAAGAACCAAGGAGCTAGAATTGCATTTGATCTAGCTCTACCACGTGGTAGAGCTGTATTCTACCTAGACCACATCGTAAGGCTAGAATGCTTTGAGCTCCAGCTCTACCATGTGGTGGAGCTAGAATGCATTCTTCTAGCTCTACCATGTGGTAGAGCTAGACTTCAATGAATGTAACCGGCTGAGGTTGAATGTGACTATGGTAGAGCTGTATTCTACCTAAACCACATTGTAGAGATAGAATGCTTTGAGGTCTAGCTCTCTACCATTTGGTGGAGCTAGAATTGCATTTGAGGTCTAACTCTACCATGTGGTAGAGCTGTATTCTATGTAGACTACATCGTAGAGCTAGAATGCTTTGAGGTCCAGCTCTACCATGTGGTGGAGCTAGAATGCATTCTTCTAGCTCTACCATGTGGTAGAGCTAGTCTTCAATGAATGTAACCGGCTGAGTTTGAATGTAAGTGTGGTAGAGCTAGACCTCAAAGCTTTCTATCTCTCCGATTCTAGCTCCACCACATGGTAGAGCTAGACCTCAAATGCAATTCTAGATCCACCACATATGGTAGACGTAGACCTCAAAGCATTTTATCTTAATTACTCCATCTTGGAGCTCTCAATACATTTATTAGTCTTGCTCTACCACATGGTAGAGCTAGATAAATGCATTCTAGCTTGACTTCAAAGTATTCTAGTGCTGGTTTTTCAATGGATATTATCTCTACCAGGTGGCAAAGCAAGATTAATAAATGTATTGACTAGAATGCTTTGAAATCTAGCTCTACCATGTGGTGGAGCTAGAATGCATTCTTCTAGCTCTACCATGTGGTAGAGCTAGACTTCAATGAATGTAACCAGCTGAGGTTGAATGTAATTGTGGTAGAGCTGTATTCTACCTAAACCACATTGTAGAGATAGAATGCTTTGAGGTCTAGCTCTACCATGTGGTGGAGTTAGAATTGCATTTGAGGTCTAAGTCTACCAGCTAGCGTCGCAGAGGAAGAAAGCTTTAAGATCTAGCTCTACCATGTGGTAGAGCAAGAATGCATCGATCTAGCTGTGTTCCATACACATCAACAAAACCAATTACTCCAAGAAGAGACCTACTTCACATTACAAGAACCAAGGAGCTAGAATTGCATTTGATCTAGCTCTACCACATGGTAGAGTTGTATTCTACCTAGACCACATCGTAGAGCTAGAACGCTTTGAGGTCCAGCTCCAACATGTGGTGGAGCTAGAATGCATTCTTCTAGCTCTACCATGTGGTAGAGCTAGACTTTAATGAATGTAACCGGCTGAGCTTGAATGTAACTGTGGTAGAGCTGTATTCTACCTAAACCACGTTGTAGAGATAGAATGCTTTGAGGTCTAGCTCTACCATGTGGTGGAGTTAGAATTGCATTTGAGATCTAGCTCTACCATGTGGTGGAGCTAGAATCATAGAGGTAGAAAGCTTTGAGGTCTAGCTCTACCATGTGGTAGAGCAAGAATGCATCGATCTAGCTGTTAGTTCCATACACATCAACAAAACCAATTAGTCCAAGAAGAGACCTATTTAACATAACAAGAACCAAGCAGCTAGAATTGCATTTGATCTAGCTCTACCACATGGTACAATTGTATTCTACCTAGACCACATCGTAGAGCTCGAATGCTTTGACGTCCAGCTCCACCATGTGGTGGAGCTAGAATGCATTCTTCTAGCTCTACCATGTGGTAGAGCCAAACTTAAACGAATGTAATCGGCTGAGGTTGAATGTAACTGTGGTAAAGCTGTATTCTACCTAAACCACATTGTAGAGATAGAACGCTTTGAGGTCGAGCTCTACCATGTGGTGGAGCTAGAATTGCATTTGAGGTCTAGCTCTACCATGTGGTGAAGCTAGAATTGCATTTGAGGTCTAAAGCTTTGAGGTCTAGCTCTACCATGTGGTAGAGCAAGAATGCATCGATCTAGCTGTGTTCCATACACATCAACAAAACCAATTACTCCAAGAAGAGACCTACTTCACATTACAAGAACCAAGGAGCTAGAATTGCATTTGATCTAGCTCTACCACGTGGTAGAGTTGTATTCTACCTAGACCACATCGTAGAGCTAGAATGCTTTGAGGTCGAGCTCCACCATGTGATGGAGCTACAATGCATTCTTCTAGCTCTACCATGTGGTAGAGCTAGACTTCAATGAATGTAACTGGCTAAGGTTGAATGTCACTGTGGTAGAGCTGTATTCTACCTAAAGCACATTGTAGAGAAAGAACGCTTTGAGGTTTAGTTCTACCATGTGGTGGAGCTAGAATTGCATTTGAGGTCTAGCTCTACCATGTGGTGGAGCTTGAATCGTAGAGGTAGAAAGCTTTGAGGTCTAGCTCTACCATGTGGTAGAGCAAGAATGCACTGATCTAGCTGCGTTCTATACACATCTACAAAACCAATTACTCCAAGAAGAGACCTACTTCATATAACAAGAACCAAGGAGCTAGAATTGCATTTGATCTAGCTCTACCACGTGGTAGAAATGTATTCTACATAGACCACATCGTACAGCTAGAATGCTTTGAGGTCCAGCTCCACCATGTGGTGGAGCTAGAATGCATTCTTCTAGCTCTACCATGTGGTAGAGCTAGACTTCAAAGACTGTAACCGGCTGAGGTTGAACCTAATTGTGGTGGAGCTGTATTCTACCTAAACCACATTGTAGAGATAGAATGCTTTGAGGTCTAGCTCTACCATGTGGTGGAGCTAGAGTTGCATTTGAGGTCTAGCTCTACCATGTGGTGGAGCTAGAATTGCATTTGAGGTCTAAAGCTTTGAGGTCTAGCTCTACCATGTGGTAGAGCAAGAATGCATCGATCTAGCTCTGTTCCATACACATCAACAAAACCAATTACTCTAAGAGGAGACCTACTTCACTTGAAAAGAACCAAGGAGCTAGATTTGCATTTGATCTAGGTCTACCACGTGGTAGACCTAGATCAAGTTGTATTCTACCTAGACCACATCGTAGAGCTAGAATGCTTTGAGGTCTAGCTCCACCATGTGGTGGAGCTAGAATGCGTTCTACTAGCTCTACCATGTGGTAGAGCTAGACTTCAATAAATGTAACCGACTGAGGTTGAATGTGACTGTGGTAGAGCTGTATTCTACCTAAACTACATTATAGAGATAGAATGCTTTGAGGTTTAGCTCTACCATGCGGTGGAGCTAAAATTGCATTAGAGGTCTAGCTCTACCATGTGGTGGAGCTAGAGTTGTAGAGGTAGAAAGCTTTGAGGTCTAGCTCTACCATGTGGTAGAGCAAGAATGCATCGATCTAGCTATGTTCCATACACATCAACAAAACCAATTACTCCAAGAAGAGACCTACTTGACATGACAAGATCCAAGGAGCTAGAATAGCATTTCATCTAGCTCTACCACGTGGTAGAAATGTATTCTACCTAGACCACATCGTAGAGCTAGAATACTTTAAGGTCCAGCTCCACCATGTGGTGGAGCTAGAATGCATTCTTCTAGCTCTACCATGTGGTAGAGCTAGACTTCAACGAATGTATTTGGCTGAGGTTGCATGTAACTGTGGTAGAGCTGTATTCTACCTAAACCACATTGTAGAGATAGAATGCCTTGAGCTCTAGCTCTACCATGTGGTGGAGTTAGAATTGCATTTGGGGTCTAGATCTACCATGTGGTGGAGCTAGAATCATAGAGGTAGAAAGCTTTGAGGTCTAGCTCTACCATGTGGTAGAGCAAGAATGCATCGATCTAGCTGTGTTCCATACACATCAACAAAACCAATTACTCCAAGAAGAGAACTACTTCACATGACAAGAACCAAAGAGCTAGAATTGCATTTGATCTAGCTCTACCACGTGGTAGAGCTGTATTCTACCTAGACTACATCGTAGAGCTAGAATGCTTTGAGGTCCAGCTCTACCATGTGGTGGTGCTAGAATGCATTCTTCTAGCTCTACCATGTGGTAGATCTAGACTTCAACGAATGTAACCGGCTGAGGTTGAATGTGACTATGGTAGAGCTGTATTCTACCTAAACCACATTGTAGAGATAGAATGCTTTGAGGTCTAGCTCTACCATGTGGTGGAGCTAGAATTGCATTTGAGGTCTAACTCTACCATGTGGTAGAGCTGTATTCTATCTAGACTACATCGTAGAGCTAGAATGCTTTGAGGTCCAGCTCTACCATGTGGTGGAGCTAGAATGCATTCTTCTAGCTCTACCATGTGGTAGAGCTAGACTTCAATGAATGTAACCGGCTGAGGTTGAATGTAACTGTGGTAGAGCTAGACTGCAAAGCTTTCTATCTCTACGATTCTACCTCCACCACATGGTAGAGCTAGACCTCAAATACAATTCTAGATCCACCACATATGGTAGGCGTAGACCTCAAAGCATTTTATCTTAATTACTCCATCTTGGAGCTCTCAATACATTTATTAGTCTTGCTCTACCACATGGTGGAGCTAGATAAATGCATTCTAGCTTGACTTCAAATCATTCTAGTGCTAGTTTTTCAATGGATATTATCTCTACCAGGTGGGAGAGCAAGATTAATAAATGTATTGACCATAATGCTTTGAAATCTAGCTCTACCATATGGTGGAGCTAGAATGCATTCTTCTAGCTCTACCATGTGGTAGAGCTAGACTTCAATGAATATAACCAGCTGAGGTTGAATGTAACTGTGGTAGAGTTGTATTCTACCTAAACCACATTATAGAGATAGAATGCTTTGAGGTCTAGCTCTACCATGTGGTGGAGTTAGAATTGGATTTGAGGTCTAGCTCTACTATCATGTGGTGGAGAAAGAATCGTAGAGGTACAAAGCTTTGAGGTCTAGCTCTACCATGTGGTAGAGCAAGAATGCATCGATCTAGCTGTGTTCCATACACATCAATAAAACCAATTACTCCAAGAAGAGACCTATTTGACATGACAAGAACCAAGGAGCTAGAATTGCATTTGATCTAGCTCTACCACGTGGTAGAAATGTATTCTACCTAGACCACATCGTAGAGCTAGAATGCTTTGAGGTCAAGCTCTACCATGTGGTGGAGCTAGAATGCATTCTTCTAGCTCTACCATGTTGTAGAGCTAGACTTCAACGAATTTAACCGGTTAAAGTTAAATGTAACTGTGGTAGAGCTGTATTCTACCTAAACCACATTGTAGAGATAGAATGCTTTGAGGTCTAGCTCTACCATGTGGTGGAGCTAGAAATGCATTTGACTTATTCTAACTCTACCATGTGGTGGAGCTAGAGTCGTAGAGGTAGAAAGCTTTGAGATCTAGCTCTACCATGTGGTAGAGCAAGAATGCATCGATCTAGCTGTGTTCCATACACATCAACAAAATCAATTACTCCAAGAAGAGACCTACTTCACATTACAAGAACCAAGGAGCTAGAATTTCATTTGATCTAGCTCTATGGTAGAGTTATATTCTACCTAGACCACATCGTAGAGCTAGAATGCTTTGAGGTCCAGCTCCACCATGTGGTGGAGCTAGAATGCATTCTTCTAGCTCTACCATGTGTGGTAGAGCTAGACTTTAATGAATGTAACCGGCTGAGCTTGAATGTAACTGTGGTAGAGCTGTATTCTACCTAAACCACATTTGAGGTCTAGCTCTACCATGTGGTGGAGCTAGAATCGTAGAGGTAGAAAGCTTTGAGGTCTAGCTCTACCATGTGATAGAGCAAGAATGCATCGATCTAGCTGTGTTCCATACACATCAACAAAACCAATAAGTCCAAGAAGAGACCTATTTAACATGACAAAAACCAAGGAGCTAGAATTGCATTTGATCTAGCCCTACCAAGTGGTAGAAATGTATTCTACCTAGACCACATCGTAGAGCTAGAATGCTTTGACGTCCAGCTCCACCATGTGGTGGAGCTAGAATGCATTCTTCTAGCTCTACCATGTGGTAGAGCTAGACTTGAACGAATGTAACCGGCTGAGGTTGAATGTAACTGTGGTAGAGTTGTATTCTACGTAAACCACATTGTAGAGATAGAATGATTTGAGGTGTAGCTCTACCATGTGGTGGAGCTAGAATTGCATTTGAGGTCTAGCTCTACCATGTGGTTGAGCTAGAATTGCATTTAAAGTCTAAAGCTTTGAGGTCTAGCTCTACCATGTGGTAGAGCAAGAATGCATCGATCTAGCTGTGTTCCATACACATTAACAAAACCAATTACTCCAAGAAGAGACCTACTTCACATTACAAGAACCAAGGAGCTAGAATTGCATTTGATCTAGCTCTACCACGTGGTAGAGTTGTATTCTACCTAGATCACACCGTAGAGCTAGAATGCTTTGAGGTCAAGCTCCACCATGTGGTGGAGCTAGAATGCATTCTTCTAGCTCTACCATGTGGTAGAGCTAGACTTCAATGAATGTAACCGGCTAAGGTTGAATGTGACTATGGTAGAGCTGTATTCTACCTAAACCACATTGTAGAGATAGAATGCTTTGACATCTAGCTCTACCATGTGGTGGAGCTAGAATTGGTCTAGCTCTACCATGTGGTTGAGCTAGAATCATAGAGGTAGAAAGCTTTGAGCTCAGCTCTACCATGTGGTAAAGCAAGAATGCATCGATCTAGCTGTGTTCTATACACATCAACAAAACCAATTACTCCAAGAAGAGACCTACTTCATATGATAAGAACCAAGGAGCTAGAATTGCATTTGAACTAGCTCTACCACGTGCTAGAAATATATTCTACATAGACCACATCGTAGAGTTAGAATGCTTTGAGGTCCAGCTCCACATTGTGGTGGAGCTAGAATGCATTCTTCTAGCTCTACCATGTGGTAGAGCTAGACTTCACAGACTGTAATCGGCTCAGGTTGAATGTAACTGTGGTAGAGCTGTATGCTACCTAAACCACATTGTAGAGATAGAATGCTTTGAGGTCTAGCTCTACCATGTGGTGGAGTTAGAATTGCATTTGAGGTCTAGCTCTACCATGTGGTGGAGATAGAATCGTAGAGGTAGAGAGCTTTGAGGTCTAGCTCTACCATGTGTGGTAGAGCAAGAATGCATCGATCTAGCTGTGTTCCATACACATCAACAAAACCAATAAGTCCAAGAACAGACCTATTTAACATGACAAAAACCAAGGAGCTAGAATTGCATTTGATCTAGCTCTACCACGTCGTAGAAATGTATTCTACCTAGACCACATCGTCGAGCTAGAATGCTTTGACGTCCAGCTCTACCATGTGGTGGAGCTAGAATGCATTCTTCTAGCTCTACCATGTGGTAGAGCTAGACTTGAACGAATGTAACCGGCTGAGGTTGAATGTAACTGTGGTAGCGTTGTATTCTACCTAAACCACATTGTAGAGATAGAATACTTTGACGTCTAGCTCTACCATGTGGCGGAGCTAGAATTGCATTTGAGGTCTAGCTCTACCATGTGGTAGAGCTAGAATTGCATTTAAAGTCTAAAGCTTTGAGGTCTAGCTCTACCATGTGGTAGAGCAAGAATGCATCGATCTAGCTGTGTTCCATACACATCAACAAAACCAATTACTCCAAGAAGAGACCTACTTCACATTACAAGAACCAAGGATCTAGAATTGCATTTGATCTAGCTCTACCACATGGTAGAGTTGTATTCTACCTAGACCACATCGTAGAGCTAGAATGCTTTGAGGTCCAGCTCCACCATGTGGTGGAGCTAGAATGCATTCTTCTAGCTCTACCATGTGGTAGAGCTAGACTTGAACGAATTTAAACCAGCTAAGGTTGAATGTGACTGTGGTAGAGCTGTATTCTACCTAAACCACATTGTAGAGATAGAATGCTTTGAGGTCTAGCTCTACCATGTGGTGGAGCTAGAATCGTAGAGGTAGAAAGCTTTGAGGTCTAGCTCTACCATGTGGTAGAGCAAGAATGCATCGATCTAGGTGCGTTCTATACACATCAACAAAACCAAGAAGAGACCTACTTCATATGACAAGAACCAAGGAGCTAGAATTGCATTTGATCTAGCTCTACCACGTGGTAGAAATGTATTCTACATAGACCACATCGTAGAGCTAGAATGCTTTGAGGTCCACCTCCACCATGTATTCTACATAGACCACATCGTAGAGCTAGAATGCTTTGAGGTCCACCTCCACCATGTGGTGGAGCTAGAATGCATTCTTCTAGCTCTACCATGTGGTAGAGCTAGACTTCAAAGACTGTAACCGGCTGAGGTTGAATGTAACTGTGGTAGAGTTGTATGCTACCTAAACCACATTGTAGAGATAGAATGCTTTGAGGTCTAGCTCTACCATGTGGTGGAGCTAGAATTGCATTTGAGATCTAACTCTACCATGTGGTGGAGCTAGAACTGCATTTGAGGTCTAAAGCTTTGAGGTCTAGCTCTACCATATGGTAGAGCAAGAATACATCAATCTAGCTCTATTCCATACACATCAACAAAACCAATTACTCTAAGAGGAGACCTACTTCACATGACAAGAACCAACGAGCTAGAATTGCATTTGATCTAGCTCTACCACGTGGTAGAGTTGTATTCTACCTAGACCACACCGTAGAGCTAGAATGCTTTGAGGTCCAGCTCCACCATGTGGTGGAGCTAGAATGCATTCTTCTAGCTCTACCATGTGGTGGAGCTAGAGTCGTAGAGGTAGAAAGCTTTGAGGTCTAGCTCTACCATGTGGTACAGCAAGAATGCATCGATCTAGCTGTGTTCCATACACATCAACAAAACCAATTACTCCAAGAAGAGACCTACTTGACATGACAAGATCCAAGGAGCTAGAATTGCATTTGATCTAGCTCTACCACGAGGTAGAGCTATATTCTACCTAGGCCACATCGTAGAGCTAGAATGCTTTGAGGTCCAGCTCTACCATGTGGTGGAGCTAGAATTGCATTTGAGGTCTAGCTCTACCATGTGGTAGAGCTAGACTTCAACGAATGTAACCGACTGAGGTTGTAACTGTGGTAGAGCTGTATTCTACCTAAACCTCATTGTAGAGATAGAATGCTTTGAGGTCTAACTCTACCATGTGGTGGAGTTAGAATTGCATTTGAGGTCTAGCTCTACCATGTGGTGGAGCTAGAATCATAGAGGTAGAAAGCTTTGAGGTCTAGCTCTACCATGTGGTAGAGCAAGAATGCATCGATCTAGCTGTGTTCCATACACATCAACAAAACCAATTACTCCAAGAAGAGACCTACTTCACATTACAAGAACCAAGGAGCTAGAATTGCATTTGATCTAGCTCTACCACATGGTAGAGCTGTATTCTACCTAGACCACATCGTAGAGCTAGAATGCTTTGAGCTCCAGCTCTACCATGTGGTGGAGCTAGAATGCATTCTTCTAGCTCTACCATGTGGTAGAGCTAGACTTCAATGAATGTAACCGGCTGAGGCTGAATGTGACTATGCTAGAGCTGTATTCCACCCAAACCACATTGTAGAGATAGAATGCTTTGAGGTCTAGCTGTACCATGTGGTAGAGCAAGAATTGCATTTGAGGTCTAGCTCTACCTTGTGGTAGAGCTGTAATCTATCTTGACTACATCGTAGAGCTAGAATGCTTTGAGGTCCAGCTCTACCATGTGGTGGAGCTAGAATGCATTCTTCTAGCTCTACCATGTGGTAGAGCTAGACTTCAATGAATGTAACCGGCTGAGGTTGAATGTAACTTTGTTAGAGCTAGACCTCAAAGCTTTCTACCTTTACAATTGTAGCTCCACCACATGGTAGAGCTAGACCTCAAATGCAATTCTAGCTCCACCACATATGGTAGAGGTAGACCTCAAAGCATTTTATCTTAATTACTCCATCTTGGAGCTCTCAATACATTAATTAGTCTTGCTCTTCCACATGGTAGAGCTAGATAAATGCATTCTAGCTGGACTTCAAAGTATTCTAGTGCTGGTTCTTCAATGGATATTATCTCTACTAGGTGGCAGAGCAAGATTAATAAATGTATTGACCAGAATGCTTTGAAATCTAGCTCTACCATGTGGTGGAGCTAGAATGCGTTCCTCTAGCTCTAACATATGTGGTAGAGCTAGACTTCAATGAATGTAACCAGCTGAGGTTGAATGTGACTGTGGTAGAGTTGTATTCTACCCAAACCACATTGTAGAGATAGAATGCTTTGAGGTGTAGCTCTACCATGTGGTGGAGCTAGAATTGCATTTGAGGTCTAAAGCTTCGAGGTCTAGCTCTACCATGTGGTAAAGCAAAATTGCATCGATCTAGCTATGTTCCATACACATCAACAAAACCAATTACTCCAAGAAGAGACCTACTTCACATGACAAGAACCAAGGAGCTAGAATTGCATTTGATCTAGCTCTACCACGTGGTAGAGCTGTATTCTACCTAGACCACATCGTAGAGCTACAATGCTTAGAGCTCGAGCTCTACCATGTGGTGGAGCTAGAATGCATTCTTCTAGCTCTTCAATGTGGTAGAGTTAGACTTCAATGAATGTAACCGCCTGAGGTTGAATGTGACTATGGTAGAGCTGTATTCCACCAAAACCACATTGTAGAGATAGAATGCTTTGAGGTCTAGCTCTACCATGTGGTGGAGCTAGAATTGCATTTGAGGTCTAGCTCTACCATGTGGTAGATCTGTATTCCATATAGACTACATCGTAGAGCTAGAATGCTTTGAGGTTCAGCTCTACCATGTGGTGGAGCTAGAATGCATTCTTCTAGCTCTACCATGTGGTAGAGCTAGACTTCAACGAATGTAACCGGCTGAGGTTGAATGTAACTATGGTAGAGCTGTATTCTATCTAAACCACATTGTAGAGATATAATGCTTTGAGGTCTAGCTCTACCATGTGGTGGAGCTAGAATTGCATTTGAGGTCTACATTAGGACCTCAATGGAAGGCTTCTTGGGCCCTTTTATTTGGCAGTTTAAGGAGTCAAACCTTTTCTCTTAAGAAGAAACATTTTCTAATTAGAAGCTTCAAAACGGCTACTTTATTCGAATTTGAATTTTGGGAGGAAAATGGAATTTAAAATCTAGCGGACAAAACCATATCATGTAACATATCTATGGAAAGCTCTTGATGCGTAGATCACGGATCTATAATCTCCGCTCAAATCGGAGCTTGTATGTAGAAGTTATGGAGGTCCGAAAATTGTAAAATTGCATCCCCCTTTTTGGGGGAAAAAGTGCACCCTTTGACCACTCTTACACCTCTCTTACAAACCCAACATTTCAGTCCACATGGCAACCCCCCATTTGGCTATTCCTTAATCACCTTGATTAGGCTTGGGAAAATTAAAGGGCCCAAGAAGACCCCATTCACTTCCTAATGAAGCTCTGAGGTCTAGCTCTACCATGTGGTAGAGCTAGAATGCATCAATCTAGCTGTGTTCCATACACATCAAAAAAACCAATTACTCCAAGAAGAGACCTACTTCACATGACAAGAACCAAGGAGCTAGAATTGTATTTGATCTAGCTCTACCACGTGGTAGAGCTGTATTCTACCTAGACCACATCATAGAGCTAGAATGCTTTGAGGTCCAGCTCTACCATGTGGTGGAGCTAGAATGCATTCTTCTAGCTCTACCATGTGGTAGAGCTAGACTTCAATGAATGTAACCATGTGGTAGAGCTAGACTTCAATGAATGTAACCGGCTGAGGTTGAATGTGACTATGGTAGAGCTGTATTCTACCTAAACCACATTCTAGAGATAGAATGCTTTGAGGTCTAGCTCTACCATGTGTGGTGGAGCTAGAATTGCATTTGAGGTCTAACTCTACCATGTGGTAGAGCTGTATTCTATCTAGACTACATCGTGGAGCTAGAATGCTTTGAGGTCCAGCTCTACCATGTGGTGGAGCTAGAATGCATTCTTCTAGCTCTACCATGTGGTAAAGCTAGACTTCAATGAATGTAACCCGCAGAGGTTGAATGTAACTGTGGTAGAGCTAGACCTCAAAGCTTTCTATCTCTATGATTCTAGATCCACCACATGGTAGAGCTAGACCTCAAATGCAATTCTGGATCTACCACATATGGTAGATGTAGACCTCAAAGCATTTTATCTTAATTACTCCATCTTGGAGCTCTCAGTACATTTATTAGTTTTGCTCTACCACATGGTAGAGCTGGATAAATGCATTCTAGCTTGACTTTTTGAGGTCTAGCTCTACCATGTGGTGGAGCTGGGATTGCATTTGAGATCTAGCTCTAACATGTGGTGGAGCTAGAATTGCATTTGAGGTCTAAAGCTTCGAGGTCTAGCTCTACCATGTGGTAGAGCAAAATTGCATCGATCTAGCTATGTTCCATACACATCAACAAAACCAATTACTCCAAGAAGAGACCTACTTCACATGACAAGAACCAAGGAGCTAGAATTGCATTTGATCTAGCTCTACCACGTGGTAGAGCTGTATTCTACCTAGACCACATCGTAGAGCTACAATGCTTTGAGCTCCAGCTCTACCATGTGGTGGAGCTAGAATGCATTCTTCTAGCTCTTCAATGTGGTAGAGTTAGACTTCAATGAATGTAACCGCCTGAGGTTGAATGTGACTATGGTAGAGCTGTATTCCACCAAAACCACATTGTAGAGATAGAATGCTTTGAGGTCTAGCTCTACCATGTGGTGGAGCTAGAATTGCATTTGAGGTCTAGCTCTACCATGTGGTAGATCTGTATTCCATATAGACTACATCGTAGAGCTGGAATGCTTTGAGGTTCAGCTCTACCATGTGGTGGAGCTAGAATGCATTCTTCTAGCTCTACCATGTGGTAGAGCTAGACTTCAATGAATGTAACTGGCTGAGGTTGAATATACCTGTGGTAGAGCTAGACCTCAAAGCTTTCTACCTCTACGATTGTAGCTCCACCACATGGTAGAGCTAGATCACAAATGCAATTCTCGCTCCACCACATATGGTAGAGAAAGACCTCAAAGATTTTTATCTTAATTACTCCATCTCCGAGCTCTCAATACATTTATTACTCTTGCTCTTCCACATGGTAGAGCTAGATAAATGCATTCTAGCTGGACTTCAAAGTTTTCTAGTGCTGGTTTTTCAATGGATATTATCTCTACCAGGTGGCAGAGCAAGATTAATAAATGTATTGACCAGAATGCTTTGAAATCTAGCTCTACCATGTGGTGGAGCTAGAATACATTCTTCTAGCTCTACCATATGTGGTAGAGCTAGACTTCAATGAATGTAACCAGCTGAGGTTGAATGTAACTGTGGTAGAGCTGTATTCTACCTAAACCACATTGTAGAGATAGAATGCTTTGAGGTCTAGCTCTACCATGTGGTGGAGCTAGAATTGCATTTCAGGTCTAGCTCTACCATGTGGTGGAGCTAGAGTTGTAGAGATAGAAAGCTTTGAGGTCTAGCTCTACCATGTGGTAGAGCAAGAATGTATCGATCTAGCTGTGTTCCATACACATCAACAAAACCAATTACTCCAAGAAGAGACCTACTTCACATGACAATAACCAAGGAGCTAGAATTGCATTTGATCTAGCTCTACCACGTGGTAGAAATGTATTCTACCTAGACCACATTGTAGAGCTAGAATGCTTTGAGGTCCAGCTCCACCATGTGGTGGAGCTAGAATGCATTCTTCTAGCTCTACCATGTGGAGAGCTAGACTTGAACGAATGTAACCGGCTGAGGTTGAATGTAACTGTGGTAGAGTTGTATTCTACCTAAACCACATTGTAGAGATAGAACGCTTTGAGGGCCAGCTCTACCATGTGGTGGAGCTAGAATTGCATTTGAGGTCTAGCTCTATAATGTGGTGGAGCTAGAAGTGCATTTGAGGTCTAAAGCTTTGAGGTCTAGCTCTACCATGTGGTAGAGCAAGAATGCATCAATGTAGCTGTGTTCCATACACATCAACAAAACCAATTATTCCAAGAAGAGACCTACTTCACATGACAAGAACCAAGGAGCTAGAATTGCATTTGATCTAGCTCTACCACGTGGTAGAGCTCTATTCTACCTAGACCACATCGTAAAGCTAGAATGCTTTGAGCTCCAGCTCTACCATGTGGTGGAGCTAGAATGCATTCTTCTAGCTCTACCATGTGGTAGAGCTAGACTTCAATGAATGTAACCGGCTGAGGTTGAATGTGACTATGGTAGAGCTGTATTCTACCTAAACCACATTGTAGAGATAGAATGCTTTGAGGTCTAGCTCTCTACCATTTGGTGGAGCTAGAATTGCATTTGAGGTCTAACTCTACCATGTGGTAGAGCTATATTCTATCTAGACTACATCGTAGAGCTAGAATGCTTTGAGGTCCAGCTCTACCATGTGGTGGAGCTAGAATGCATTCTTCTAGCTCTACCATGTGGTAGAGCTAGACTTCAATGAATGTAACCGGCTGAGTTTGAATGTAAGTGTGGTAGAGCTAGACCTCAAAGCTTTCTATCTCTCCGATTCTAGCTCCACCACATGGTAGAGCTAGACCTCAAATGCAATTCTAGATCCACCACATATGGTAGACGTAGACCTCAAAGCATTTTATCTTAATTACTCCATCTTGGAGCTCTCAATACATTTATTAGTCTTGCTCTACCACATGGTAGAGCTAGATAAATGCATTCTAGCTTGACTTCAAAGTATTCTAGTGCTGGTTTTTCAATGGATATTATCTCTACCAGGTGGCAAAGCAAGATTAATAAATGTATTGACTAGAATGCTTTGAAATCTAGCTCTACCATGTGGTGGAGCTAGAATGCATTCTTCTAGCTCTACCATGTGGTAGAGCTAGACTTCAATGAATGTAACCAGCTGAGGTTGAATGTAATTGTGGTAGAGCTGTATTCTACCTAAACCACATTGTAGAGATAGAATGCTTTGAGGTCTAGCTCTACCATGTGGTGGAGTTAGAATTGCATTTGAGGTCTAAGTCTACCAGCTAGCGTCGCAGAGGAAGAAAGCTTTAAGATCTAGCTCTACCATGTGGTAGAGCAAGAATGCATCGATCTAGCTGTGTTCCATACACATCAACAAAACCAATTACTCCAAGAAGAGACCTACTTCACATTACAAGAACCAAGGAGCTAGAATTGCATTTGATCTAGCTCTACCACATGGTAGAGTTGTATTCTACCTAGACCACATCGTAGAGCTAGAACGCTTTGAGGTCCAGCTCCAACATGTGGTGGAGCTAGAATGCATTCTTCTAGCTCTACCATGTGGTAGAGCTAGACTTTAATGAATGTAACCGGCTGAGCTTGAATGTAACTGTGGTAGAGCTGTATTCTACCTAAACCACGTTGTAGAGATAGAATGCTTTGAGGTCTAGCTCTACCATGTGGTGGAGTTAGAATTGCATTTGAGATCTAGCTCTACCATGTGGTGGAGCTAGAATCATAGAGGTAGAAAGCTTTGAGGTCTAGCTCTACCATGTGGTAGAGCAAGAATGCATCGATCTAGCTGTTAGTTCCATACACATCAACAAAACCAATTAGTCCAAGAAGAGACCTATTTAACATAACAAGAACCAAGCAGCTAGAATTGCATTTGATCTAGCTCTACCACATGGTACAATTGTATTCTACCTAGACCACATCGTAGAGCTCGAATGCTTTGACGTCCAGCTCCACCATGTGGTGGAGCTAGAATGCATTCTTCTAGCTCTACCATGTGGTAGAGCCAAACTTAAACGAATGTAATCGGCTGAGGTTGAATGTAACTATGGTAAAGCTGTATTCTACCTAAACCACATTGTAGAGATAGAACGCGAGCTCTACCATGTGGTGGAGCTAGAATTGCATTTGAGGTCTAGCTCTACCATGTGGTGAAGCTAGAATTGCATTTGAGGTCTAAAGCTTTGAGGTCTAGCTCTACCATGTGGTAGAGCAAGAATGCATCGATCTAGCTATGTTCCATACACATCAACAAAACCAATTACTCCAAGAAGAGACCTACTTCACATTACAAGAACCAAGGAGCTAGAATTGCATTTGATCTAGCTCTACCACGTGGTAGAGTTGTATTCTACCTAGACCACATCGTAGAGCTAGAATGCTTTGAGGTCGAGCTCCACCATGTGATGGAGCTACAATGCATTCTTCTAGCTCTACCATGTGGTAGAGCTAGACTTCAATGAATGTAACTGGCTAAGGTTGAATGTCACTGTGGTAGAGCTGTATTCTACCTAAAGCACATTGTAGAGAAAGAACGCTTTGAGGTTTAGTTCTACCATGTAGTGGAGCTAGAATTGCATTTGAGGTCTAGCTCTACCATGTGGTGGAGCTTGAATCGTAGAGGTAGAAAGATTTGAGGTCTAGCTCTACCATGTGGTTGAGCAAGAATGCACTGATCTAGCTGCGTTCTATACACATCTACAAAACCAATTACTCCAAGAAGAGACCTACTTCATATAACAAGAACCAAGGAGCTAGAATTGCATTTGATCTAGCTCTACCACGTGGTAGAAATGTATTCTACATAGACCACATCGTATAGCTAGAATGCTTTGAGGTCCAGCTCCACCATGTGGTGGAGCTAGAATGCATTCTTCTAGCTCTACCACGTGGTAGAGCTAGACTTCAAAGACTGTAACCGGCTGAGGTTGAACCTAATTGTGGTGGAGCTGTATTCTACCTAAACCACATTGTAGAGATAGAATGCTTTGAGGTCTAGCTCTACCATGTGGTGGAGCTAGAGTTGCATTTGAGGTCTAGCTCTACCATGTGGTGGAGCTAGAATTGCATTTGAGGTCTACAGCTTTGAGGTCTAGCTCTACCATGTGGTAGAGCAAGAATGCATCGATCTAGCTCTGTTCCATACACATCAACAAAACCAATTACTCTAAGAGGAGACCTACTTCACTTGAAAAGAACCAAGGAGCTAGATTTGCATTTGATCTAGGTCTACCACGTGGTAGACCTAGATCAAGTTGTATTCTACCTAGACCACATCGTAGAGCTAGAATGCTTTGAGGTCTAGCTCCACCATGTGGTGGAGCTAGAATGCATTCTTCTAGCTCTACCATGTGGTAGAGCTAGACTTCAATAAATGTAACCGACTGAGGTTGAATGTGACTGTGGTAGAGCTGTATTCTACCTAAACTACATTATAGAGATAGAATGCTTTGAGGTTTAGCTCTACCATGCGGTGGAGCTAAAATTGCATTAGAGGTCTAGCTCTACCATGTGGTGGAGCTAGAGTTGTAGAGGTAGAAAGCTTTGAGGTCTAGCTCTACCATGTGGTAGAGCAAGAATGCATCGATCTAGCTATGTTCCATACACATCAACAAAACCAATTACTCCAAGAAGAGACCTACTTGACATGACAAGATCCAAGGAGCTAGAATAGCATTTCATCTAGCTCTACCACGTGGTAGAAATGTATTCTACCTAGACTACATCGTAGAGCTAGAATACTTTAAGGTCCAGCTCCACCATGTGGTGGAGCTAGAATGCATTCTTCTAGCTCTACCATGTGGTAGAGCTAGACTTCAACGAATGTATTTGGCTGAGGTTGCATGTAACTGTGGTAGAGCTGTATTCTACCTAAACCACATTGTAGAGATAGAATGCCTTGAGCTCTAGCTCTACCATGTGGTGGAGTTAGAATTGCATTTGGGGTCTAGATCTACCATGTGGTGGAGCTAGAATCATAGAGGTAGAAAGCTTTGAGGTCTAGCTCTACCATGTGGTAGAGTGTTTAGGGTTCTCAAACACAACACAACTAACTACTTCTGACACAGCAAAGACACCCCCATTAGGTAACACTAACTTCAATTCCCACATCAGGCTAAACACAAACAGAGCATAGAGAACACGGATTGAGCAGAGATTTGCTAAACAAGATAGAGAATAACAGAACAGAACTGAAATACCATGTTTGATTGATCAAGATGAATCGTACATTGCTTTCTTCTTGTAAAAGACGACTACAAAGCCCCTATAAATAGGCGACTTCAGACAGTTTTAGACGGATGTAACTAGAATGTCACAAGACACTAACAGATGATATCCGACTAACCAGATCATAACAAACTCCGACTGATCAACAATCCGACTGAGTAGAATTCCGACTGAGCAAAGATACATATATCCGACTAAGCAACTATTAGGTAACTATTAGGTATTCTATCTGTAGTTCAACACATGGCACAGCCCGGTGGTTGATTTCAAGGAAATCGGACTTGAATTCACAATCCCTTGATCAGAAAATACTGGCCACATGACAAAATTTGATGCTGCTTCTTCAAATGTCAGGTACGACATCACTTTGCTGCTCAGCCTGCATCCCTTCAACAACTGGAACCTCCTTCAAAACTTCAGTCTTCTCTGCTGATTTATCTTCCACTGAAGTCTCCACTGGCTGCTCACTCTGACTTGCTGTTTGCACACTCAAATTTATAATAGGTACTTCCACCTGAACTTCTGGTTCCTGAAACACTTCCTCCACAGTCCTATCACTCCGAATCTTCACACTCTGCATCTTTTTCAGTTCCTGTACCTGCTGAATCCAGTACTCACGTTCTTTCTTCAACTGTCCAACCTCTTCTACCAATCTTGCCTCATGCTGAGTTACAAACCCTGTTTTCATAACATCATAGGGATAATTTATCATTGTAGACATCCTCTCCTTGATCATTCCCCAAGAATCCTGCATAGTGCTATGCATTTGTTGCTTCAGAATCTGTACATCCCCTTGTGCCATCAGCACTCCATTTACATCCAACTCTTCATTCATCAACATCTGTTTTTCCAGCACCTGTACCAATGCTGAACTTGCCCAATCCAAATGTGGTGGTGTTCCTTGAAACTTTTTCAACCTGAACCCATTAATTGGTTTCTCAACCCTAGTTCCAAAAACATCAGCCACAATAAAGGTTCCTTGTCCCAGATCTTCAACAATTTGATAAGGCCCTTTGTATCTCAGTGTTAGCTTACCAGGATGAGGTCCCAACTTGGAATTGTACACCATCACCCAATCACCAACCTGAAACACCTTAAATTTGACATTCATACTCACCCAAGCCTGTCTTCTTCTTTGAATCACCTCAGTGATGTAAGAACTGACTAATCTGTCCTCTTCCAACTGCATCAAATACCTGCTCCTGTACTTCACTGACAAACTTGGAGACATTTTCTCAGCAGTTACTCTTAAACTTGGTACCACAAATTCCATAGGCACAACTGCTTCTAATCCATATACCAACCTGAATGGTGTCATCCCTGTTGTAACTTTAAAAGCTGTTCTATGAGACCACAAAGCAGAGTCCAGCTTCAAGTCCCAATCTTTCTGGTTGTCCTGCACAATCTTCTTTAGGATCCTTACCAATGTCTTGTTGGTACTCTCAGCTTGTCCATTCGCCTGGGGATGATAAGCTGTAGACTTTTTGTGCATAATCATATGAGTTCTTGTCAGTTCAGAAATTACATCATTCAGAAAGTGAGTTCCCCTATCACTTACCAGTTCTACGGGACACCCAAACGTGGTCATGATATTGTGATACAAGAACTTTGCAACACTTGCAGCCTTGTTATCCTTCAGAGCTACAGCCTCAGCCCATTTTGTACAATAATCAGTAGCAACAAGGATATACCTGTTACCTCTTTGAGTTGTTGGTTTGACAGGTCCCACAAAATCAATTCCCCACTTCTGAAATGGTTCCAAAGGCAAAATAGGATGATCTGATATCCTATCTGAATTATCTGGCTGTCCAAGCTTTTGACAAATCACACATCTCTTGGCATATTCATGGGCATCTTTCAAAACTGTAGGCCACCACAAACCAGCCTGCAATATTTTCTTTCCTGTAATATCCCCTGAGAAATGTCCTCCTGCTGTTCCTGAATGTGCTTCCTGAATTACTGCCTTCTGCTCATACTCAAGTACACATCTTCTTATCACCTGGTCAATTCCCTTTTTGTACAATGCTCCAGCAATCACTAAGAATGGTCTACTCTTCAAAGCAAACTTCCTTCTCTGATCTGGAGTAAATTTTACTGGCATAAATCCCTCAGTTAAAAATGTCAAAAACTGATCATACCAGGAATCCGACTCAGCAGCCTGAACTTCAAACAATGGGGCATCTGGTAGATCATCATCCACCCCACTTGGTGCTTCTCCAGTTTCCAACCTGCTAAAGTAATCAGCAATAGCATGCTCTTTTCCCGGAGTATGGACAATCACAAAGTCAAATTCCTGTAACAAAAGCATCCACCTGGCTAATCTTCCTGTCAACAATGGCTTCTTAATCAGATACAGCAGGGCTTGGTGATCCACATGAAATATTACCCTGTTCCCCAACAAATAATGCCTGAACTTATTCAAGGAATATACCATACCCAAAGCTTCTCTTTCAGTCACAGCATAATTCCTTTCTGCAGATGATAATATCCGACTGGCATAAAATACTGGCCTGTACCATCCTGTCACCCTCTCCTGCATCAGAATTGCCCCTAATGCTACATCTGAGGCATCAACAAAAATATGGAAAGGTAGAGTCCAATCTGGTGACTGCAAAACTGGTGCAACAGCTACCATCTTCTTCAACAATTGAAATGCCTTCTCTTGAGGCTCAGCCCACACAAAAGCCACATCCTTCTTAGTTAAATGTGTCAATGGTGCACAAATATTGGCTAAATATCTGAGGTACCTGGCATGCCATTTGATCTGACCCACAAACCTCATTACTTCCTTCACATTGGTAGGAGACTTTGCTGTTTGAATAGCCTCAACCTTCTTCACATCAATTGCCATGCCTTCCTGTGAGATCACATGACCCAACAAAATCCCACTCTTCACAGCAATCACACTCTTGTAAGGGTTCAAGGCCAGTCTGAACTGCCTACACCTCTCCAAACACAACTTCAGATGCATCAGATGTAAGTCCTTCTTACCAAAAACAGAGAAATCATCAACAAATACTCTCATGAAGTCTTGTAAGTGTGGCTCAAAAACCTTATGTGCCACATAATTCAATGATGGTGGTCCATTTTTCAAACCAAAACTCATGACAGTAAAATCATATGCACCAAACTCAGTGATGAAAGCAGTTTTATGCTGATCCTCCTCAGCAACACTAATCTGATTGTAACCTGAAAAGCCATCCAGAAAGCTATACATTTCATGACCTGCTACAGCATCTAACACTGCATCACAAAATGGCATTGGAAAAGGATCTGGTATGGTTGCTGCATTGAGTTTCCTGTAATCAACACATACTCTCAGCTTCCCTTTTTTCTTAGGCACCACAATTATTGGAGATAACCATGTCACCTGGCTCACAGGTTTAATGAACCCTACTGCCAACAACTTATCTATTTCTTCCTTCACCTGCAATGCAAAATTCGGATTCATCCTATACCTTTGCTGCACCACTGGAACTGCATCTGTTCTTAAATTAATCCGATGCTGATGTAATGCAGGATCTATACCCTTCACCTGAGAATACTCCCAAGCAAAGACATCTATATAGTCCTGTAACAACTGCAAAAGATCCTCCAAAAATTGTCCTTCCACCTGCACACTTACTTTCACCATCCTTGGTTCTGCATCTGTACCCAAATTCAGTTCCTTAAGATCATCTTCTTTAACCCGACTGGACGTGCCATACTTCTTGGCATAAATCCTTACAGCCATCTCTCCTGCCTCCTTTTGCTCTTGTTCCATCTGTTCCTTGGTAGCAATCTCTGTTTTCTGTTCCAGCAACTGTCTGAACACTGTCCCTTCAATCTCTTGACCTGGCAAGAACTCAGACTCTTCCTGATTCTGATATTCCACAAGCTGCAATATTCTTTCTACATCAACATCAAATAGTGGCACCACTGTTGGATTAGCCATTAAAAACTGTTCCTCCTCATCATCTTCTATTTCTTCAGCAAGATTAATTGTCTGTGCAAACAATGGCTTTTCTTTAAGAGACATATTTCTCTTACCCTGCATGGTTACAGTAATCTTCTTTTTCCCCTTGGTCAGAACCACCACATTCAATCCCCAATCCTGTTTAACTTTAGCCATTCTAAACCAAGGCCTACCCAGTAACATTTCATAAGGTGATAGTGATTCGGACATTCTGATTACCACAAAATTTACCAAGAATCCCATACCTGCAACTTCAATTTCCTGCTGCTTCAGAATTCCCAATGGTTGCACCCTGGTTTGATCTGCCATTTTCACCTGAAATGGTGCTGGGGCTAAACTTGCTGCACCCATTTCTTTGTATACAATTTCAGGGAGAATGTTAACCCCTGATCCTCCATCCAAAAGAACTTCATCAAACACCCTGCCCTGGTACTCAACCTTAATGACAGGAACCACAAAGTCAACATCTGCTGGATCAATGCTATTAACTGCTGGAACCAAAGTCGGATTATCTCCTGACTGCTGATCCTGAAGTCTTTTAAGCAATCTTTCCTTAAATGCTGGAACCAAAGCTAACAACTGATCTAATGACAATTGCAAGGGAGAATTTATGAGTACCTCAAACCAAACTTTGTCCCTTTCATCCTTCATCTTCACATTGCTTTCTGACTGATGCAGAACTAACTCTTCTTCATCCTCCAACTCCGATTCTTCTTGCTTGTCCTGATTCTTCAAAATTCTTCTTTGTACCTGGTCCCTGATGCCTTTTTGTTCCTTCCAATCAATTGGTCCTTTCTGTTTAGACCTGGTAACAGCCAATACCTCAATATCCTCAATATCCTCAGTATGCTCTTTGCTTTGCTGCTCCTGTATGTTTGGACCTTGCTTTACCTGTACCTGTTCATCTGCTAATTGAATCATGATTACATTTGCTTGAGCTGCTGGTTGATTCTGTTGTTGCTGCTACCCCTGCTGGTTATTCTGATTGTACCTAATCACTGGGACACCTCTTTCTTCTCTATGTTTCACCCATAAGGCACAATTTGGCCCTATCCAATGATCTGGTGCTGGACAATAAACACAAGGCATGACTCTTGCCTGTCTTCCTTCATTGTTTTCCTGTTCCCTCCATGGTGGTCTATCAGATCTTGCTCTCTGAAATCCTCCTCTGCCCCTAGTTGGAGCAGCCTGGTTTGCTGCAACCTCACCCCTGCCTCTACCTGCATAAGGTGTAGTCTGACCCCTGTTCTTGGGATTATACCAACATAAAACTGTCTTATGCCCATCCTTGTCACAAATTTCACAGAACGTCTTTTCTTTTGGTGCTGCAACAGAATAACCTATCTTTCTCAATTTACTTACCAAATCCTCCTCTTTGGATTGCTTTGCTTTGGTCTTGTGCTTTTTCTTTGTCTTCACCTCTTCTTCCTCACTGTCGGATCCTGCTTCTGAATCCTCCTCCTCAGAATCTGATGCTGACTCTGGCTGGTCATCTGAATCCGAATCATTCTTTCTGGTGTGTTTGCCCTTGCCGCTTCCAAGTCTTTTCTCTACTCTAGCTGCTGCAATTACCAAATCATTAATTCCACCTGCAATATCAATGCTAGCCACTGCATTTTTCAGCCCACTTCTCAATCCTTTCAGAAAATAACCTGCCAGCATCTCATTGGTGGGTCTCTCATTTCCCTGTAACCTTTCAACCAGAATTCTGAATTTCTGAGCATAGTCCTCTACAAGCATCTTCTTCTGTCTGATGTCTCGGAGTTTTCTTAAAATGTCTGTTGGAGTCTTTTCCCTCCTGAATCTCTGTAAAAAGGCTGTTCTAAGATCATCATATGTTGGGAAGTGTGGTATCCCATATTGGCTAAACCAACTCATGGCCTTCCCTTCTAGAGTTGCTGCAAATTGCTGCAATTTAACTGCATCATTATACAACACAGGATACCCATTTGCTTCCCATTTTGTCTCAAACTGAGCTACATGACAATCAGCATCCTCCTTAGATCCTCCGCTGAATTTAGCTGCTTTCACCCTAGGGTTGGGTAGTTGTTGAGCCATCGGATTTGGCTGAGGTGGTTTCCTAGGTCTTTGCCTGGTAGCCCCCCTTAATGGGTTGAACTGAAGACTCCTTCTAACTCCTGCAGACCCTCCTGTCAGGATTAGGGCGCCGAGAAGTCCCCCCACTAGCCTCTTCTCTGGTGCAACTGAACTTTCCCCCCCTTGGCCTACAATAATTTCTTCAGGGATTTGGTGTTCCTGATCATCTTCACCCTTGTCATCATAATGAAACGGGTCAGTGTTACCAATTCGGGCCTGAGCCCTGGTATAGTAAACCCTTCCTACTCTTCTGTCCCCCTCTGACATTCATTTCCCTTCTCGTAACAGAACGGGACCAGCGGGATCGCCAATGTGTTTAGGGTTCTCAAACACAACACAACTAACTACTTCTGACACAGCAAAGACACCCCCATTAGGTAACACTAACTTCAATTCCCACATCAGGCTAAACACAAACAGAGCATAGAGAACACGGATTGAGCAGAGATTTGCTAAACAAGATAGAGAATAACAGAACAGAACTGAAATACCATGTTTGATTGATCAAGATGAATCGTACATTGCTTTCTTCTTGTAAAAGACGACTACAAAGCCCCTATAAATAGGCGACTTCAGACAGTTTTAGACGGATGTAACTAGAATGTCACAAGACACTAACAGATGATATCCAACTAACCAGATCATAACAAACTCCGACTGATCAACAATCCGACTGAGTAGAATTCCGACTGAGCAAAGATACATATATCCGACTAAGCAACTATTAGGTAACTATTAGGTATTCTATCTGTAGTTCAACATAGAGCAAGAATGCATCGATCTAGCTGTGTTCCATACACATCAACAAAACCAATTACTCCAAGAAGAGAACTACTTCACATGACAAGAACCAAGGAGCTAGAATTGCATTTGATCTAGCTCTACCACGTGGTAGAGCTGTATTCTACCTAGACTACATCGTAGAGCTAGAATGCTTTGAGGTCCAGCTCTACCATGTGGTGGAGCTAGAATGCATTCTTCTAGCTCTACCATGTGGTAGATCTAGACTTCAATGAATGTAACCGGCTGAGGTTGAATGTGACTATGGTAGAGCTGTATTCTACCTAAACCACATTCTAGAGATAGAATGCTTTGAGGTCTAGCTCTACCATGTGGTGGAGCTAGAATTGCATTTGAGGTCTAACTCTACCATGTGGTAGAGCTGTATTCTATCTAGACTACATCGTAGAGCTAGAATGCTTTGAGGTCCAGCTCTACCATGTGGTGGAGCTAGAATGCATTCTTCTAGCTCTACCATGTGGTAGAGCTAGACTTCAATGAATGTAACCGGCTGAGGTTGAATGTAACTGTGGTAGAGCTAGACTGCAAAGCTTTCTATCTCTACGATTCTACCTCCACCACATGGTAGAGCTAGACCTCAAATACAATTCTAGATCCACCACATATGGTAGGCGTAGACCTCAAAGAATTTTATCTTAATTACTCCATCTTGGAGCTCTCAATACATTTATTAGTCTTGCTCTACCACATGGTGGAGCTAGATAAATGCATTCTAGCTTGACTTCAAATCATTCTAGTGCTAGTTTTTCAATGGATATTATCTCTACCAGGTGGGAGAGCAAGATTAATAAATGTATTGACCATAATGCTTTGAAATCTAGCTCTACCATATGGTGGAGCTAGAATGCATTCTTCTAGCTCTACCATGTGGTAGAGCTAGACTTCAATGAATATAACCAGCTGAGGTTGAATGTAACTGTGGTAGAGTTGTATTCTACCTAAACCACATTATAGAGATAGAATGCTTTGAGGTCTAGCTCTACCATGTGGTGGAGTTAGAATTGGATTTGAGGTCTAGCTCTACTATCATGTGGTGGAGAAAGAATCGTAGAGGTACAAAGCTTTGAGGTCTAGCTCTACCATGTGGTAGAGCAAGAATGCATCGATCTAGCTGTGTTCCATACACATCAAAAAAACCAATTACTCCAAGAAGAGACCTATTTGACATGACAAGAACCAAGGAGCTAGAATTGCATTTGATCTAGCTCTACCACGTGGTAGAAATGTATTTTACCTAGACCACATCGTAGAGCTAGAATGCTTTGAGGTCAAGCTCTACCATGTGGTGGAGCTAGAATGCATTCTTCTAGCTCTACCATGTTGTAGAGCTAGACTTCAACGAATTTAACCGGTTAAAGTTAAATGTAACTGTGGTAGAGCTGTATTCTAC
The DNA here is from genome assembly GCF_041138505.1 of Cibotium barometz. Classification (NCBI taxonomy): domain Eukaryota; kingdom Viridiplantae; phylum Streptophyta; class Polypodiopsida; order Cyatheales; family Cibotiaceae; genus Cibotium; species Cibotium barometz. Next base: position 42,401,732 of record NC_141074.1, read on the forward strand.
CTAAACCACATTGTAGAGATAGAATGCTTTGAGGTGTAGCTCTACCATGTGGTGGAGTTAGAATTGGATTTGAGGTCTAGCTCTACTATCATGTGGTGGAGAAAGAATCGTAGAGGTACAAAGCTTTGAGGTCTAGCTCTACCATGTGGTAGAGCAAGAATGCATCGATCTAGCTGTGTTCCATACACATCAATAAAACCAATTACTCCAAGAAGAGACCTATTTGACATGACAAGAACCAAGGAGCTAGAATTGCATTTGATCTAGCTCTACCACGTGGTAGAAATGTATTCTACCTAGACCACATCGTAGAGCTAGAATGCTTTGAGGTCAAGCTCTACCATGTGGTGGAGCTAGAATGCATTCTTCTAGCTCTACCATGTTGTAGAGCTAGACTTCAACGAATTTAACCGGTTAAAGTTAAATGTAACTGTGGTAGAGCTGTATTCTACCTAAACCACATTGTAGAGATAGAAAGCTTTGAGGTCTAGCTCTACCATGTGGTGGAGCTAGAAATGCATTTGACTTATTCTAACTCTACCATGTGGTGGAGCTAGAGTCGTAGAGGTAGAAAGCTTTGAGATCTAGCTCTACCATGTGGTAGAGCAAGAATGCATCGATCTAGCTGTGTTCCATACACATCAACAAAATCAATTACTCCAAGAAGAGACCTACTTCACATTACAAGAACCAAGGAGCTAGAATTTCATTTGATCTAGCTCTATGGTAGAGTTATATTCTACCTAGACCACATCGTAGAGCTAGAATGCTTTGAGGTCCAGCTCCACCATGTGGTGGAGCTAGAATGCATTCTTCTAGCTCTACCATGTGTGGTAGAGCTAGACTTTAATGAATGTAACCGGCTGAGCTTGAATGTAACTGTGGTAGAGCTTTATTCTACCTAAACCACATTTGAGGTCTAGCTCTACCATGTGGTGGAGCTAGAATCGTAGAGGTAGAAAGCTTTGAGGTCTAGCTCTACCATGTGATAGAGCAAGAATGCATCGATCTAGCTGTGTTCCATACACATCAACAAAACCAATAAGTCCAAGAAGAGACCTATTTAACATGACAAAAACCAAGGAGCTAGAATTGCATTTGATCTAGCTCTACCAAGTGGTAGAAATGTATTCTACCTAGACCACATCGTAGAGCTAGAATGCTTTGACGTCCAGCTCCACCATGTGGTGGAGCTAGAATGCATTCTTCTAGCTCTACCATGTGGTAGAGCTAGACTTGAACGAATGTAACCGGCTGAGGTTGAATGTAACTGTGGTAGAGTTGTATTCTACGTAAACCACATTGTAGAGATAGAATGCTTTGAGGTGTAGCTCTACCATGTGGTGGAGCTAGAATTGCATTTGAGGTCTAGCTCTACCATGTGGTTGAGCTAGAATTGCATTTAAAGTCTAAAGCTTTGAGGTCTAGCTCTACCATGTGGTAGAGCAAGAATGCATCGATCTAGCTGTGTTCCATACACATCAACAAAACCAATTACTCCAAGAAGAGACCTACTTCACATTACAAGAACCAAGGAGCTAGAATTGCATTTGATCTAGCTCTACCACGTGGTAGAGTTGTATTCTACCTAGACCACACCGTAGAGCTAGAATGCTTTGAGGTCAAGCTCCACCATGTGGTGGAGCTAGAATGCATTCTTCTAGCTCTACCATGTGGTAGAGCTAGACTTCAATGAATGTAACCGGCTAAGGTTGAATGTGACTATGGTAGAGCTGTATTCTACATAAACCACATTGTAGAGATAGAATGCTTTGACATCTAGCTCTACCATGTGGTGGGGCTAGAATTGGTCTAGCTCTACCATGTGGTTGAGCTAGAATCATAGAGGTAGAAAGCTTTAAGGTCTAGCACTACCATGTGGTAGAGCAAGAATGCATCGATCTAGCTGTGTTCTATACACATCAACAAAACCAATTACTCCAAGAAGAGACCTACTTCATATGATAAGAACCAAGGAGCTAGAATTGCATTTGAACTAGCTCTACCACGTGCTAGAAATGTATTCTACATAGACCACATCGTAGAGTTAGAATGCTTTGAGGTCCAGCTCCACATTGTGGTGGAGCTAGAATGCATTCTTCTAGCTCTACCATGTGGTAGAGCTAGACTTCACAGACTGTAACCGGCTCAGGTTGAATGTAACTGTGGTAGAGCTGTATGCTACCTAAACCACATTGTAGAGATAGAATGCTTTGAGGTCTAGCTCTACCATGTGGTGGAGTTAGAATTGCATTTGAGGTCTAGCTCTACCATGTGGTGGAGCTAGAATCGTAGAGGTAGAAAGCTTTGAGGTCTAGCTCTACCATGTGTGGTAGAGCAAGAATGCATCGATCTAGCTGTGTTCCATACACATCAACAAAACCAATAAGTCCAAGAAGAGACCTATTTAACATGACAAAAACCAAGGAGCTAGAATTGCATTTGATCTAGCTCTACCACGTCGTAGAAATGTACTCTACCTAGACCACATCGTCGAGCTAGAATGCTTTGACGTCCAGCTCTACCATGTGGTGGAGCTAGAATGCATTCTTCTAGCTCTACCATGTGGTAGAGCTAGACTTCAACGAATGTAACCGGCTGAGGTTGAATGTAACTGTGGTAGCGTTGTATTCTACCTAAACCACATTGTAGAGATAGAATACTTTGACGTCTAGCTCTACCATGTGGCGGAGCTAGAATTGCATTTGAGGTCTAGCTCTACCATGTGGTAGAGCTAGAATTGCATTTAAAGTCTAAAGCTTTGAGGTCTAGCTCTACCATGTGGTAGAGCAAGAATGCATCGATCTAGCTGTGTTCCATACACATCAACAAAACCAATTACTTCAAGAAGAGACCTACTTCACATTACAAGAACCAAGGAGCTAGAATTGCATTTGATCTAGCTCTACCACATGGTAGAGTTGTATTCTACCTAGACCACATCGTAGAGCTAGAATGCTTTGAGGTCCAGCTCCACCATGTGGTGGAGCTAGAATGCATTCTTCTAGCTCTACCATGTGGTAGAGCTAGACTTGAACGAATGTAACCAGCTAAGGTTGAATGTGACTGTGGTAGAGCTGTATTCTACCTAAACCACATTGTAGAGATAGAATGCTTTGAGGTCTAGCTCTACCATGTGGTGGAGCTAGAATTGCATTTGAGGTCTAGCTCTACCATGTGGTGGAGCTAGAATCGTAGAGGTAGAAAGCTTTGAGGTCTAGCTCTACCATGTGGTAGAGCAAGAATGCATCGATCTAGCTGCGTTCTATACACATCAACAAAACCAAGAAGAGACCTACTTCATATGACAAGAACCAAGGAGCTAGAATTGCATTTGATCTAGCTCTACCACGTGGTAGAAATGTATTCTACATAGACCACATCGTAGAGCTAGAATGCTTTGAGGTCCACCTCCACCATGTGGTGGAGCTAGAATGCATTCTTCTAGCTCTACCATGTGGTAGAGCTAGACTTCAAAGACTGTAACCGGCTGAGGTTGAATGTAACTGTGGTAGAGCTGTATGCTACCTAAACCACATTGTAGAGATAGAATGCTTTGAGGTCTAGCTCTACCATGTGGTGGAGCTAGAATTGCATTTGAGGTCTAACTCTACCATGTGGTGGAGCTAGAATTGCATTTGAGGTCTAAAGCTTTGAGGTCTAAAGCTTTGAGGTCTAGCTCTACCATATGGTAGAGCAAGAATACATCAATCTAGCTCTGTTCCATACACATCAACAAAACCAATTACTCTAAGAGGAGACCTACTTCACATGACAAGAACCAACGAGCTAGAATTGCATTTGATCTAGCTCTACCACGTGGTAGAGTTGTATTCTACCTAGACCACACCGTAGAGCTAGAATGCTTTAAAGTCCAGCTCCACCATGTGGTGGAGCTAGAATGCATTCTTCTAGCTCTACCATGTGGTAGAGCTAGACTTCAATGAATGTAACCGGCTGAGGTTGAATGTGACTATGGTAGAGCTGTATTCCACCCAAACCACATTGTAGAGATAGAATGCTTTGAGGTGTGGTGGAGCTAGAATGCATTCTTCTAGCTCTACCATGTGGTGGAGCTAGAGTCGTAGAGGTAGAAAGCTTTGAGGTCTAGCTCTACCATGTGGTACAGCAAGAATGCATCGATCTAGCTGTGTTCCATACACATCAACAAAACCAATTACTCCAAGAAGAGACCTACTTGACATGACAAGATCCAAGGAGCTAGAATTGCATTTGATCTAGCTCTACCACGAGGTAGAGCTATATTCTACCTAGGCCACATCGTAGAGCTAGAATGCTTTGAGGTCCAGCTCTACCATGTGGTGGAGCTAGAATTGCATTTGAGGTCTAGCTCTACCATGTGGTAGAGCTAGACTTCAACGAATGTAACCGACTGAGGTTGTAACTGTGGTAGAGCTGTATTCTACCTAAACCTCATTGTAGAGATAGATTGCTTTGAGGTCTAACTCTACCATGTGGTGGAGTTAGAATTGCATTTGAGGTCTAGCTCTACCATGTGGTGGAGCTAGAATCATAGAGGTAGAAAGCTTTGAGGTCTAGCTCTACCATGTGGTAGAGCAAGAATGCATCGATCTAGCTGTGTTCCATACACATCAACAAAACCAATTACTCCAAGAAGAGACCTACTTCACATTACAAGAACCAAGGAGCTAGAATTGCATTTGATCTAGCTCTACCACATGGTAGAGCTGTATTCTACCTAGACCACATCGTAGAGCTAGAATGCTTTGAGCTCCAGCTCTACCATGTGGTGGAGCTAGAATGCATTCTTCTAGCTCTACCATGTGGTAGAGCTAGACTTCAATGAATGTAAGCAGCTGAGGCTGAATGTGACTATGCTAGAGCTGTATTCCAGCCAAACCACATTGTAGAGATAGAATGCTTTGAGGTCTAGCTGTACCATGTGGTAGAGCTAGAATTGCATTTGAGGTCTAGCTCTACCTTGTGGTAGAGCTGTAATCTATCTTGACTACATCGTAGAGCTAGAATGCTTTGAGGTCCAGCTCTACCATGTGGTGGAGCTAGAATGCATTCTTCTAGCTCTACAATGTGGTAGAGCTAGACTTCAATGAATGTAACCGGCTGAGGTTGAATGTAACTGTGGTAGAGCTAGACCTCAAAGCTTTCTACCTCTACAATTGTAGCTCCACCACATGGTAGAGCTAGACCTCAAATGCAATTCTAGCTCCACCACATATGGTAGAGGTAGACCTCAAAGCATTTTATCTTAATTACTCCATCTTGGAGCTCTCAATACATTAATTTGTCTTGCTCTTCCACATGGTAGAGCTAGATAAATGCATTCTAGCTGGACTTCAAAGTATTCTAGTGCTGGTTCTTCAATGGATATTATCTCTACTAGGTGGCAGAGCAAGATTAATAAATGTATTGACCAGAATGCTTTGAAATCTAGCTCTACCATGTGGTGGAGCTAGAATGCGTTCCTCTAGCTCTACCATATGTGGTAGAGCTAGACTTCAATGAATGTAACCAGCTGAGGTTGAATGTGACTGTGGTAGAGTTGTATTCTACCCAAACCACATTGTAGAGATAGAATGCTTTGAGGTGTAGCTCTACCATGTGGTGGAGCTAGAATTGCATTTGAGGTCTAAAACTTTGAGGTCTAGCTCTACCATGTGGTAGAGCTAGAATGCATCAATCTAGCTGTGTTCCATACACATCAACAAAACCAATTACTCCAAGAAGAGACCTACTTCACATGATAAGAACCAAGGAGCTAGAATTGCATTTGATCTAGCTCTACCACGTGGTAGAGCTGTATTCTACCTAGACCACATCGTAGAGCTAGAATGCTTTGAGGTCCAGCCCTACCATGTGGTGGAGATAGAATGCATTCTTCTAGCTCTACCATGTGGTAGAGCTAGACTTCAATGAATGTAACCGGTTGAGGTTGAATGTGACTATGGTAGAGCTGTATTCTACCTAAACCACATTCTAGAGATAGAATGCTTTGAGGTCTAGCTCTACCATGTGGTGGAGCTAGAATTGCATTTGAGGTCTAACTCTACCATGTGGTAGAGCTGTATTCTATCTAGACTACATCCTGGAGCTAGAATGCTTTGAGGTCCAGCTCTACCGTGTGGGTGGAGCTAGAATGCATTCTTCTAGCTCTACCATGTGGTAGAGCTAGGCTTCAATGAATGTAACCGGCTGAGGTTGAATGTAACTGTGGTAGAGCTAGACCTCAAAGCTTTCTATCTCTACGATTCTAGATCCACCACATGGTAGAGCTAGACCTCAAATGCAATTCTAGATCTACCACATATGGTAGATGTAGACCTCATAGCATTTTATCTTAATTACTCCATCTTGGAGCTCTCAATACATTTATTAGTCTTGCTCTACCACATGGTAGAGCTGGATAAATGCATTCTAGCTTGACTTTTTGAGGTCTAGCTCTACCATGTGGTGGAGCTGGAATTGCATTTGAGGTCTAGCTCTACCATGTGGTGGAGCTAGAATTGCATTTGAGGTCTAAAGCTTCAAGGTCTAGCTCTACCATGTGGTAGAGCAAAATTGCATCGATCTAGCTATGTTCCATACACATCAACAAAACCAATTACTCCAAGAAGAGACCTACTTCACATGACAAGAACCAGAGCTAGACTTCAATGAATGTAACCGGTTAAAGTTAAATGTAACTGTGGTAGAGCTGTATTCTACCTAAACCACATTGTAGAGATAGAATGCTTTGAGGTCTAGCTCTACCATGTGGTGGAGCTAGATGCATTTGACTTATTCTAACTCTACCATGTGGTGGAGCTAGAGTCGTAGAGGTAGAAAGCTTTGAGATCTAGCTCTACCATGTGGTAGAGCAAGAATGCATCGATCTAGCTGTGTTCCATACACATCAACAAAACCAATTACTCCAAGAAGAGACCTACTTCACATTACAAGAACCAAGGAGCTAGAATTGCATTTGATCTAACTCTATGGTAGAGTTATATTCTACCTAGACCACATCGTAGAGCTAGAATGCTTTGAGGTCCAGCTCCACCATGTGGTGGAGCTAGAATGCATTCTTCTAGCTCTACCACGTGGTAGAGCTAGACTTTAATGAATGTAACCGGCTGAGCTTGAATGTAACTGTGGTAGAGCTGTATTCTACCTAAACCACATTTGAGGTCTAGCTCTACCATGTGGTGGAGCTAGAATCGTAGAGGTAGAAAGCTTTGAGGTCTAGCTCTACCAAGTGATAGAGCAAGAATGCATCGATCTAGCTGTGTTCCATACACATCAACAAAACCAATAAGTCCAAGAAGAGACCTATTTAACATGACAAAAGCCAAGGAGCTAGAATTGCATTTGATCTAGCTCTACCACGTGGTAGAAATGTATTCTACCTAGACCACATCGTAGAGCTAGAATGCTTTGACGTCCAGCTCCACCATGTGGTGGAGCTAGAATGCATTCTTCTAGCTCTACCATGTGGTAGAGCTAGACTTGAACGAATGTAACCGGCTGAGGTTGAATGTAACTGTGGTAGAGTTGTATTCTACGTAAACCACATTGTAGAGATAGAATGCTTTGAGGTGTAGCTCTACCATGTGGTGGAGCTAGAATTGCATTTGAGGTCTAGATCTACCATGTGGTGGAGCTAGAATTGCATTTAAAGTCGAAAGCTTTGAGGTCTAGCTCTACCATGTGGTAGAGAAAGAATGCATCGATCTAGGTGTGTTCCATACACATCAACAAAACCAATTACTCCAAGAAGAGACCTACTTCACATTACAAGAACCAAGGAGATAGAATTGCATTTGATCTAGCTCTACCACGTGGTAGAGTTGTATTCTACCTAGACCACACCGTAGAGCTAGAATGCTTTGAGGTCAAGCTCCACCATGTGGTGGAGCTAGAATGCATTCTTCTAGCTCTACCATGTGGTAGAGCTAGACTTCAATGAATGTAACCGGCTAAGGTTTAATGTGACTATGGTAGAGCTGTATTCTACCTAAACCACATTGTAGAGATAGAATGCTTTGACATCTAGCTCTACCATGTGGTGGAGCTAGAATTGCATTTGAGGTCTAGCTCTACCATGTGGTGGAGCTAGAATCATAGAGGTAGAAAGCTTTGAGGTCTAGCTCTACCATGTGGTAGAGCAAGAATGCATCGATCTACCTGCGTTCTATACACATCAACAAAACCAATTACTCCAAGAAGAGACCTACTTCATATGACAAGAACCAAGGAGCTAGAATTGCATTTGAACTAGCTCTACCACGTGGTAGAAATGTATTCTACATAGACCACATCGTAGAGTTAGAATGCTTTGAGGTCCAGCTCCACCATGTGGTGGAGCTAGAATGCATTCTTCTAGCTCTACCATGTGGTAGAGCTAGACTTCAAAGACTGTAACTGTGGTAGAGCTGTATGCTACCTAAACCACATTGTAGAGATAGAATGCTTTGAGGTCTAGCTCTACCATGTGGTGGAGTTAGAATTGCATTTGAGGTCTAGCTCTACCATGTGGTGGAGCTAGAATCGTAGAGGTAGAAAGCTTTGAGGTCTAGCTCTACCATGTGTGGTAGAGCAAGAATGCATCGATCTAGCTGTGTTCCATACACATCAACAAAACCAATAAGTCCAAGAAGAGACCTATTTAACATGACAAAAACCAAGGAGCTAGAATTGCATTTGATCTAGCTCTACCACGTCGTAGAAATGTATTCTACCTAGACCACATCGTAGAGCTAGAATGCTTTGACGTCCAGCTCTACCATGTGGTGGAGCTAGAATGCATTCTTCTAGCTCTACCATGTGGTAGGGCTAGACTTGAACGAATGTAACCGGCTGAGGTTGAATGTAGCTGTGGTAGAGTTGTATTCTACCTAAACCACATTGTAGAGATAGAATACTTTGACGTCTAGCTCTACCATGTGGCGGAGCTAGAATTGCATTTGAGGTCTAGCTCTACCATGTGGTAGAGCTAGAATTGCATTTAAAGTCTAAAGCTTTGAGGTCTAGCTCTACCATGTGTGGTAGAGCAAGAATGCATCGATCTAGCTGTGTTCCATACACATCAACAAAACCAATTACTCCAAGAAGAGACCTACTTCACATTACAAGAACCAAGGAGCTAGAATTGCATTTGATCTAGCTCTACCACATGGTAGAGTTGTATTCTACCTAGACAACATCGTAGAGCTAGAATGCTTTGAGGTCCAGCTCCACCATCTGGTGGAGCTAGAATGCATTCTTCTAGCTCTACCATGTGGTAGAGCTAGACTTGAACGAATGTAACTGGCTGAGGTTGAATGTAACTGTGGTAGAGCTCTATGCTACCTAAACCACATTGTAGATATATAATGCTTTGAGGTCTAGCTCTACCATGTGGTGGAGCTAGAATTGCATTTGAGGTCTAACTCTACCATGTGGTGGAGCTAGAATTGCATTTGAGGTCTAAAGCTTTGAGATCTAGCTCTACCATATGGTAGAGCAAGAATATATCGATCTAGCTCTGTTCCATACACATTAACAAAACCAATTACTCTAAGAGGAGACCTACTTCACATGACAAGAACCAATGAGCTAGAATTGCATTTGATCTAGCTCTACCACGTGGTAGAGTTGTATTCTACCTAGACCACACCGTAGAGCTAGAATGCTTTGAGGTCCAGCTCCACCATGTGGTGGAGCTAGAATGCATTCTTCTAGCTCTACCATGTGGTGGAGCTAGAGTAGTAGAGGTAGAAAGCTTTGAGGTCTAGCTCTACCATGTGGTACAACAAGAATGCATCGATCTAGCTGTGTTCCATACACATCAACAAAACCAATTACTCCAAGAAGAGACCTACTTGACATGACAAGATCCAAGGCGCTAGAATTGCATTTGATCTAGCTCTACAACGAGGTAGAGCTGTATTCTACCTAGGCCACATCGTAGAGCTGGAATGCTTTGAGGTCCAGCTCTACCATGTGGTGGAGCTAGAATTGCATTTGAGGTCTAGCTCTACCATGTGGTAGAGCTAGAGTTCAACGAATGTAACCGACTGAGGTTGAATGTAACTGTGGTAGAGCTGTATTCTACCTAAACCTCATTGTAGAGATAGAATGCTTTGAGGTCTAACTCTACCATGTGGTGGAGTTAGAATTGCATTTGAGGTCTAGCTCTACCATGTGGTGGAGCTAGAATCATAGAGGTAGAAAGCTTTGAGGTCTAGCTCTACCATGTAGTAGAGCAAGAATGCATCGATCTAGCTGTGTTCCATACACATCAACAAAACCAATTACTCCAAGAAGAGACCTACTTCACATTACAAGAACCAAGGAGCTAGAATTGCATTTGATCTAGCTCTACCACATGGTAGAGCTGTATTCTACCTAGACCACATAGTAGAGCTAGAATGCTTTGAGCTCCAGCTCTACCATGTGGTGGAGCTAGAATGCATTCTTCTAGCTCTACCATGTGGTAGAGCTAGACTTCAATGAATGTAACCGGCTGAGGTTGAATGTGACTATGGTAGAGCTGTATTCCACCCAAACCACATTGTAGAGATAGAATGCTTTGAGGTCTAGCTGTACCATGTGGTAGAGCTAGAATTGCATTTGAGGTCTAGCTCTACCTAGTGGTAGAGCTGTATTCTATCTAGACTACATCATAGAGCTAGAATGCTTTGAGGTCCAGCTTTACCATGTGGTGGAGCTAGAATGCATTCTTCTAGCTCTACCATGTGGTAGAGCTAGACTTCAATGAATGTAACCGGCTGAGGCTGAATGTAACTGTGGTAGAGCTAGACCTCAAAGCTTTCTACCTCTACAATTGTAGCTCCACCACATGGTAGAGCTAGACCTCAAATGCAATTCTAGCTCCACCACATATGGTAGAGGTAGACCTCAAAGCATTTTATCTTAATTACTCCATCTTGGAGCTCTCAATACATTTATTAGTCTTGCTCTTCCACATGGTAGAGCTAGATAAATGCATTCTAGCTGGACTTCAAAGTATTCTAGTGCTGGTTTTTCAATGGATATTATCTCTACTAGGTGGCAGAGCAAGATTAATAAATGTATTGACCAGAATGCATAAATCTAGCTCTACCATGTGGTGGAGCTAGAATGCATTCCTCTAGCTCTACCATATGTGGTAGAGCTAGACTTCAATGAATGTAACTGTGGTAGGGTTGTATTCTACCCAAACCACATTGTAGAGATAGAATGCTTTGAGGTGTAGCTCTACCATGTGGTGGAGCTAGAATTGCATTTCAAGTCTAGCTCTACCATGTGGTGGAGCTAGAGTCGTAGAGATAGAAAGCTTTGAGGTCTAGCTCTACCATGTGGTAGAGCAAGAATGCATCGATCTAGCTGTGTTCCATACACATCAACAAAACCAACTACTCCAAGAAGACACCTGCTTCACACATTGATAATAACAAAGGAGCTAGAATTGCATTTGATCTAGCTCTACCACGTGGTAGAGCTATATTCTACCTAGACCACATCGTAGGCCTAGAATGCTTTGAGGTCCAGCTCTACCATGTGGTAGTGCTAGAATTGCATTCTTCTAGCTCTACCATGTGGTAGAGCTAGACTTCAATGAATGTAACCGGCTGAGGTTGAATGGAACTCTGGTAGAGCTGTATTCTACCTAAACCACATTGTAGAGAAAGAATGCTTTGAGGTCTAGCTCTATCATGTGGTTGATCTAGAATTGCATTTGAATTCTAGCTCTACCATGTGGTGGAGCTAGAGTCGTAGAGGTAGAAAGCTTTGAGGTCTAGCTCTACCATGTGGTAGAGCTAGAATGCATTGATCTAGCTGTGTTCCATACACATCAACAAAACCAATTACTCCAAGAAGATACCTACTTCACATGACAAGATCCAAGGAGCTAGAATTACTTTTGATCAAGCTCTACCACGTGGTAGAGCTGTATTCTACCTAGACCACATTGTAGAGCTAGAATGCTTTGAGGTCCAGCTCTACCATGTGATGGAGCTAGAATTGCATTTGAGGTCTAGCTCTACCATGTGGTAGAGCTGTATTCTATCTAGACTACATCGTAGAGCTAGAATGCTTTGAGGTCTAGCTCTACCATGTGTGGTGGAGCTAGAATGCATTCTTCTAGCTCTACCATCATATGGTAGAGCTAGACCTCAATGAATGTAACCAGCTGAGGTTGAATGTAACTGTGGTAGTGCTAGACCTCAAAGATTTCTACCTCTACGATTCTAGCTCCACCACATGGTAGAGCTAGACCTCAAATGCAATTCTAGCTCCACCACATGGTAGAGCCAGACCTCAAAGCATTCTATCTCAATTACTCCATCTTGGAGCTCTCAATACATTTATTAGTCTTGCTCTACCACATGGTAGAGCTAGATAAATGCATTCTAGTTGGGCTGCAAAGTATTCTAGTGCTGGTTTTTTAATGGTGGATATTATCTCTACCAGGTGGCAGAGCAAGATTAATAAATGTATTGACCAAAATGCTTTGAAATCTAGCTCTACCATGTGGTGGAGCTACAATGCATTCTTCTACCATGTAGTAAAGCTAAAATTCAATGAATGTAACCGACTGAGGTTGAATGTAACTGTGGTAGAGCTGTATTCTAGCTATACCACATTGTAGATATAGAATGCTTTGAGGTCTAGCTCTACCATGTGGTGGAGCTAGACTTCAATGAATGTAACCGACTGAGGTTGAATGTAACTGTGGTAGAGCTGTATTCTACCTAAACCACATTGTAGATATAGAATGCTTTGACGTCTAGCTCTACCATGTGGTGGAGCTAGAATTGCATTTCAGGTCTAGCTCTACCATGTGGTGGAGCTAGAGTCGTAGAGGTAGAAAGCTTTGAGGTTTAGCTCTACCATGTGGTAGAGCAAGAATGCATCAATATTGCTGTGTTCCATACACATCAACAAAACCAATTACTCCAAGAAGAGACCTACTTCACATGACAATAACCAAGGAGCTAGAATTGCATTTGATCTAGCTCTACCACGTGGTAGAGCTGTATTCTACCTAGACCACATCGTAGAGCAAGAATGCTTTGAGGTCCAGCTCTACCATGTGGTGGAGCTAAAATTGCATTTTTCTAGCTCTACCATGATGTGGTAGAGCTAGACTTCAACGAATGTAACCCGCTGAGGTTGAATGTAACTGTGGTAGAGCTGTATTCTACCTAAACCACATTGTAGAGATAGAATGCTTTGAGGTCTAGCTCTACCATGTGGTGGAGCTAGAATTGCATTTGAGGTCTAGCTCTACCATGTGGTGGAGCTAGAATTGCATTTAAAGTCTAAAGCTTTGAGGTCTAGCTCTACCATGTGGTAGAGCAAGAATGCATCGATCTAGCTGTGTTCTATACACATCAACAAAACCAATTACTCCAAGAAGAGACCTACTTCACATTACAAGAACCAAGGAGCTAGAATTGCATTTGATCTAGCTCTACCACATGGTAGAGTTGTATTCTACGTAGACCACATCGTAGAGCTAGAATGCTTTGAGGTCCAGCTCCACCATGTGGTGGAGCTAGATTGCATTCTTCTAGCTCTACCATGTAGTAGAGCTAGACTTCAATGAATGTAACCGACTGAGGTTGAATGTAACTGTGGTAGAGCTGTATTCTACCTAAACCACATTGTAGATATAGAATACTTTGACGTCTAGCTCTACCATGTGGTGGAGCTAGAATTGCATTTGAGGTCTAGCTCTACCATGTGGTGGAGCTAGAGTCGTAGAGGTAGAAAGCTTTGAGGTTTAGCTCTACCATGTGGTAGAGCAAGAATGCATCAATATTGCTGTGTTCCATACACATCAACAAAACCAATTACTCCAAGAAGAGACCTACTTCACATGACAATAACCAAGGAGCTAGAATTGCATTTGATCTAGCTCTACCACGTGGTAGAGCTGTATTCTACCTAGACCACATCGTAGAGCTAGAATGCTTTGACGTCCAGCTCTACCATGTGGTGGAGCTAGAATTGCATTCTTCTAGCTCTACCATGATGTGGTAGAGCTAGACTTCAACGAATGTAACCCGCTGAGGTTGAATGTAACTGTGGTAGAGCTATATTCTACCTAAACCACATTGTAGAGATAGAATGCTTTGAGGTCTAGCTCTACCATGTGGTGGAGCTAGAATTGCATTTGAGGTCTAGCTCTACCATGTGGTGGAGCTAGAATTGCATTTAAAGTCTAAAGCTTTGAGGTCTAGCTCTATCATGTGGTAGAGCAAGAATGCATCGATCTAGCTGTGTTCTATACACATCAACAAAACCAATTACTCCAAGAAGAGACCTACTTCACATTACAAGAACCAAGGAGCTAGAATTGCATTTGATCTAGCTCTACCACATGGTAGAGTTGTATTCTACCTAGACCACATCGTAGAGCTAGAATGCTTTGAGGTCCAGCTCCACCATGTGGTGGAGCTAGATTGCATTCTTCTAGCTCTACCATGTAGTAGAGCTCGACTTCAATGAATGTAACTGACTGAGGTTGAATGTAACTGTGGTAGAGCTGTATTCTACCTAAACCACATTGTAGAGATAGAATGCTTTGAGGTCTAGCTCTACCATGTGGTGGAGCTAAAATTGCATTTGAGGTCTAGCTCTACCATGTGGTGGAGCTAGAGTCGTAGAGGTAGAAAGCTTTGAGGTCTAGCTCTACCATGTGGTAGAGCAAGAATGCATCGATCTAGCTGTGTTCCATACACATCGACAAAACCAATTACTCCAAGACGAGACCTACTTGACATGACAAGATCCAAGGAGCTAGAATTGCATTTGATCTAGCTCTATCACGAGGTAGAGCTGTATTCTACCTAGGCCACATCGTAGAGCTAGAATGCTTTGAGGTCCAGCTCTACCATGTGGTGGAGCTAGAATTGCATTTGAGGTCTAGCTCTACCATGTGGTAGAGCTAGACTTCAACGAATGTAGCCGACTGAGGTTGAATGTAACTGTGGTAGAGCTGTATTCTACCTAAACCTCATTGTAGAGATAGAATGCTTTGAGGTCTAACTCTACCATGTGGTGGAGTTAGAATTGCATTTGGGGTCTAGATCTACCATGTGGTGGAGCTAGAATCATAGAGGTAGAAAGCTTTGAGGTCTAGCTCTACCATGTGGTAGAGCAAGAATGCATCAATCTAGCTGTGTTCCATACACATCAACAAAACCAATTACTCCAAGAAGAGACCTACTTCACATTACAAGAAGCAAGGAGCTAGAATTGCATTTGATCTAGCTCTACCACGTGGTAGAGCTGTATTCTACCTAGACCACATCGTAGAGCTAGAATGCTTTGAGCTCCAGCTCTACCATGTGGTGGATCTAGAATGCATTCTTCTAGCTCTACCATGTAGTAGAGCTAGACTTCAATGAATGTAACCGGCTGAGGTTGAATGTGACTATGGTAGAGCTGTATTCCACCCAAACCACATTGTAGAGATAGAATGCTTTGAGGTCTAGCTGTACCATGTGGTAGAGCTAGAATTGCATTTGAGGTCTAGCTCTACCTTGTGGTAGAGCTGTGTTCTATCTAGACTACATCGTAGAGCTAGAATGCTTTGAGGTCCAGCTCTACCATGTGGTGGAGCTAGAATGCATTCTTCTAGCTCTACCATGTGGTAGAGCTAGACTTCAATGAATGTAACCGGCTGAGGTTGAATGTAACTGTGGTAGAGCTAGACCTCAAAGCTTTCTACCTCTACGATTGTAGCTCCACCACATGGTAGAGCTAGACCTCAAATGCAATTCTAGCTCCACCACATATGGTAGAGGTAGACCTCAAAGCATTTTATCTTAATACATTTATTAGTCTTGCTCTTCCACATGGTAGAGCTAGATAAATGCATTCTAGCTGGACTTCAAAGTATTCTAGTGCTGGTTTTTCAATGGATATTATCTCTACTAGGTGGCAGAGCAAGATTAATAAATGTATAACCAGAATGCTTTGAAATCTAGCTCTACCATGTGGTGGAGCTAGAATGCATTCTTCTAGCTCTACCATATGTGGTAGAGCTAGACTTCAATGAATGTAACCAGATGAGGTTGAATGTAACTGTGGTAGAGCTGTATTTTACCCAAACCACATTGTAGAGATAGAATGCTTTGAGGTGTAGCTCTACCATGTGGTCGAGCTAGAATTGCATTTCAGGTCTAGCTCTACCATGTGGTGGAGCTAGAGTCGTAGAGATAGAAAGCTTTGAGGTCTAGCTCTACCATGTGGTAGAGCAAGAATGCATCGATCTAGCTGTGTTCCATACACATCAACAAAATTAATTACTCCAAGAAGACACCTACTTCACATGATAATATCCAAGGAGCTAGAATTGCATTTGATCTAGCTCTACCACATGGTAGAGCTGTATTCTACCTAGACCACATCGTAGGCCTAGAATGCTTTGAGGTCCAGCTCTACCATGTGGTAGTGCTAGAATTGCATTCTTCTAGCTCTACCATGTGGTAGAGCTAGACTTCAATGAATGTAACCGGCTGAGGTTGAATGTAACTGTGGTAGAGCTGTATTCTACCTAAACCACATTGTAGAGAAAGAATGCTTTGAGGTCTAGCTCTATCATGTGGTGAATCTAGAATTGCATTTGAATTCTAGCTCTACCATGTGGTGGAGCTAGTGTCGTAGAGGTAGAAAGCTTTGAGGTCTAGCTCTACCATGTGGTAGAGCTAGAATGCATTGATCTAGCATTGTTCCATACACATCAACAAAACCAATTACTCCAAGAAGAGACCTACTTCACATGACAAGATCCAAGGAGCTAGAAATGCATTTGATATAGCTCTACCATGAGGTAGAGTTGTATTCTACCTAGGCCACATTGTAGAGCTAGAATGCTTTCTACCTTGAGGTGGAGCTCGAACTGCATTTGAGGTCTAGCTCTACCATGTGGTAGAGCTAGACTTCAACGAATGTAACCGGCTGAGGTTGAATGTAACTGTTGTAGAGCTGCATTCTACGTAAAGCACATTGTAGAGATAGAATGCTTTGAGGTCTAGCTCTACCATGTGATGGAGTTAGAATTGCATTTGAGGTCTAGCTCTACCATGTGGTGGAGCTAGAATCGTAGAGGTAGAAAGCTTCGAGGTCTAGCTCTACCATGTGGTAGAGCAAGAATGCATCGATCTAGCTGTGTTCCATACACATCAACAAAACCAATTACTCGAACAAGAGACCTATTTAACATGACAAGAATCAAGGAGCTAGAATTGCATTTGATCTAGCTCTTCCACGTGGTAGAAATGTCTTCTACCTAGACCACATCGTAGAGCTAGATCGTAGAGCTAGAATGCTTTGACGTCCAGCTCCACCATGTGGTTGAGCTAGAATGCATTCTTCTAGCTCTACCATGTGGTAGAGCTAGACTTTAACGAATGTAATCGGCTGAGGTTGAATGTAACTGTGGTAGAGCTGTATTCTACCTGAACCACATTGTAGAGATAGAATGCTTTGAGGTCTAGCTCTACCATGTGGAGGAGCTAGAATTGCATTTGAGGTCTAAAGCTTTGAGGTCTAGCTCTACCATGTGGTAGAGCAAGAATGCATCGATCTAGCTGTGTTCCATACACATAATCAAAACCAATTACTCCAAGAAGAGACCTACTTCACATTACAAGAACCAAGGAGCTAGAATTGCATTTGATCTAGCTCTACCACGTGGTAGAGTTGTATTCTACCTAGACCACATCTTAGAGCTAGAATGCTTTGAGGTCCACCTCCACCATGTGGTGGAGGTAGAATGCATTCTTCTAGCTCTACCATGTGGTAGAGCTAGACTTCAATGAATGTAACCGGCTGAATGTGACTGTGGTAGAGCTGTATTCTACCTAAACGACATTGTAGAGATAGAATGCTTTGAGGTCTAGCTCTACCATGTGGTGGAGCTAGAATTGCATTTGAGGTCTAGCTCTACCATGTGGTGGAGCTAGAATCGTAGAGGTAGAAAGCTTTGAGCCTGTCTAGCTCTACCATGTGGTAGAGCAAGAATGCATCGATCTAGCTGTGTTCCATACACATCAACAAAACCAATTACTCCAAGAAGAGACCTACTTCATATGACAAGAACCAAGGAGCTAGAATTGCATTTGATCTAGCTCTACCACGTGGTAGAAATATATTCTAGCTAGACCACATCGTAGAGCTAGAATGCTTTGAGGTCCAGCTCCACCATGTGGTGGAGCTAGAATGCATTCTTCTATCTCTACCATGTGGTAGAGCTAGACTACTTCAAAGACTGTAACTGGCTAACGTTGAATGTAACTGTGGTAGAGCTGTATTCTACCTAAACCACATTGTAGAGATAGAATGCTTTGAGGTCTAGCTCTACCATGTGGTGGAGCTAGAATTGCATTTGAGGTCTAGCTCTACCATGTGGTAGAGCAAGAATGCATCGATCTAGCTGTGTTCCATACACATCAACAAAACCAATTACTCCAAGAAGAGACCTACTTCACATGACAAGAACCAAGGAGCTAGAATCGCATTTGATCTAGCTCTACCATGTGGTAGAGCTGTATTCTACCTAGACCACATCGTAGAGCTAAAATGCTTTGTGGTCCAGCTCCGCCATGTGGTGGAGCTAGAATGCATTATTCTAGCTCTACCATCATGTGGTAGAGCTAGACTTCAATGAATGTAACCGGCTGAGGTTGAATGTGACTGTGGTAGAGCTGTATTCTACCTAAACCACATTGTAGAGATAGAATGCTTTGAGGTCTAGCTCTACCATGTGCTGGAGCTAAAATTGCATTTGAGGTCTAGCTCTACCATGTGGTGGAGCTAGAATCGTAGAGGTAGAAAGCTTTGAGGTCTAGCTCTACCATGTGGTAGAGCAAGAATGCATCTATCTAGCTGTGTTCCAGACACATCAACAAAACCAATTACTCCAAGAAGAGACCTACTTCACATGACAAGAACTAAGGAGCTAGAATTTCTTTTGATCAAGCTCTACCACGTGGTAGAGCTGTATTCTACCTAGACCACATCATAGACCTAGAATGCTTTGAGGTCCAGCTTTACCATTTGATGGAGCTAGAATTGTATTTGAGGTCTAGCTCTACCATGTGGTAGAGCTGTATTCTATCTAGACTACATCGTAGAGCTAGAATGCTTTGAGGTCCAGCTCTACCATGTGTGGTGGAGCTAGAATGCATTCTTCTAGCTCTACCATCATGTGGTAGAGCTAGACTTCAATGAATGTAACCAGCTGAGGTTGAATGTAACTGTGGTAGAGCTAGACCTCAAAGATTTCTACCTCTACGATTCTAGCTCCACCACATTGTAGAGCTAGAGCTCAAATGCAATTCTAGCTCCACCACATGGTAGAGCTAGATCTCAAAGCATTCTATCTCAATTACTCCATCTTGGAGCTCTCAATACATTTATTAGTCTTGCTCTACCACATGGTAGAGCTAGATAAATGCATTCTAGCTGGACTGCAAAGTATTCTAGTGCTGGTTTTTTAATGGTGGATATTATCTCTACCAGGTGGCAGAGCAAGATTAATAAATGTATTGACCAAAATGCTTTGAAATCTAGCTCTACCATGTGGTGGAGCTACAATGCATTCTTCTAGCTCTACCATGTGGTGGAGCTAGACTTCAATGAATGTAACCGACTGAGGTTGAATGTAACTGTGGCAGAGCTGTATTCTACCTAAACCACATTGTAGATATAGAATGCTTTGAGGTCTAGCTCTACCATGTGGTGGAGCTAGAATTGCATTTCAGGTCTAGCTCTACCATGTGGTGGAGCTAGAGTCGTAGAGGTAGAAAGCTTTGAGGTCTAGCTCTACCATGTGGTAGAGCAAGAATGCATCAATATTGCTGTGTTCCATACACATCAACAAAACCAATTACTCCAAGAAGAGACCTACTTCACATGACAATAACCAAGGAGCTAGAATTGCATTTGATCTAGCTCTACCACGTGGTAGAGCTGTATTCTACCTAGACCACATCGTAGAGCTAGAATGCTTTGAGGTCCAGCTCTACCATGTGGTGGAGCTAGAATTGCATTCTTCTAGCTCTACCATGATGTGGTAGAGCTAGACTTCAACGAATGTAACCGGCTGAGGTTGAATGTAACTGTGGTAGAGCTGTATTCTACCTAAACCACATTGTAGAGATAGAATGCTTTGAGGTCTAGCTCTACCATGTGGTGGAGCTAGAATTGCATTTGAGGTCTAGCTCTACCATGTGGTAGAGCAAGAATGCATTTAAGGTCTAGCTCTACCATGTGGTGAAGCTAGAGTCGTCGAGGTAGAAAGCTTTGAGCTCTAGCTCTACCATGTGGTAGAGCAAGAATGCATCGATCTAGCTGTGTTCCATACACATCAACAAAACCAATTACTCCAAGAAGAGACCTACTTCACATGACAAGATCCAAGGAGCTAGGATTGCATTTGATCTAGCTCTACCACGAGGTAGAGCTGTATTCTACCTAGGCCACATTGTAGAGCTAGAATGCTTTGAGGTCTAGCTCTACCATGTGGTGGATGTAGAATTGCATTTGAGGTCTAGCTCTACCATATGTGGTAGAGCTAGAATGCATTGATCTAGATGTGTACCATGCAAATCAACAAAACCAATTACTCTAAGAAGAGTCCATGACGAGAACCAAGGAGCTAGAATTACATTTGATCTAGCTCTACCATGCGGTAGACCTGTATTCAACCTAGACCACATTTTAGAGTAAGAATTCTTTAAGGTCTAGCTCTACCATGTGGTGGAGCTAGAATTAATTTGAGGTCTAGCTCTATCATGTGGTGAAGCTAGAATGCATCGATCTAGCTGTGTACCATGCGGATCAACATAATCAATTACTCCAAGAAGAGATCTACTTCACATGACAAGAAACAAGAAGCTAGAATTGCATTTGATCCAGCTCTACCACGTGGTAGAGCTGTATCCAACCTACACCACATCGTAGAGCTAGACTACTTTGAGGTCTAGCTCTACCATGTGGTGGAGCTAGAATTGCATTTGAGGTCTAGCTCTACCATGTGGTAGAGCTATACATTGATCTAGCTGTGTACCATGCAAATCAACAAAACCAATTACTCCAAGAAGAGACCATGACGAGAACCAAGGAGATAAACAAGACTTGTGTTGAATGGCGCTGGGACCCAACTTTGATGCGGTGGGAGAAGTGATTGCGACGCCCAAATCCATGCACGGAGTGATGTGGACATAGAGCAACTTCCCTAGCACGAGTTCGTGTGGTCTGTTCTCTGATGGGGTCCCGGTTCTCAACTTCTAACTGTCCGAATCCGGGTTCTCGAAAAAGATGCACGAGCGTGCCAAATGGTGAAAATTTTCAACCGTGGCCCAAACAGCACCGAAGAGGCATGAAATTCTAATCATGCATGGAAAAATGTGTGGCAACCAACCCGGATCGTTCTTGTTGTGTTTAGATGCGATTCGGACTCACTTTGGATCCGAAACTCTGTTATAATGATTTTGCACTATCTTCGCCGGGACCCAACTTTGACGCGCTGAGAGAACTGATTGCGATGCCCGAATCCGTGCATGGAGTGATGTGGACATAGAGCAACTTCCCTAGCACAAGTCCATGTGGTCCGTTCTCTCATGGGTTCCCAGATCCATTATGCATCTTTCTATGCAAAGAAATTAATTTTAATAATTAATATCAGTGATATCCATGTATATTCATAGGTGAATATGTACCTGGAGTAAATTGAAATATTTCTTTAGAATGCACAAACAGGGGGAATTACTCTTTTGGAATAACATAAAAACAAACTTTCTTTTCTACAAAATTATGAAAATTTTTGCCATAACCTCCTTTGTATGGCTGACCATTTCTCATTTTTATCATTATAATTCTAACTTAAATTAACCCCAATTAGATGTATAGTACTCTAATCTACATAATTTTTAATTTCCAAGAGAATAAACAAAAAGGAAAGTTTAATTAATCTTTTTGTTAATTATTCTAGGATAAAGAAAGGCTGGAATGTAAAGAAGAGAAGGAGGTGGCCTATTCATCAAGGCATAGCATTAGAATTTACTTTAATCAACTATAAAACAAGAAAATCAAGAAAACCATAGATTTAAAATTAAAAAGTAAGAAGAATTTAGCTTACATGGAGTTGTAAGCTTTCCTTTGTCTTGAGAGATTGAGGGTGCTACTCTTGTTTTAAGCAAGAGTGGCCACCAATTACTTTGGTCCGAATCCGGGTTCTCGAAAAAGATGCATGAGCGTGCCAAATGGCAGAAATTTCCAACAGGTGCTCAAACGACGCCGCCGAAGAGGCATGAAAATCGAATCATGCATGGACAAATGTGTGGCAAGCAACCCCGATCTTTCTTGTTGTGTTCAGATTCGATTCGGACTCATTTCGGACCCGAAACTCTGTTATGGCGATTTTGCACTATCTTCGCTCTGGGACCCAACTTTGACGCCCTGGGAGAACTGATTGCAATGCCCAAATCCATGCACGGAGTGATCTGGACATAGAGCAACTTCCCTAGCACAAGTCCGTGTGGTCCGTTTCTCTCATGGGGTCCCAAATCCTCAACTTCTAACTGTCCGAATCCAGGTTCTTGAAAAAGATGCACGAGTGTGCCAAATGGTAAAAATTTCCAACCGTGGCCCAAACGGCACCGAAGAGACATGAAAATCGAATCATACATGGAAAAGTGTGTGGCAACCAACCCGGATCTTTCTTGTTGTGTTGAGATGCGATTCGGACTCATTTCGGATCCGAAACTCTGTTATGGCGATTTTGCACTATCTTCGCTGGGACCCAACTTTGACGCACTAGGAGAAGTGATTGCGATCTCCAAATGCATGCACAGAGGGATGTGGACATAGAGCAACTTCCCTAGCACAAGTCCGTGTGGTCCCTTCTCTGATAAGATCCCGGATCCTCAACTTCTTAAATGTCCGAATCTGGGTTCTCAAAATAGATGCACACGAGCGTGGCAAATAACAAAAATTTCCAACCGTGGCCCAAACGGTGCCGAAGAGGCATGAAATTCCAATCATGCATGGACAAATGTGTGGCAACCAACCCGGATCTTTCTTGTTGTGTTTAGTTACGACTCGGACTCATTTCGGACCCGAAACTCTGTTATGGTGATTTTGCACTATCTTCACCCGGGACCCAACTTTGACGCGCAGGGAGAACTAATTGCAATGCCCAAATCCATGCACCGAGTGATGTGGACATAGAGAAACTTCCCTAGCACAAGTCCGTGTGGTCCGTTCTTTGATGGGGTCCCAGATCCTCAACTTCTAACTGTCCGAATCCGGGTTCTCGAAAAAGATGCACGAGCATTGTAAATGGCGAAAATTTCCAACCATGGCGCAAACGGCACCAAAGAGGCATGAAAATCGAATCATGCATGGAAAAATGTGTGGCAAGCAACCCGAATCTTTCTTGTTGTGTTCAGATGCGATTCGGACTCATTTCGGATCCGAAACTCTGTTATGGCGATTATGCACTATCTTTGCCGAGACCCAGCTTTGACGCGCTGGGAGAACTAATTGCGATGCCCAAATCCATGCACGGAGTGATGTGGACATAGACAAACTTCCCTAGCACAAGTCCGTGTGGTCCGTTCTCTCATGGGGTCCCAGACCCTCAACTTCTAACTGCCCGAATCCGGGTTCTCGAAAAAGATGCACGAGCGTAGCAAATGGCAGAAATTTCCAACCGTGGCCCAAACGGTGCCGAAGAGGCATGAAAATCGAATCATGAATGCAAAAATGTGTGGCAACTAACCCGGATCTTTCTTGTTGTGCTCAGATGCGATTCGGACTCATTTCGGATCCGAAACTCTGTTATGGCGATTTTGCACTATCTTCGCCGCGGGACCCAACTTTGACGCGCTGGGAGAAGTGATTACGATGCCCAAATCCGTGCGGAGTGATGTGGACATAGAGAAACTTCCCTAGCACAAGTCCGTGTGGTCCATTCTCTGATGGGGTCCCGGATCCTCAACTTGTAACTGTCCGAATCAAGGTTCTCGAAAAAGATGCACGAGCATGCCAAATGGCAAAAATTCCCAACAGGGGCCCAAACGGCGCCCAAGAGGCATGCATGGACAAATGTGTGGCAAGAAACCCAGATCTTTCTTGTTGTACTTAGATGCGATTCGGACTCATTTCGGATCCGAAACTCTATTATGGTGATTTTGCACTATATTGGCCGGAACCTAACTTTGACATGCTAGGAGAACTGATTGCGATGCCCAAATCCATGCACGGAGTGATGTGAACACAGAGCAACTTCCCTAACAAAAGTCCGTGTGGTCCGTTTCTTTGATGGGGTCCCAGATCCTCAACTTCTAACTGTCCGAATCCGGGTTCTCGAAAAAGATGCACGAGCGTCAAATGGCGGATATTTCTAATCGTGGCCCAAACGGCACCGAAGAGGCATGAAATTCAAATCATGTATGGAAAAATGTGTGGCAACCAACTCGGATCTTTCTTGTTGTGTTCAGATGCTATTCGGACTCATTTCAGATCCGAAACTCTGTTATGGCAATTTTGCACTATCTTCATCGGGACCCAACTTTGACGCGCTAGGAGAACTGATTGCGATGCCCAAATCCATGCATGGAGTGATGTGGACATAGAGCAACTTTCCTAGCACAAGTCCGTGTGGTCCGTTCTCTGATGGGGTCGCAGATCCTCAACTTCTAACTGTCCGAATCCGGGTTCTCGAAAAAGATACACGAGCATGCCAAATGGCAAAAATTTCCAACCGTCGCCCAAACGGCGCCGCGAAGAGGATTGAAAATTGAATCATGCATGGAAAAATGTGTGGCAAGCAACCCGGATCTTTCTTGTTGTGTTCAGATGCGATTCGGACTCATTTCGGATGCGAAACTCTATTATGGCGATTTTGCACTATCTTTGTTGGGACCCAACTTTGACGCGCTGGGAGAACTGATTGTGATACCCAAATCCATGCACGGAGTGATGTGGACATAGAGAAACTTCCCTAGCACAAGTCGGTGTGGTCCGTTCTCTCATGGGATCCCAGATCCTCAACTTCTAACTGTCCGAATCCGGGTTCTCAAAAAAGATGCACGAGCGTGCCAAATGGCGGAAATTTCCAACTGTGGCCCAAACGGCGCCGAAGAGGCATGAAATTCGAATCATGCATGGAAAAATGTGTGGCAACCAACCCGGATCTTTCTTGTTGTGTTCAGATGCGATTCGGACTCATTTCAGATCCGAAACTCTGTTATGGCGATTTTGCACTATCTTGGTCGGGACCCAACTTTGACGCGCTGGGAGAAGTGATTGCGATGCCCAAATCCATGCACGGAGTGATGTGGGCATAGAGAAACTTTCCTAACACAAGTCTGTGTGGTATGTTCTCTTATGGGGTCCCGGATCCTCAACTTCTAACTGTCCGAATCCGGGTTCTCGAAAAAGATGCATGAGCATGGTAAATGGCAGAAATTTCCAACAGTGGCCCAAACGGCACCGAAGAGGCATGAAATTCCAATCATGCATGGAAAAATGTGTGGCAAGCAACCTGGATCTTTCTTGTTGTGTTCAGATGCGATTCAGACTCATTTTGGATCGAAACTCTATTATGGCAATTTTGCACTATCTTCGCTTGGACCCAACTGTGACGCGCTGGGAGAAGTGATTGCGATCTCCAAATGCTTGCACGGAGTGATGTGGACATAGAACAATTTCCCTAGCACAAGTCCGTGTGGTCCGTTCTTTGATGGGGTCCCGAATCCTCAACTTCTAACTGTCCGAATTCGGGTTCTCGAAAAAGATGCACGAGCGTGCCAAATGGCGGAAATATCCGACCATGGCCCAAACGGCACCGAAGAGGCATGAAAATAGAATCATGTAAGGAAAAATGTGTGGCAAGCAACTCGGATCTTTCTTGCTATGTTCAGATGCGATTCGGACTCATTTCGGATCCGAAACTCTGTTATGGCGATTTTGCACTATGTTTGCCGGGCGGGAGCCAACTTTGACGCGCTGGGAGAACTGATTGCGATGCCCAAATCCATACAACACGGAGTGATGTGGACATAGAGAAACTTCCCTAACACAAGTCCGTGTGGTCCGTTCTCTCATGGGATCCCAGATCCTCAACTTCTAACTGTCCGAATCCGGGTTCTCGAAAAAGATGCATGAGCGTGCCAAATGGCGGAAATTCCCAAGCGTGGCCCAAACGACGTCGAAGAGGCATGAAATTCGAATCATGCATGGAAAAATGTGTGGCAACCAACCCGGATCTTTCTTGTTGTGTTCAGATGCGATTCGGACTCATTTTCGATCCGAAACTCTGTTATGGCGATTTTGCACTATCTTCATCGTCGGGACCCAACTTTGACGCGCTGGAAGAAGTGATTGCGATGCACAAATCCATGCACGGAGTGATGTGGACATAGAGCAACTTCCCTAGCACATAAGTCCATGTGGTCCGTTCTCTGATGGGGTCCCGGATCCTCAACTTCTAACTGTTCGAATCCGGGTTCTCGAAGAAGATGCACGAGCGTGCCAAATGGCGGAAATTTTCAACCGTGGCCCAAACGGCGTCGAAGAGGCATGAAATTCGAATCATGCATGGAAAAATGTGTGGCAAGAAACCCGGATCTAGCTGTGTACGATGCAAATGAACAAAACAAAATACTCTAAGAAGAGACCTACTTCACATGACGAGAACCAAGGAGCTACAATTGCATCCGATCTAGCTCTACCATGTGGTGGAGCTAGAATGCATCGATCTAGTTGTGTACCATTCAGATCAACAAAATCAATTACTCCAAGATGAGATCTACTTCACATGACAAGAACCAAGAAGCTAGAATTGCATTTGATCTAGCTCTACCACGTGGTAGAGCTGTATCCAACCTAGACCACATCGTAGAGCTAGACTGCTTTGAGGTCTAGCTCTACCATGTGGGGTGGAACTAGAATTGCATTTGAGGTCTAGCTCTACCATGTGGTAGAACTAGAATGCATTGATCTAGCTGTGTACCATGCAAATCAACAAAACTACATATTTCAAGAAGAGACCATGATGAAAACCAAGGAGATAAACAAGTGTGTTGAATGGCACTGGGACCCAACTTTGACGCGCTGGCAAGGATTTCATTAACGTCTTCACAATTTCGTGATCACGTTAACAAAACCTAGTGTTAACATATTAAAACTTGTGATCACATTGTATATTCACATGACCTGAGAAATGACCTGCCGGAACCCACTAGTCCAGTAACACCTCCGGGCTTCTATCTTTCCCGGCGGGCCCGCCGGGAAAGATAGAAGCCCGGCGGGCCCGCCGGGAAAAACAAGGAACACCGGCGGGGTATTATTCTGTATATAAACACTGCCCGACACCCATCGTACAACTTTTGGGAAGATAGTCCTTGTTTTGGGGGCATGATATCTCTCCTCAAAGTACTTGTAGAGCTCTCGAGTTGCTAGAAGTGTCCTCTTGGGAAGAACGTCCTTATTTTAGGGGCTGTCATCTTTCCTTGTAGGCACCCCTAAGGCTATTGAGCCACTTGTCCTTAGTTCTTTGAACTGGGGGCAGGGTGTGGTTCGTAGCTAATACTTGCGGAGATTTAGGGACAAATTTGGAGTCATTCAGCTTTGCATTTGAGCCACGTACGTAATCTACCTCATTCTGCTTTATGAATGGTTTGATGGAGCCAAGAGTCCTGCTTAGGGGCTTGTATTGGTTCTTGATACTTGATATAGTTTAGAGTAGACAAGGGTCTATTGTCCTATACTAGAGTATTGGGCAAGCATAGATCTTTGATTTTTTTTTTGAATGTTAGAGAAGGTCTATTGTCCTATACTAGAGTATTGGGCAAGCATAGATCTTTGATTGTGTAAAGTATCTTTAATTGGGTACAAAAGGCATCCTTCATTGGGGGTGCAATGTGCATGATAGTTTCGAAGTAGTTTTGTAGTAAGACCTTGCAAGATAGTTTGAAGTAGTTTTGTGTTATGTGATGATCTTTTGTATTTGTCAAGATAGTTTCGAAGTACTTTGTCTGCAGATGTATGTTTTGTTATACGTGAGTGATTTGTTGTTTTTTCATTTGTGTATTCATTGTTATATGCTTGGTTGGATAGGTTATTTGTTGAGATGGAGGACAATGTTGGATCCAGTGATACCTCCAATAGAGTCCAAATTTCAAATAGCAGGAAAAAAAAGGCACATGGGATAGAGTGGCAATATGCAATTAACGTTGGTGATCGATTCATAGATTGGGAGTGTAAGCTATGCCATGCAGTAAAATCAGGTGGGGCGCCTTGACTAAGAGAACACTTTTTAGGCGGACCGAAGAAAAAGTCATGTACCCACCCCTCTGCACCTATAGTGGCCAAACGCATAAGAGAAGAAATTCAAAAGAAAGATTCAAGAAAACATGACACTCCTACCGTTAATGTATCAAGGCAGCAAGAACACTGTTGTTCTAATCATCAAACTCCCGCTACATCGCCTACCTGTACCCCGAACGGCAATGTGCAACCAGAAAGTAATCTACCCAGTGCATCTTCTTGCAAGCGAAACTTTGACGTAGGAAATATACCCATGCGTCAAACTTCATTGCAAGAAAGCCTACGTCAAGGTTGACTCGATGATGCACAACTCGTCCTTGCTGAAGCGATTTACTTTTCTGGGAGTGCTATGATGATGGTGGACAGTGAGCATTGGAAGAGAGCATGGAAAAAAATTGGTGAGTTTGGACCAGGGTTTTCACCGCCTACGTACCATGCTATGCGAAATGATCTATTAGAGAAATGTTATGCGCAGGTAAAAGAACGTGTACAAAGAATAATTCTTAGCAATATAGAGCTTTCTGGATGTAGTATAGTAAGTGATGGATGATCTAATGTGCAAAGAAAACCATTAATTAATGTAATGGTTATTTCACCTAGAGGTGAGACTTTCATCCGTGCCATGGATTAATGTAATGGTTATTTCACCTAGAGGTGAGACTTTCATCCATGCCATGGATTCAGCTGGTTCAATCAAAACTGGGGCTTACATTGCTCAAGTCATTAGCTCTGTGATAGAGGAAGTGGGTGCAAAAAATGTAGTCCAAGTCGTCATGGACAATGCAAAAAATTGTAAAAATGCATCCAGAATCCTACAGCGACAATATCCACATATTTTTCCGGTAGGCTGTAATACTCATAGTTTGAATCTTGTATTAAAAGATTGGTATAAATCTGATGATACCGAATGGTTTGCCTCAATCGTCGACACTGCTCGCCAGCTTGTGAAATTCATGCTCAAGAGACAGAGAGTTTTAGATATGTTTCGACCTCGCATGTCAGTTATGTTAAAGCTTCCAGCGGAGACTAGGTTTTGCACTCACTTTTACACTTTTGAGTCTCTTCTTAGAAATAAAGATGCAGTTTGTGAAACATTTACATGCATGGCATTTCATGACTGGGAGAACACTCAACTTGAAAAAGTGAAAGAGAAAATCAAAGTCTTGAAGGGAGCGCTTACGAGAAGAAGTTGGTGGAACAGTGTGATGGATGCATACCATGTAATGATGCCTGTTATGTATGCTGTACGAAGTCTTGATCAAAGAGCGCCTAATCTCGGAAAAGCATGGATGCAATGGTGGACTGTCCAGCGGAGTTTGGAGTGTCCTGAGAAATTAGAGCATTCAGTGGTGGAAAAGCAATGGCGTGTACCATTCTCCAGTAGACAAAGAAAAGTTCTGTTGAAGTACTTTCATGCTAGATGGATTGGAGCGCATTCACCACTGCACAGTGCTGCTTACATGTTAGATCCTGAATATTGGAATATGGATTTGATGTCCAACGTTGAGGTGGTGCAAGATTTTTATAAAGTGGTAAACACTTTCTATAATAATGATGATGATCGTGTACAGTGCATAAAGGAGATGACCTCATTTCGGTTGAAAGAGGGTTTATTTTCCAACTCCCTTGTTCAACAAATGGCTAAAGAGCAACCTGCATGGAAGTGGTGGATGATGAATGGTGGTGAGCATTATGCTTTATTGCGCAACCTTGCGATGAAGGTTCTAAGTCAGTGCTCTTCAAACTCAGGCTCAGAAAGAAACTGGAGCATGTATAAATATATTCATAGTACTATTCGCAATCGACTTCTTGCAGATCGAGCAGATAAACTTGTTTACATGTACTGCAATGAAAAGATCTTGCGAGACATTGAAAGCGAAGAGTATGAAGAAGATATGCCCAGATGGATGTACAATTGTGATGATGTAGTAGACGAGAACTTTGATGTTGGACGTACGTTGTGCACCACCCTTGAGATAGAAGACAATTTAGACATTGACTTAGATGAGCTTAATTTAGCAGACGAGAGAGTAAACGGTGAAAGAATTTTGGAGCAAGATACTGACATAGAGGAAGAAGTCACTTCATTAATTTAATAAAAAGTACTTGTACAAATGATCATATTTGGAGAAATTATCAATACAAAAGTAGAATTTGTTTTTCTTAGCTCTCATCTTGAAATAAATTGCGAATTGCACTAGGAGTTGCATCTAAAGGTCCTGGTGGTTTATATTCGCTAGCCATGCCGAACACTGTATAAATACCTTGATTTATTGGGACATTGCACAATGCACATGTGGAAGTATTTTGCATTTGTCTCACTAAACATATTAAGTGGTAGTAGTGTCCACATGGTAGTATATATTGGCCGCTCCACCCATCGAATACTTTGTAACATACAGGACATTGGGGGGTGGAGGAACTTGTAGCCTCAGCAGAAACTCCCACACGATCAAGATGTATCAAAAAATGAGAGATGTGGTTTCCTTGGCGCACAGGAGCAATACGTGAAGAGATGCTTTGCACATCTTGGCTGATCTTTGTTAGCTGCTCTTGAATCCCTCTATTGGCCGGGGGAGGAGTTGACGCTTGAGTTAATCGGTCAGCTTCTTTCTCCTTCTCTGCTAGCTGTGCCCCTAAGCTTTCTTTAACCTGGTTTAACTCCAGTCCAGCGCCCTCCACCATGAGAGCAAGTTCTTCTCTTGTGAATGTCACTGTCTCTTTACGTATGTCGTGGGTGTTGATAGTGGCCTCTCTGGAGGCGAAGTCCACTGGAATTTCTAGGATAAATTGAGCATATAGCATTTTAGCAAAATACAGTGGAGCGTCGGCGTTATGGAGAGGACGACCGTACACCTCCAAGAAAATGCACTCGGCATTAGTTTTGATGTCATTGTGAGTGCAACGAGAAATCTTCCATCTTCCCTTCTTAATCTCGCCATCTGGACATGGCCATATTTCCTTTATCATCTCTGTGGTTACGCGTTTGTTTATGTGTTTCCATTGGTTGGATTTGTCCATTTCGATAACCTGCATGCTGTTCTTGTAGCTTCGCGGGCTGTCACGCCATGTGCAAGGGCCTTCATTCGCTCGTATGCCTTCTTGGCTAACTCCTGATGCTCGTTCGCTTGCGCCTGCTCCATATCTGCATGAACGTAAATGACTTTAGGATTTTAATGAACTGTAAAGATCAACGTAAGATAAATTGACCATTACTCTCAAAATCTTGAAGTCAAACACCACGAGAGGAGATATGTATTGCAAAGACTCGATGAGAAATATCCACTTGACTCCAAAAACACTTCAAACAATGCTCGCACATCAAATTTTGAATAGAAAACATAAACTTAAACACCACAAGAGGAGAGAGATATTGCAAAGATTCAATGAAGAGAGAAACAAAATGCCATTCCTGAAACTTAATCTCTTGATACTGTATCATTACAAAGTTGGGGTGAATGCCACCGATAGCTCTACAAGAGGACGTTGTGCCCTCGTAGGGTCAGTATTTAGTGATCTAAAAAATTCAACTACTTGCAAAATTGATTTTCGCTCATCGCGATTAGGCAGAAACATCCAATTTTTGACTTTATGAATAATAGTATCCATGGTAACTTTGTCATGGGAACTATTATCCATCCACAACTCTTGCACTTTCTGCCAAAAGTCATATAAAGTTTGTAATAAATATCCCAAGGCAAAAACATCAGATGCAGGAGTGTATGCATCTGCCAAAAATGGATCATAAAGCTCTGGGGCTATCCACGGCCATTTATTTCGCTCTCTGTCTGCGTAGGAGACTGCCTGTGCCACCTTCTCAGGGTTCTTGTCTGCTTCAAATACAAAATTGAGAGACACCCGTTTTTTGGGCGCTCTCAGCAGAGCAACCTCCAATCGTTAATACCTATGTGTGGCTTTAGCTCTTTTGTATAATCCAACACTACATTGAAAGGATGTAGGTCGGTATGTACAATACCTGCCATATGTGCTGCCGCTACCTTCCACCAGGGCATGCATAATATGTGGCATGCTTATTTTTGAAAGTTCTAGATGACTTAAAGGGATATTATAAGGCGGGGGTTGTCTCCATCCTCGATCCAAACGAAAAATTACTCTGGTGAACTCACTGAATCTGAAGGGAACCTTCAGAAGAGTATCACCAAGAGCGCCGCCATTATAGTACGGGAAAATTGTGATCCAAGGAGCCTCTTTTGTAAAGGCAATGCATCGGACAATCGATGGATATAGCACTTGCATACCCTGCTCTGCCTGGAAGCTCTCGAACTTCGCGCTGCCTTCTCCTTTGTAGTGCTTTCCGCAAAAAGTGATGTGCTTCGGTAAAAATGATATACCTTTAATTGCATACTCTTTTACTGTTCCAAAGACACCGAAGCCTATTGTTCGCCCTTCGAACAAAGCCTCGTGCGGGATGCCAATAAGATGTGTGCACATAGAATTGTAGATGGTACGATTAATGACACCTGTACCACATGCATCTGCCTGACTGGACGTTGCAGCGACGTCCTGGGCAATGCGCACTCTTTTGGGGAGGGACTCTGCATCCAACGCCTTCATGCGCTTGCTCTTGGCTCTTTGCTCGCTCCATACAACGTCCCATAACTGTAGACGTTGCATATTGGCTTCAGGCGGGGCAGCATCTCTAAGATCACTGCATGCTACACGCATGCTCCCCAAAATGGTTCGTGTTATGTGCTGATGGTTGAAATCTGCTATCTTCTGTCTATCTAGCAACTGAGCGTTGCCTCCGCTTCGAAGCCGACGCTGTGCATTTTTCCATATTTGGTCTATTAGATCTCGCATGAGTATCTCAGACTCATTGATCTTTTTGACGACATCATCAGTACATTGTGACACTGTGATGACCGCTTCAATACGAATTGCTCGCAGAACAATTTTGCGCTCTTCGGGGGAAAGCATGTTGATCGTCTTCGTAAATCTAGCAAATATCACTAAACACAAAAAAATAGAATATTAAACATTACTGAAATAAACATCAAGCAAACGTGAGAGAACAGCAACAAGTATATCAATATCGTCAATGTTCATACAAAAACGGAATATCAAATAATTTTAATGAACTCAACATCATCCAATACATCATCAAACGTGAGAAAACAGCAACAAGTGTATCATTACTTATCAATGATCAAACAAAAACAGAATATATCAACCAATATTACTGAACTCAACATCATGCAATACATTATCGAACGTGAGACAACCGCAACAAGCGCATTATTACTTACGAAGTGTATACATTATCGAATGAGAGAGAGAGAGAGGGGGGGAGGAAGAGAGAGAGGTGTGACAGATAGAGAGAGGAAAAATTAAATGACATTTTTTATAGTTTTGTGAGTTCCTAAAGAGAGAAAAATAATGTTTTGTAATCCTAAAGCACTCTTCATCTACATACCTATCATGATAGAGAGAGAGATGTGAAGTGTATCATGAGAGAGAGAGAGAAAGAGTTGTGAAGTGTATCATTGCGAGAGAGAGAGAAGGAATTGTGAAGTGTATCATGAGAGAGAGAGAGAGAGAGGAGAGGAAGAGAGAGTTGTGACAGATAGAGAGAAGAAACATTAGATGACATTTTTAATGTTTTTGTGAGTTCCTAAAGAGAAAAGTCTTGTATTGTTTTAATTTTTAAGTAAATAGAGGGAGAAAAAAGAAATTATTAAAAATTATGTATATTTTAAGAGAAATAAAAAAAATCATTATCTACACATCTATCGTGTTGTGAAGTGAATCATGAGAGAGATAGAGAAAGAGTTGTGAAGTGTATCATGAGAGAGAGAGGGGGGTAAGAAGAGAGAGATTCATATTTTTCGAGTTACGAATCACGATATTATAAAATAAAACGTTTAGACAATATGATGTAAACTTTGATCCATGAAATACTAATGCCGCGTTAGCAACCAAGTATCGCATGGATCAAACACAATAAAAACAATACAAGTCAAATCAAACAAATTTACGACATTTATTCGACCGCGTTAACGATCATATGCCGAAATACGCAAGCAAATTTACGACACTTTTTCGACCGCGTTAACGATCAAATGCCGCAATATGCAAAAAACATTTTATGCACTAGCGGACGACACCAACTTGCCGTGTTAACGACAAAATGCCGCCCGATTCTATGGGAATACCAATAGGATACGAACATACACTGGCCGCGTTACCGACCATATGTCCGCATTTGACAAAGGGAAGGGAAGGGAAGGTGACATCGCCATAACGATACTATGCTTGCCGCGTTACCGACTAGTACCGCTACGGCGTGCCATACTTACCATAGGACACAGACTAGCCGCGTTACCGACTAAGTGCCCCAGGGTAAGCACCATTCCGAAGAATGGCCTTACACACACACCAGTCGTGTGGCGGGCCACCCAAATCCTGCCGCGCGTTGCGACAATGGGCGGCTGCCCGCACGAACTCACCCACACACACATCCCTCGTGTGGCGGACCACCCACATCTTGCCGCGCATTGCGACAGTGGGCGGCTGCCCGCACGAACACACCCACATACACACACACACACACAAGTTTTCATTACCTGTGTATGCTGTCAGCAATGAAATCCCAAAGGGCCCCCCAGGCCCATATATATAGAAAACTGTACCCCGTCGGGCTATATGACGACCCCGCAGGGACCCACCGGGCTTTGCTTTATCCCGGCGGGCCCGCCGGGTATAGCAAAAGCCCGGCGGGATTTTTTCCGGTTACCAGGTCGCTTGCCACCGGCTTTTTTGAGAACATGTTAACATGTGAACATGTTAATAACATGTTAACACATGTTATTAACAAAAAAAAATTTGTGATCACGTGAATATAAAATCAGAGCGCGCTGGGAGAAGTGATTATGATGCCCAAATCCGTGCACGGAGTGATGTGGACATAGAGCAACTTCCCTAGCACAAGTCCGTGTGGTCCGTTCTCTGATGGGGTCCCCGATCCTCAACTTCTACCTGTCCAAATCCGGGTTCTCGAAAAAGATGCATGAGCGTGCCAAATGGCAAAAATTTCCAACGGTGGCCCAAACGGCGCCGAAGAGGCATGAAAATCGAATCATGAATGGACAAACGTGTGGCAACCAACCTGGATCTTTGTTGTTGTGTTCAGATGCGATTCGGACTCATTTCGGATCCGAAACTCTGTTATGGCGATTTTGCACTATCTGCATCGCTCGCGGGACCCAACTTTGACGTGCTGGGAGAAGTGATTGCGATGCACAAATCCATGCATGGAGTGATGTGGACATAGAGCAACTTCCCTAGCACAAGTCCGTGTGGTCCGTTCTCTGATGGGGTCCCGGATCCTCAACTTCTAACTGTCCGAATTCGGGTTCTCGAAAAAGATGCACGAGCATGGTAAATGGCGAAAATTTCCAATAGGGGCCCAAACGACACCCAAGAGGCATGAAAATTGAATCATGCATGGACAAATGTGTGGCAAGCAACCCGGATCTTTCTTGTTGTATTTAGATGCGATTCGGACTCATTTCGGATCCGAAACTCTGTTATGGCGATTTTGCAGTATCTTACCGGGACCCAACTTTGTTGCGCTGGGCGAACTGATTGCGATGCCCAAATCCATGCACGGAGTGATGTGGACATAGAGCAACTTCCCTAACACAAGTCCGTGTGATCCATTCTCTGATGGGGTCCTGGATCCTCAACTTCTAACTGTCTGAATCTGGGTTCTTGAAGAAGATGCACAAGCTTGGCAAATGGCAAAAATTTCCAACAGGGGCCCAAACGGCGCCCAAGAGGCATGAAATTCAAATCATGAATGGAAAAATGTGTGGCAAGCAACCTGGATCTTTCTTGTTGTGTTCAGATGCGATTCGGACTCATTTCGGATCCGAAACTCTGTTATAGCGATTTCGCACTATCTTCGTCGGGCTCCAACTTTGACGCGCTGGGAGAAGTGATTGCGACGCCCAAATCCGTGCACGGAGTGATTTGGACATAGAGAAACTTCCATAGCACAAGTCCGTGTCGTTCATTCTTTGATGGGGTCTCGGATCCTCAACTTCTAACTGTCCGAATCAGGGTTCTTGAAAAAGATGCACGAGCGTGCCAAATGGGAAAAATTTCCAACAGGGACCCAAACGGCGCTGAAGAGACATGAAAATCGAATCATGCATGGAGAAATGTGTGGCAAGTAACCTGGATCTTTCTTGTTGTATTTAGATGCGATTCGTGGATCCGAAACTCTGTTATATGGCGATTTTGCACTATCTTGGCCGGGACCTAACTTTGACACGCAGGGAGAACTGATTGCGATGCCCAAATCCATGCACGGAGTGATGTGAACATAGAGCAACTTCCCTAACACAAGTCCGTGTGGTCCGTTTCTCTGATGGGGTCCCGGATCCTCAACTTCTAACTGTCTGAATCCGGGTTCTCGAAGAAGATGCAGGAGCTTGCCCAATGGCAAAAATTTCCAACAGGGACCCAAACGGCGCCGAAGAGGCATGAAATTCCAATCATGCATGGACAAATGTGTGGCAACCAACCCGGAGCTTTCTTGTTGTGTTCAGATGCTATTCGGACTCATTTTGGATCCGAAACTCTGTTATGGCGATTTTGCACTATCTTCGTCGGGACCCAACTTTGACGCGCTGGGAGAACTGATTGCGATGTCCAAATCCATGCACGGAGTGATGTGGACATAGAGAAGCTTCCCTAGCACAAGTCCGTGTGGTCCATTCTCTGATGGGATCCCGGATCCTCAACTTCTAACTGTCCGAATCAGGGTTCTCGAAAAAGATGCACGAGCGTGCCAAATGGGAAAAATTTCCAACAGGGACCCAAACGGTGCCGAAGAGGCATGAAAATCGAATCATGCATGGACAAATGTGTGGCATGTAACCTGGATCTTTCTTGTTGTATTTAGATGCGATTCTGACTCATTTCGGATCCGAAACTTTGTTATGGCGATTTTGCACTATCTTGGCCGGGACCTAACTTTGACACGCTGGGAGAACTGATTGCGATGCCCAAATCCATGCACAGAGTGATGTGAACATAGAGCAACTTCCCTAACACAAGTCCGTGTGGTCCGTTTCTCTGATGGGGTCCCGGATCCTCAACTTCTAACTATCCGAATCTGGGTTCTCGAAGAAGATGTAGGAGCTTGCCAAATGGCAAAAATTTCCAACAGGGGCCCAAACGGCGCCGAAGAGGCATGAAATTCGAATCATGCATGGAAAAATGTGTGGCAAGTAACCCGGATCTTTCTTGTTGTGTTCAGATGCTATTCCGACTCATTTCGGATCCGAAACTCTGTTATGGGGATTTTGCACTATCTTCGCCGGGACCCAACTTTGACGCGCTGGGAGAACTGATTGCGATGCCCAAATCCATGCACGGAGTGGTGTGGACATAGATCAACTTCCCTAGCACAAGTCCGTGTGGTCCGCTCTCTGATGGGGTCTCGGATCCTCAACTTCTAACTGTCCGAATCCGGGTTCTCGAAAAAGACGCACGAGCATGCCAAATGGCAGAAATTTCCAATTGTGGCCCAAACGGCACCACGAAGAGGAATGAAAATTGAATCATGCATGGAAAAATGTGAGGCAAGCAACCCGGATCTTTCTTGTTGTGTTCAGATGCGATTCGGACTCATTTCGGATCCGAAACTCTGTTATGGCGATTTTGCACTATCTTTGCCAGGACCCAACTTTGACGCACTGGGAGAAGTGATTGTGATGCCTAAATCCATGCACGGAGTGATGTGGACATAGAAAAACTTCCCTATCACAAGTCCGTGTGGTCCGTTCTCTCATGTCCCAGATCCTCAACTTCTAACTGTCCGAATCCGGGTTCTCGAAAAAGATGCACGAGCGGCGGAAATTTCTAACCGTGGCCCAAACCACGCCGAAGAGGCATGAAATTCGAATCATGCATGGAAAAATGTGTGGCAACCAACCCGGATCTTTCTTGTTGTGTTGAGATGCGATTCGGACTCATTTCGGATCCGAAACTCTGTTATGGCGATTTTGCACTATCTTGGCTGGAACCCAACTTGTACGCGCTTGGAGAAGTGATTGCGATGCCCAAATCCATGCACGGAGTGATGCGGACATAGAGCAACTTCCCTAACACAAGTCCGTGTGGTCCGTTCTCTTATGGGGTCCCGGATCCTCAACTTCTAACTGTCCGAATTCGGGTTCTCGAAAACGA
This sequence comes from Cibotium barometz, assembly GCF_041138505.1. NCBI lineage: Eukaryota > Viridiplantae > Streptophyta > Polypodiopsida > Cyatheales > Cibotiaceae > Cibotium > Cibotium barometz. Next base: position 42,440,267 of record NC_141074.1, read on the forward strand.
TGCACGAGCATGGTAAATGGTAGAAATTTCCAACCGTGGGCCAAACAACGCCGAAGAGGCATGAAATTTCAATCATGCATGGACAAATGTGTGGCAAGCAACCTGGATCTTTCTTGTTGTGTTCAGATGCGATTCGGACTCATTTCAGATCTGAAACTCTGTTATGGCGATTTTGCACTATCCTCGCTGGGACCAAACTTTGACGCGCTAGGAGAAGTGATTGCGATCTCCAAATGCATGCACGGAGTGATGTGGACATAGAGCAACTTCCCTAGCACAAGTCCGTGTGGTCCGTTCTCTGATGGGGTCCCAGATTCTTAACTTCTAACAGTCCAAATTCGGGTTCTCGAAAAAGATGCACGAGCGTGCCAAATGGCATAAATTTTCGACCGTGGCCCAAACGGTGCCGAAGAGGCATGAAAATGGAAAAATGCATGGAAAAATGTGTGGCAAGAAACCTGGATCTTTCTTGTTGTGTTCAGATGCGATTCGGACTCATTTCGGATCCGAAACTCTGATATGGCGATTTTGCACTATCTTTGCCGGGACCCAACTTTGATGCGCTGGGAGAACTGATTGCGATGCCCAAATCCATGCACGGAGTGATGTGGACATAGAGCAACTTCCCTAGCACAAGTCCGTTTGGTCTGTTCTCTGATGGGGTCCCAGATCCTCAACTTCTAACTGTCCGAATCCGGGTTCTCGAAAAAGATGCACGAGCGTGCCAAATGGCAAAAATTTCCAACCGTGGAATAAACGGCGCCAAAGAGGCATGAAATTCGAATCATGCATGAAAAAATGTGTGGCAACCAACCCGGATCTTTCTTGTTGTGTTCAGATGCGATTCGGACTCATTTCAGATCCGAAACTCTGTTATGGCGATTTTGCACTATCTTTGACGCGCTAGGAGAAGTGATTGCGATGCCCAAATCCATGCACGGAGTGATGTGGACATAGAGCAACTTCCCTAGCACAAGTCCGTGTGGTCCGTTCTTTGATGGGGTCCCGGATCTTCAACTTCTAACTGTCCGAATTCGGGTTCTCGAAAAAGATGCACGAGCGTGCCAAATGGCAGAAATATCCGACCGTGGCCCAAACGGCGCCGAAGAGGCATGAAAATGGAATCATGCATGGACAAATGTGTGGCAAGCAACCGGGATCTTTCTTGTTGTGTTCAGATGCGATTCGGACTCATTTCGGATTCGAAACTCTGTTATGGCGATTTTGTACTATCTTTGTCGGGAGCCAACTTTGACGCACTGGAAGAACTGATTGCGATGCCCAAATCCATGCACGGAGTGATGCGGACATAGAGCAACTTCCTTAACACAAGTCCATGTGGTCCGTTCTCTTATGGGGTCCCGGATCCTCAACTTCTAATTGTCCGAATCCGGGTTCTCGAAAAAGATGCACGAGCATGGTAAATGGCGGAAATTTCCAACCGTGGCCCAAACGACGCCGAAGAGGCATGAAATTTGAATCATGCATGGAAAAATGTGTGGCAACCAACCCGGATCTTTCTTGTTGTGTTCAGATGCGATTCGGACTCATTTCCGATCTGAAACTCTATTATGGCGATTTTGCACTATCTTCATCGTCGGGACCCAACTTTGACGCGCTGGGAGAAGTGATTGCGATGCACAAATCCATGCACGGAGTGATGTGGACATAGAGCAACTTCTGTAGCACACAAGTCCGTGTGGTCCGTTCTCTCATGGCGTCCCGGATCCTCAACTTCTAACTGTTCAAATCCGGATTCTCGAAGAAGATGAACGAGCATGCCAAATGGCGGAAATTTCCAACCGTGGCCCAAATGATGCCGAAGAGGCATGCAATTCGAATCATGCATGGAGAAATGTATGGCAAGAAACCCGGATCTAGCTGTGTACGATGCAGATCAACAAAACAAAATACTTTAAGAAGAGAACTACTTCACGTGACGAGAACCAAGGAGCTACAATTGCATCCGATCTAGCTCTACCATGTGGTGGAGCTAGAATGCATCGATCTAGCTGTGTACCATTCAGGTCAGCAAAATCAATTACTCCAAGATGAGATCTACTTCACATGACAAGAACCAAGAAGCTAGAATTGCATTTGATCTAGCTCTACCACGTGGTAGAGCTGTATCCAACCTAGACCACATCGTAGAGCTAGACTACTTTGAGGTCTAGCTCTACCATGTGGTGGAGCTAGAATTGCATTGGAGGTGTAGCTCTACCATGTGGTAGAGCTAGAATGCATTGATCTAGTTGTGTACCATGCAAATCAATAAAACCAATTACTTCAAGAAGAGACCATAATGAGAACCAAGGAGATAAACAAGTGTGTTGAATGGCGCTGGGACCCAACTTTGACGCGCTCGGAGAAGTGATTACGATTCCCAAATCCATGCACGGAGTGATGTGGACATAGAGAAACTTCCCTAGCACAAGTCGGTGTGGTCCATTCTAACTGTCCAAATCCGGGTTCTCGAAAAAGATGCACGAGCGTGCCAAATGGCGGAAATTTCCAACCGTGGCCCAAACGACACCGAAGAGGCATGAAAATCGAATCATGAATGGACAAACGTGTTGCAACCAACCCGGATCTTTGTTGTTGTGTTCAGATGGGATTCGGACTCATTTCGGATCCGAAACTCTGTTATGGCAATTTCGCACTATCTTCGCCGCGGGACCCAACTTTGACGCACTGGGAGAAGTGATTGCGATGCCCAAATCCATGCACGGAGTGATGTGGACATAGAGCAACTTCCCTAGCACAAGTCCGTGTGGTCCGTTCTCTGATGGGGTCCCGGATCCTCAACTTCTAACTGTCCGAATCTGGGTTCTCGAAAAAGATGCACGAGCATGCCTACTGGCAAAAATTTCCAACAGGGGCCCAAACGGCGCCCAAGAGGCATGAAAATCGAATCATGCATGGACAAATGTGTGGCAAGCAACCCGGATCTTTCTTGTTGTATTTAGATGCGATTCGGACTCATTTCGGATCCGAAACTCTGTTATGGTAATTTTGCACTATCTTGCCGGGACCCAACTTTGACGCGCTGGGGGAACTGATTGCGATGCCCAAATCCATGCACAGAGTGATGTGGACATAGAGCAACTTCCCTAACACAATTCTGTGTGATCCGTTCTCTGATGGGGTCCCGGATCCTCAACTTCTAACTGTCTGAATCTGGGTTCTCAAAGAAGATGCACAAGCTTGGCAAATGGCGGAAATTTCCAACAAGGACCCAAACGGCGCCGAAGAGGCATGAAATTCAAATCATGAATGGACAAATGTGTGGCAAGCAACCTGGATCTTTCTTGTTGTGTTCAGATGCTATTCGGACTCATTTCGGATCCAAAACTCTGTTATAGCGATTTCGCACTATCTTCTCCAGGCCCCAACTTTGACGTGCTGGGAGAAGTGATTGCGATGCCCAAATCTGTGCACGGAGTGATGTGGACATAGAGAAACTTTCCTAGCACAAGTCCGTGTGGTCCATTCTCTGATGGGGTCCCGGATCCTCAACTTCTAACTGTCCAAATCAGGGTTCTCGAAAAAGATGCACGAGCGTGCCAAATGGGAGAAATTTTCAACAGGGACCCAAATGGCGCCGAAGAGGCATGAAAATCAAATCATGCATGGACAAATGTGTGGCAAGTAACCCGGATCTTTCTTGTTGTATTTAGATGCGATTCGGACTCATTTCGGATCCGAAACTCTGTTATGGCGATTTTGCACTATCTTGGCCGGGACCTAACTTTGACATGCTGGGAGAACTGATTGCCATGCCCAAATCCATGCACGGAGTGATGTGAACATAGAGAAACTTCCCTAACACAAGTCCGTGTGGTCCGTTTCTCTGATGGGGTCCCGGATCCTCAACTTCTAACTGTCCGAATCCGGGTTCTCGAAGCAGATGCAGGAGCTTGCCAAATGGCGAAAATTTCCAACAGGGGCCCAAACGGCGCCGAAGAGTCATGAAATTCGAATCATGCATGGAGAAATGTGTGGCAAGCAACTCGGATCTTTCTTGTTGTGTTCAGATGCAATTCGGACTCATTTCGGATCTGAAACTTTGTTATGGCGATTCTGCACTGTCTTCGCTGGGACCCAACTTTGACGCGCTAGGAGAACTGATTGCGATGCCCAAATCCATGCACGGAGTGATTTGGACATAGAGCAACTTCCCTAGCACAAGTCCGTGTGGTCTACTCTTTGATGGGGTCTCGGATCCTTAACTTCTAACTGTCCGAATCCGGGTTCTCGAAAAAGATGCACGAGCGTGTCAAATGGCAGAAATTTCCAACTGTGGCCCAAACGGCACCGTGAAGAGGAATGAAAATTGAATCATGCATGGACAAATGTAAGGCAATCAACCCAGATCTTTCTTGTTGTGTTCAGATGCGATTCGGACTCATTTCGGATCCGAAACTCTGTTATGGCGATTTTGCACTATCTTGCCGGGACCCAACTTTGACGCGCTGGGCGAACTGATTGCGATGCCCAAATCCATGCACGGAGTGATGTGGACATAGAGCAACTTCCCTAACACAAGTCCGTGTGATCCATTCTCTGATGGGGTCCCGGATCCTCAACTTCTAATTGTCCGAATCTGGGTTCTCGAAGAAGAAGCACAAGCTTGGCAAATGGCGAAAATTTCCAACAGGGGCCCAAACGGCGTCGAAGAGGCATGAAATTCAAATCATGAATGGACAAATGTGTGGCAAGTAACCCGGATCTTTCTTGTTGTGTTCAGATGCGATTCGGACTCATTTCGGATCCGAAACTCTGTTATAGCGATTTCGCACTATCTTCGCCAGGCCCCAACTTTGACGCGCTGGGAGAAGTGATTGCGATGCCCAAATCCGTGCACGGAGTGATGTGGACATAGAGAAACTTCCGTAGCACAAGTCTGTGTGATCCATTCTCTGATGGGGTCCCAGATCCTCAACTTCTAACTGTCCAAATCAGGGTTCTCGAAAAAGATGCACGAGTGTGCCAAATGGCAGAAACTTCTAACAGGGACCCAAACGGCACTGAAGAGGCATGAAAATCGAATCATGCATGGAAAAATGTGAGGCAAGGAACCTGAATCTTTCTTGTTGTATTTAGATGCGATTCGGACTCATTTCGGATCCGAAACATTGTTATGGTGATTTTGCACTATCTTGGCCTAACTTTGACATGCTGGGAGAACTGATTGCGATGCCCAAATCCATGCACGGAGTGATGTGAACATAGAGCAACTTCCCTAACACAAGTCCGTGTGGTCCGTTTCTCTGATAGGGTCCCGGATCCTCAACTTCTAACTGTCCGAATCTGGGTTCTCGAAGAAGATGCAGGAGCTTGCCAAATGGCGAAAATTTCCAACAGGGGCCCAAACGGCGTCGAAGAGGCATGAAATTCTAATCATGCATGGATAAATGTGTGGCAAGCAACCCGGATCTTTCTTGTTGTCTTCAGATGCTATTCGGACTCATTTCGGTTCGAAACTCTGTTATGGCGATTTTACACTATCTTCGCCAGGCCCAACTTTGACGCGCTAGGAGAACTGATTGCGATGCCCAAATCCATGCACGGAGTGATGTGGACATAGAGCAACTTCCCTAGCACAAGTCCGTGTGGTCCGCTCTCTGATGGGGTCTCGGATCCTTAACTTCTAACTGTCCGAATCCGGGTTCTCGAAAAAGATGCACGAGCGTGCCAAATGGTAGAAATTTCCAACTGTGGCCCAAACGGCGCTGCGAAGAGGAATGAAAATTGAATCATGCATGGACAAATGTGAGGCAAGCAACCCGGATCTTTCTTGTTGTGTTCAGATGCGATTCGGACTCATTTCGGATCCGAAACTCTGTTATGGCGATTTTGCACTATCTTTGCCGGGACCCAACTTTGACGCGCTATGAGAACTGATTGCGATGCCCAAATCCATGCACAGAGTGATGTGGACATAGAGCAACTTCCCTAGCACAAGTCCGTGTGGTCCGTTCTCTCATGGGGTCCCAGATCCTCAACTTCTAACTGTCCGAATCCAGGTTCTCGAAAAAGATGCACGAGCATCAAATGGCGGATATTTCTAACCGCGGCCCAAATGGCGCCGAAGAGGAATGAAATTCGAATCATGCATGGAAAAGTGTGTGGCAACCAACCCGGATCTTTCTTGTTGTGTTCAGATGCGATTCGGACTCATTTCAGATCCGAAACTCTGTTATGGCGATTTTGCACTATCTTGGCTGGGATCCAACTTTGACGCGCTGGGAGAAGTGATTGCGATGCCCAAATCCATGCACGGAGTGATGCGGACATAGAGCAACTTCCTTAACACAAGTCCGTGTGGTCCGTTCTCTTATGGAGTCCCGGATCCTCAACTTCTAATTGTCCGAATCCGGGTTCTCGAAAAAGATGCACGAGCATGGTAAATGGCAGAAATTTCCAACCGTGGCCCAAACGACGCCGAAGAGGCATGAAATTCGAATCATGCATGGAAAATGTGTGGCAAGCAACCTGGATCTTTCTTGTTGTGTTCAAATGCGATTCGGACTCATTTCGAATCTGAAACTCTGTTATGGCGATTTTTCACTATCTTCGCCGGGACCCAACTTTGACGTGCTGGGAGAAGTGATTGTGATCTCCAAATACATGCACGGAGTGATGTGGACATAGAGCAACTTCCCTAGCACAAGTCCCTGTAGTCCGTTCTCTAATGGGGTCCTGGATCCTTAACTTCTAACTGTCCGAATTCGATTCTCGAAAAAGATGCACGAGCGTGCCAAATGGCAGAAATTTCCGACCGTGGCCCAAACGACGCCGAAGAGGCATGAAAATGGAATCATGCATGGACAAATGTGTGGCAAGTAACCCGGATCTTTCTTGTTTTGTTCAGATGCTATTCGGACTCATTTCGGATCTGAAACTCTGTAATGGTGATTTTGCACTATCTTTGCCGCGACCCAACTTTGACGTGTTGGGAGAACTGATTGTAATGCCCAAATCCATGCACGGAGTGATGTGGACATAGAGAAACTTCCCTAGCACAATTCCGTGTGGTCCGTTCTCTCATGGGGTCCCAGATCCTCAACTTCTATCTGTCCGAATCCGGGTTCTCGACGAAAAAGATGCACGAGCGTGCCAAATGGTGAAAATTTCCAACCGTGGCCCAAACGGTACCGAAGAGGCATGAAATTCAAATCATGCATGGAGAAATGTGTGACAAAACCAACCCGGATCTTTCTTGTTGTGTTCAGATGCAATTCGCACTTATTTCGGATCCGAAACTTTGTTATGGCGATTTTGCACTATCTTCGTCGCGACCCAACTTTGACGCGCTGAGAGAAGTGATTGCGATACACAAATCCATGCACGGAGTGATGTGGACATAGAGCAACTTCCCTAGCACAAGTCCGTGTGGTCCGTTCTCTGATGGGGTCCCGTATCCTCAACTTCTAACTGTTCGAATCCGGGTTCTCGAAAAAGATGAACGAGCATGCCAAATGGTAAAAATTTTGAACCGTGGCCCGAACGGTGCCGAAGAGGCATGAAATTCGAATCATGCATGGAAAAATGTGTGGCAAGAAACCCGGATCTAGAAGTGTACCATGCAGATCAACAAAACAAATTACTCTAAGAAGAGACCTACTGCACATGACGAGAACCAAGGAGCTACAATTGCATCCGATCTAGCTCTACCATGTGGTGGAGCTAGAATGCATCGATCTAGCTGTGTACCATTCAGATCAACAAAATCAATTACTCCAAGATGAGATCTACTTCACATGACAAGAACCAAGAAGTTAGAATTGCATTTGATCTAGCTCTACCACGTGGTAGAGCTGTATCCAACCTAGACCACATCGTAGAGCTAGACTGCTTTTTGGTCTAGCTCTACCATGTGGGGTGGAACTAGAATTGCATTTGAGGTCTAGCTCTACCATGTGGTAGAGCTAGAATGCATTCATCTAGCTGTGTACCATGCAAATCAAAAAAACCAATTACTCCAAGAAGAGACCATGATGAGAACCAAGGAGATAAACAAGTGTGTTGAATGGCGCTGGGACCCAACTTTGACGCGCTGGGAGAAGTGATTGCGATGCCCAAATCCGTGCATGGAGTGATGTGGACATAGAGCAACTTCCCTAGCACAAGTTCGTGTGGTCCGTTCTCTGATGGGATCCCGGATCCTCAACTTCTAACTGTCCGAATTCGGGTTCTCGAAAAAGATGCACGAGCGTGCCAAATGGTGGAAATTTCCAACCGTGGCCCAAACGGCGCCAAAGAGGCATGAAAATCGAATCATGAATGGAAAAATGTGTGGCAACCAACCCGGATTTTTCTTGTTGTGTTCAGATGCGATTCGGACTTATTTCGGATCCGAAACTCTGTTATGGCGATTTTGCACTATCTTCGTCGACGGGACCCAACTTTGACGCGCTGGGAGAAGTGATTGCGATGCCCAAATCCATGCACGAGCGATGTGGACATAGAGCAACTTCCCTAGCACAAGTCCGTGTGGTTCGTTCTCTGATGGGGTCCCGGATCCTCAACTTCTAACTGTCCGAATCCGGGTTCTCCAAAAAGATGCACGAGCGTGCCAAATGGCAGAAATTTCCAACAGGGGCCCAAATGGCGCCAAAGAGGCATGAAAATCAAATCATGCATGGACAAATGTGTGGCAAGAAACCCGAATCTTTCTTGTTGTATTTAGATGCGATTCGGACTCATTTTTGATTTGAAACTCTGTTATGGCGATTTTGCACTATCTTGCTGGGACCCAACTTTGACGCGTTGGGAGAACTGATTGCGATGCCCAAATCCATGCACCGAGTGATGTGGACATAGAGCAACTTTCCTAACACAAGTCCGTGTGGTCCATTCTCTGAATCTGGGTTCTTGAAGAAGATGCACGAGCTTGCCAAATGGCGAAAACTTCCAATAGGGGCCCAAACGGCGCAAAAGAGGCATGCAATTCGAATCATGCATGGACAAATGTGTGGCAAGCAACCCGGATCTTTCTTGTTGTGTTGTGATGCGATTCGGACTCATTTTGGATCCGAAACTCTGTTATGGAGAATTTGCACTATCTTTGTCGGGACCCAACTTTGACACGCTGGGAGAAGTGATTGTGATGCCAAAATCCATGCACGGAGTGATGTGGACATAGAGCAACTTCCCTAGCACAAGTCCGTGTGGTCCGTTCTCTGATGGGGTCCCCGATCCTCAACTTCTAACTGTCCGAATCCGGGTTCTAGAAAAAGATGCATGAGCGTGCCAAATGGGAAAAATTTCCAACCATGGCCCAAACGGCACCGAAGAGGCATGAAATTCGAATCATGCATGGAAAAATGTGTTGCAACCAACCCGGATCTTTCTTGTTGTGTTCAGATGCGATTCGGACTCATTTTGGATCCGAAACTCTGTTATGGCGATTTTGCATTGTTTTTGTCGGGACCCAACTTTGACGCACTGGGAGAAGTGATTGCGATGCCAAAATCCATGCGCGGAGTGATGTGGACATAGAGCAATTTCCCTAGCACAAGTTCGTGTGGTCCGTTCTCTGATGGGGCCCCGGATCCTCAACTTTTAACTGTCCAAATCTGGGTTCTAGAAAAAGATGCACGAGCGTGCCAAATGGCATAAATTTCCAACAAGGACCCAAACGGCACCGAAGAGGCATGAAAATCGAATCATGCATGGACAAATGTGTGGCAAGCAACCCGGATCTTTCTTGTTGTGTTCAGATGCGATTCGGACTCATTTCGGATCTGAAACTGTGTTATGGCATTTTTGCACTATCTTCGTCGGGACCCAACTTTGGCACACTGGGAGAAGTGATTGCGGTCTCCAAATGCATGCACGGAGTGATAAGGACATAGAGCAACCTCCCTAGCAAAAGTCCGTGTGGTCCGTTCTGTGATGGGGTCCCGGATCCTCAACTTCTAACTGTCCGAATTCGGGTTCTCGAAGAAGATGCACGAGCGTGCCAAATGGCGGAAATTTTCAACCGTGGCCCAAACCGCGCCGAAGAGGCATGAAAATTGAATCACGCATGGATAAATGTGTGGCAAGCAACTCGGATCTTTCTTGTTGTGTTCAGATACGATTCGGACTTATTTCGGATCCGAAACTCTGTTATGGCGATTTTGCACTATCTTTGCCGGAACCCAACTTTGACGCGCTGGGAGAACTGATTGTGATGCCCAAATCCAGGCACGGAGTGATGTGGACATAGAGCAACTTCCCTAGCACAAGTTCGCGTGGTCCGTTCTCTCATGGGGTCCCAGATCCTCAACTTCTAACTGTTCGAATCCGGGTTCTCGACCGAAAAAGATGCACGAGCGTGCCAAATGGCAGAAATTTCCAACCGTGGCCCAAACGACGCCGAAGAGGCATGAAATTTGAATCATGCATGGAAAAATGTGTGGCAACCAACCCGGATCTTTCTTGTTGTGTTAAGATGCGATTCGAACTCATTTCGGATCCGAAACTCTGTTATGGCGATTTTGCACTATCTTGGCCGGGACCCAACTCTGACGAGCTGGGAGAACTGATTGTGATGCCCAAAATAATGCACGGAGTGATGTGGACATAGAACAATTTCCCTAATACAAGTCTGTTTGGTCCGTTCTCTCATGGGGTCCTGGATCCTCAACTTCTAACTATCCGAATCCGGGTTCTCGACGAAAAAGATGCACAAGCATGGTAAATGGCAGAAATTTCCAACAGTGGTCCAAACGGCGTCGAAGAGGCAAAAAATTCGAATCATGCATGGACAAATGTGTGGCAAGCAACCCAAATCTTTCTTGTTGTGTTGAGATGCGTTTCGGACTCATTTTGGATCCGAAACTCTGTTATGGTGATTCTGCAGTATCTTTGCCGCGACCCAACTTTGACGCGCTGGGAGAAGTGATTGCAATCTCCAAATGCATGCACGGAGTGATGTGGACATAGAGCCACTTCCCTAGCACAAGTCCGTGTGGTCCATTTTCTGATGGGATCCCGGATCCTCAACTTCTAACTGTTCGAATCCGGTTTCTCGAAAAAGATGCACGAGCGTGCCAAATGGCGAAAATTTCCAACCGTGGCCCAAACGGCACCGAAGAGGCATGAAATTCGAATCATGCATGGAAAAATGTGTGGCAACCAACTCGGATCTTTCTTGTTGTGTTCAGATGCGATTCGGGCTCATTTCCGATCCGAAACTCTGTTATGGCGATTTTGCACTATCTTTGCCGGGACCCAACTTTGACACGCTGGGAGAAGTGATTGCGATGCACAAATCCATGCACGGAGTGATGTGGACATAGAGCAACTTCCCTAGCACAAGTGTTCTCTGATGGGGTCCCGGATCCTCAACTTCTAATTGTTCGAATCCGGGTTGTCGAAAAAGATGAACGAGCGTGCCAAATGGCAGAAATTTCCAACCGTGGCCCAAACGGCGCCTAAGAGGCATGAAATTCGAATCATGCATGAAAAAATGTGTGGCAAGAAACCCAGATCTAGCTGTGTACCATGCAGATCAACAAAACCAATTACTCTAAGAAGAGACCTACTTCACATGATGAGAACCAAGATGCTACAATTGCATCCGATCTAGCTCTACCATGTGGTGGAGCTAGAATGCATCGATCTTGCTGTGTACCATTGAGATCAACAAAATCAATTACTCCAAGATTAGATCTACTTTACATGACAAGAACCAAGAAGCTAGAATTGCATTTGATCTAGCTGTACCACGTGGTAGAGCTGTATCCAACCTAGACTACATCGTAGAGCTAGACTACTTTGAGGTCTAGCTCTACCATGTGGTGGAGCTAGAAATGCATTTGAGGTCTAGCTCTACCATGTGGTAGAGCTAGAATGCATTGATCTAGCTGTGTACCATGCAAATCAACAAAACCAATTACTCCAAGAAGAGACCATGACGAGAACCAAGGAGATAAACAAGTGTGTTTAATGGCACTGGGACCCAACTTTGACGCGCTCGGAGAAGTGATTGCGATGCCCAAATCCGTGCACGGAGTGATGTGGATGTAATTCAACTTCCCTAGCACAAGTCCGTGTGGTCCGTTCTCTGATGGGGTCCCGGATCCTCAACTTCTAATTGTCTGAATCCAGGTTCTCGAAAAAGATGCACGAGCGTGCCAAATGGCAAAAATTTCCAACCATGGCCCAAACGGCGTCAAAGAGGCATGAAAATCGAATCATGAATGGAAAAATGTGTGGCAACCAACCCAGATCTTTCTTGTTGTGTTCAGATGCGTTTCGGACTCATTTCGGATCTGAAACTCCGTTATGGCGATTTTGCACTATCTTCGCCGGGACCCAACTTTGATGCACTGGGAGAAGTGATTGCGATGCCCAAATCTGTGCACAGAGTGATATGGACATAGAGAAACTTCCCTAGCGCAAGTCCGTGTGGTCCGTTCTCTGATGGGGTCTCGGATCCTCAACTTCTAACTGTCCGAATATCCGGGTTCTTGAAAAAGATGCACGAGCATGCCAAATGGCAGAAACTTCCAACAGGGACCCAAAGGGCGCCGAAGAGGCATGAAAATCTAATCATGCATGGACAAATGTGTGGCAAGAAACCTAGATCTTGCTTGTTATATTTAGATGCGATTCACACTCATTTCGGATCATAAACTCTGTTATGGCGAGAACCAAGGAGATAAACAAGTGTGTTTAATGGCACTGGGACCCAACTTTGACGCGCTCGGAGAAGTGATTGCGATGCCCAAATCCGTGCACGGAGTGATGTGGACATAGAGCAAAATCCCTAACACAAGTCCGTTTAGTCCATTCTCTCATGGGATCCCGGATCCTCAACTTCTAATTGTCCGAATCCAGGTTCTGGAAAAAGATCCACGAGCATGGTAAATGGCAGAAATTTCCAACAGTGGCCCAAACGGCGCCGAAGAGGCATAAAATTTGAATCATGCATGGACAAATGTGTGGCAAGCAACCCAGATCTTTCTTGTTGTGTTCAAATGCGTTTCCGACTCATTTCGGATCCGAAACTCTGTTATGGCGATTTTGCACTATCTTCGCCGCCGGGACCCAACTTTGATGCACTGGGAGAAGTGATTGCGATGCCCAAATCTGTGCACGGAGTGATATGGAAATAGAGAAACTTCCCTGGCACAAGTCCGTGTGGTCCGTTCTTTGATGGGGTCCCGGATCCTCAACTTCTAACTATTCGAATCCGGGTTCTCGAAAAAGATGCACGAGCGTGCCAAATGGCAGAAACTTCCAACAAGGACCCAAACGGCGCCAAAGAGGCATGAAAATCTAATCATGGATGGACAAATGTGTGGCAAGAAATCTAGATCTTGCTTGTTGTATTTAGATGCGATTCAGACTCATTTCGGATCCGAAACTCTGTTATGGCGATTTTGCACTATCTTGGCGAGGACCCAACTTTGACGCGCGGGGAGGACTGATTGCGATGCCCAAATCCATGCACGGAGTGATGTGGAAATGTGGTCCGTTCTCTGATGGGGTACCGGATCCTGTACTTCTAACTGTCCGAATTCGGGTTCTTGAAGAAGATGCACGAGCTTGCCAAATGGCGAGAATTTCCAACAGGGGCCCAAACGGTGTCGAAGAGGCATGAAATTCGAATCATGCATGGAAAAATGTGTGGCAAGAAACCCGGATCTTTCTTGTTGTGTTCAGATGCGATTCGGATTCATTTCGGATCCGAAACTCTGTTATGGCAATTTTGCACTATCTTGGCCGGGACCCAACTGTGACGCGCTGGGAGAACTGATTGCGATGCCCAAATCAATGCACGGAGTGATGTGGACATAGAGAAACATCCCTAACACAAGTCCGTTTAGTCCATTCTCTCATGGGGTCCCGGATCCTCAACTTCTAACTGTCCGAATCCGGGTTCTCGAAAAAGATGCACGAGCATGGTAAATGGCAGAAATTTCCAACAGTGGCCCAAACGGCGCCGAAGAGGCATAAAATTCGAATCATGCATGGACAAATGTATGGCAAGCAACCCGGATCTTTCTTGTTGTGTTGAGATGCGATTCGGACTCATTTCGGATCCGAAACTCTGTTATGGCGATTTTGCAGTATCTTTGCCGCGACCCAACTTTGACGCGCTAGGAGAAGTGATTGCGATCTCCAAATGCATGCACGGAGTGATGTGGACATAGAGCCCCTTCCCTAGTACAAGTCCGTCTGGTACATTCTCTGATGGGGTCCTGGATCCTCAACCTCTAACTGTTCGAATCCAGTTTCTCGAAAAAGATGCACGAGCGTGCCAAATGGCGGAAATTTCCAACCGTGGCCCAAACGGCACCGAAGAGGCATGAAATTCGAATCATGCATGGAAAAATGTGTGGCAACCAACCCGGATCTTTTTTGTTGTGTTCAGATGCGATTCGGGCTCATTTCCAATCCGAAACTCTGCTATGGCGATTTTGCACTATCTTCGTCGGGACCCAACTTTGACACGCTAGGAGAAGTGATTGCGATGCACAAATCCATGCACAGAGTGATGTGGACATAGAGCAACTTCCCTAGCACAAGTGTTCTCTGATGGGGTCCCGGATCCTCAACTTCTAATTGTTCGAATCCGGGTTGTCGAAAAAGATGAACGAGCGTGCCAAATGGCAGAAATTTCCAACCGTGGCCCAAACGGCACTGAAGAGGCATGAAATTCCAATCATGCATGACACAACGTGTGGCAAGAAACCCGGATCTAGCTGTGTACCATGCAGATCAACAAAACCAATTACTCGAAGAAGAGACCTACTTCACATGACGAGAACCAAGATGCTACAATTGCATCCGATCTAGCTCTACCATGTGGTGGAGCTAGAATGCATCGATCTTGCTGTGTACCATTCAGATCAACAAAATCAATTACTCCAAGATAAGATCTACTTTACATGACAAGAACCAAGAAGCTAGAATTGCATTTGATCTAGCTGTACCACGTGGTAGAGCTGTATCCAACCTAGACTACATCGTAGAGCTAGACTACTTTGAGGTCTAGCTCTACCATGTGGTGGAGCTAGAAATGCATTTGAGGTCTAGCTCTACCATGTGGTAGAGCTAGAATGCATTGATCTAGCTGTGTACCATGCAAATCAACAAAACCAATTACTCCAAGAAGAGACCATGACGAGAACCAAGGAGATAAACAAGTGTGTTTAATGGCACTGGGACCCAACTTTGACGCGCTCGGAGAAGTGATTGCGATGCCCAAATCCGTGCACGGAGTGATGTGGATGTTATTCAACTTCCCTAGCACAAGTTCGTGTGCTCCGTTCTCTGATGAGGTCCCGGATCCTCAACTTCTAATTGTCTGAATCCAGGTTCTCGAAAAAGATGCACGAGCGTGCCAAATGGCAAAAATTTCCAACCATGGCCCAAACGGCATCAAAGAGGCATGAAAATCGAATCATGAATGGAAAAATGTGTGGCAACCAACCCAGATCTTTCTTGTTGTGTTCAGATGCGTTTCGGACTCATTTCGGATCCGAAACTCTGTTATGGCGATTTTGCACTATCTTCGTCGGGACCCAACTTTGATGCACTGGGAGAAGTGATTGCGATGCCCAAATCTCTGCACGGAGTGATATGGACATAGAGAAACTTCCCTAGCACAAGTTCGTGTGGTCCGTTCTCTGATGGGGTCCCTGATCCTCAACTTCTAACTGTCCGAATCCAGGTTCTCGAAAAAGATGCACGATCGTGCCAAATGGCAGAAACTTCCAACAGGGACCCAGACGGCGCCAAAGAGGCATGAAATTCGAATCATGCATGGACAAATGTGTGGCAAGCAACCCGGATCTTTCTTG
Source organism: Cibotium barometz (assembly GCF_041138505.1). Lineage (NCBI taxonomy): Eukaryota > Viridiplantae > Streptophyta > Polypodiopsida > Cyatheales > Cibotiaceae > Cibotium > Cibotium barometz. The sequence goes on from NC_141074.1 coordinate 42,456,073, forward strand.
TTGTGTTCAGATATGATTCGGACTCATTTCGGATCCGAAACTCTGTTACGGCGATTTTGCACTATCTTGGCCGGGACCCAACTGTGACACGCTGGGAGAACTGATTGCGATGCCCAAATCAATGCACGGAGTGATGTGGACATAGAGCAACATCCCTAACACAAGTCCGTTTAGTCCATTCTCTCATGGGGTCCCGGATCCTCAACTTCTAACTGTCCGAATCCGGGTTCTCGAAAAAGATGCACGAGCATGGTAAATGGCAAAAAATTTCCAACAGTGGCCCAAACGACGCCGAAGAGGCATAAAATTCGAATCATGCATGGACAAATGTGTGGCAAGCAACCCAGATCTTTCTTGTTGTGTTCAGATGTGTGTTGGACTCATTTCGGATCCGAAACTCTGTTATGGCGATTTTGCACTATCTTCGCCGGGACCCAACTTTGATGCACTGGGAGAAGTGATTGCGATGCCCAAATCTATGCACGGAGTGATATGGACATAGAGAAACTTCCCTGGCACAAGTCCGTGTGGTCCGTTCTCTGATGGGGTCCCGGATCCTCAACTTCTAACTGTCCGAATTCGAGTTCTCGAAAAAGATGCACGAGCATGCCAAATGGCAGAAACTTCCAACAGGGACCCAAACGACGCCAAAGAGGCATGAAAATCTAATCATGCATGAACAAATGTGTGGCAAGAAACCTGGATCATGCTTGTTGTATTTAGATTCGATTCAGACTCATTTCGGATCCGAAACTCTGTTATGGCGATTTTGCACTATCTTGGCGAGGACCCAACTTTGCACGCGGGGAGGACTGATTGCGATCCCCAAATCCATGCACGGAGTGATGTGGAAATAGAGCAACTTCCCTAGCACAAGTCCGTGTGGTCCGTTCTCTGATGGGGTACCGGATCCTGAACTTCTAACTGTCCGAATTCGGGTTCTTGAAGAAGATGCACGAGCTTGCCAAATGGCAAGAATTTCCAACAGGGGCCCAAACGGTGTCGAAGAGGCATGAAATTCGAATCATGCATGGACAAATGTGTGGCAAGCAACCCGGATCTTTCTTGTTGTGTTCGGATGCGAGAAGGACTCATTTCGAATCCGAAACTCTGTTATGGCAATTTTGCACTATCTTGACCGGGATCCAACTGTGCGAGCTGGGAGAACTGATTGCGATGCCCAAATCAATGCACGGAGTGATGTGGACATAGAGCAACATCCCTAACACAAGTCCGTTTAGTCCATTCTCTCATGGGGTCCCGGATCCTCAACTTCTAACTGTCCGAATCTGGGTTCTCGAAAAAGATGCACGAGCATGGTAAATGGCAAAAATTTCCAACAGTGGCCCAAACGGCGCCGAAGAGGCATAAAATTCGAATCATGCATGGACAAATGTGTGGCAAGCAACCCGGATCTTTCTTGTTGTGTTGAGATGCGATTCGGACTCATTTCAGATCCGAAACTCTATTATGGTGATTTTTGCAGTATCTTTGCCGCGACCCAACTTGGACGCGCTAGGAGAAGTGATTGCGATCTCCAAATGCATGCACGGAGTGATGTGGACATAGAGCCCCTTCCCTAGTACAAGTCCGTCTGGTACATTCTCTGATGGGGTCCTGGATTCTCAACCTCTAACTGTTCGAATCCAGTTTCTCGAAAAAGATGCACGAGCGTGCCAAATGGCGGAAATTTCCAACCGTGGCCCAAACGGCACCGAAGAGGCATGAAATTCGAATCATGCATGGAAAAATGTGTGGCAACCAACCCGGATCTTTTTTGTTGTGTTCAGATGCGATTCGGGCTCATTTCCGATCCGAAACTCTGCTATGGCGATTTTGCACTATCTTCGTCGGGACCCAACTTTGACACGCTAGGAGAAGTGATTGCGATGCACAAATCCATGCACAGAGTGATGTGGACATAGAGCAACTTCCCTAGCACAAGTGTTCTCTGATGGGGTCCCGGATCCTCAACTTCTAATTGTTCGAATCCGGGTTGTCGAAAAAGATGAACGAGCATGCCAAATGGCAGAAATTTCCAACCGTGGCCCAAACGGCGCTGAAGAGGCATGAAATTCCAATCATGCATGAAACAACGTGTGGCAAGAAACCCGGATCTAGCTGTGTACCACGCAGATCAACAAAACCAATTACTCTAAGAAGAGACCTACTTCACATGACGAGAACCAAGATGCTACAATTGCATCCGATCTAGCTCTACCATGTGGTGGAGCTAGAATGCATCGATCTTGCTGTGTACCATTCAGATCAACAAAATCAATTACTCCAAGATAAGATCTACTTTACATGACAAGAACCAAGAAGCTAGAATTGCATTTGATCTAGCTGTACCACGTGGTAGAGCTGTATCCAACCTAGACTACATCGTAGAGCTAGACTACTTTGAGGTCTAGCTCTACCATGTGGTGGAGCTAGAAATGCATTTGAGGTCTAGCTCTACCATGTGGTAGAGCTAGAATGCATTGATCTAGCTGTGTACCATGCAAATCAACAAAACCAATTACTCCAAGAAGAGACCATGACGAGAACCAAGGAGATAAACAAGTGTGTTTAATGGCACTAGGACCCAACTTTGACGCGCTCGGAGAAGTGATTGCGATGCCCAAATCCGTGCACGGAGTGATGTGGATGTTATTCAACTTCCCTAGCACAAGGTCGTGTGCTCCGTTCTCTGATGGGGTCCCGGATCCTCAACTTCTAATTGTCTGAATCCAGGTTCTCGAAAAAGATGCACGAGCGTGCCAAATGGCAAAAATTTCCAACCATGGCCCAAACGGCATCAAAGAGGCATGAAAATCGAATCATGAATGGAAAAATGTGTGGCAACCAACCCAGATCTTTCTTGTTGTGTTCAGATGCGTTTCGGACTCATTTCGGATCCGAAACTCTGTTATGGCGATTTTGCACTATCTTCGTCGGGACCCAACTTTGATGCACTGGGAGAAGTGATTGCGATGCCCAAATCTGTGCACGGAGTGATGTGGAAATAGAGCAACTTCCCTAGCACAAGTCCGTGTGGTCCGTTCTCTGATGGGGTACCGGATCCTGAACTTCTAACTGTCCGAATCCGGGTTCTCGAAGAAGATGCACGAGCTTGCCAAATGGCAAGAATTTCCAACAGGGGCCCAAACAGTGCCGAAGATACATGAAATTCGAATCATGCATGGACAAATGTGTGGCAAGCAACGCGGATCTTTCTTGTTGTGTTCAGATGCGATTCGAACTCATTTCAGATCCGAAACTCTGTTATGGCGATTTTGCACTATCTTGGCCGGGATCCAACTACTGTGACGCGCTAGGAGAACTGATTGCGATGCCCAAATCAATGCACGGAGTGATGTGGACATAGAGTAACATCCCTAACACAAGTCCGTTTAGTCCATTCTCTCATGGGATCCCGGATCCTCAACTTCTAACTGTCCGAATCCGGGTTCTCGAAAAAGATGCACGAGCATGGTAAATGGCAGAAATTTCCAACAGTGGCCCAAACGGCACCGAAGAGGCATAAAATTCGAATCATGCATGGACAAATGTGTGGCAAGCAACCCGGATCTTTCTTGTTGTGTTGAGATGCGATTCGGACTCATTTCGGATCCGAAACTCTGTTATGGCGATTTTGCACTATCTTTGCCGGGACCCAACTTTGACACGCTGGGAGAAGTGATTGTGATGCACAAATCCATGCACGGAGTGATGTGGACATAGAGCAACTTCCCTAGCACAAGTGTTCTCTCATGGGGTCCCGGATCCTCAACTTCTAACTGTTCGAATCTGGGTTGTCGAAAAAGATGAACGAGCGTGCCAAATGGCAGAAATTTCCAACCGTGGCCCAAACGGCGCCGAAGAGGCATGAAATTCGAATCATGCATGAAAAAACGTGTGGCAAGAAACCCGGATCTAGCTATGTACCATGCAGATCAACAAAACCAATTACTCTAAGAAGAGACCTACTTCACATGACGAGAACCAAGATGCTACAATTGCATCCGATCTAGCTCTACCATGTGGTGGAGCTAGAATGCATCGATCTAGCTGTGTACCATTCAGATCAACAAAATCAATTACTCCAAGATAAGATCTACTTCACATGACAAGAACCAAGAAGCTAGAATTGCATTTGATCTAGCTCTACCACGTGGTAGAGCTACGTGGTAGAGCTGTATCCAACCTAGACTACATCGTAGAGCTAGACTACTTTGAGGTCTAGCTCTACCATGTGGTAGAGCTAGAATGCATTGATCTAGCTGTGTACCATGCAAATCAACAAAACCAATTACTCCAAGAAGAGACCATGAGGAGAACCAAGGAGATAAACAAGTGTGTTTAATGGCACTGGGACCCAACTTTGACGTGCTCGGAGAAGTGATTGCGATGCCCAAATCCGTGCACGGAGTGATGTGGATGTAATTCAACTTCCCTAGCACAAGTCCGTGTGGTCCGTTCTCTGATGGGGTCCCGGATCCTCAACTTCTAATTGTCTGAATCCAGGTTCTTTAAAAAGATGCACGAGCGTGCCAAATGGCAAAAATTTCCAACCATGGCCCAAACGGCGTCAAAGAGGCATGAGAATCGAATCATGAATGGAAAAATGTGTGGCAACCAACCTAGATCTTTCTTGTTGTGTTCAGATGCGTTTCGGACTCATTTCGGATCCAAAACTCCGTTATGGCGATTTTGCACTATCTTCGCCGGGACCCAACTTTGATGCACTGGGAGAAGTGATTGCGATGCCCAAATCTATGCACGGAGTGATATGGACATAGAGAAACTTCCCTAGCACAAGTTCGTGTGGTCCGTTCTCTGATGGGGTCCCGGATCCTCAACTTCTAACTGTCCGAATCCGGGTTCTCGAAAAAGATGCACGAGCATGCCAAATGGCAGAAACTTCCAACAGGGACCCAAACGGCGCCAAAGAGGCATGAAAATCTAATCATGCATGGACAAATGTGTGGCAAGAAACCTAGATCTTGCTTGTTATATTTAGATGCGATTCAGACTCATTTCGGATCCGAAACTCTGTTATGGCGATTTTGCACTATCTTGGCGCCAGGACCCAACTTTGACACGCGGGGAGGACTGATTGCGATGCCCAAATCCATGCACGCAGTGATGTGGAAATAGAGCAACTTCCCTAGCACAAGTCCGTGTGGTCCATTCTCTGATGGGGTACCGGATCCTGAACTTCTAACTGTCCGAATCCGGGTTCTCGAAGATGCACGAGCTTGCCAAATGGCGAGAATTTCCAACAGGGGCCCAAACGGTGCCGAAGAGGCATGAAATTCGAATCATGCATGGACAAATGTGTGGCAAGCAACCCGGATCTTTCTTGTTGTGTTCAGATGCGATTCGGACTCATTTCGGATCCGAAACTCTGTTATGGCAATTTTGCACTATGTTGGCCGGGACCCAACTCTGACGCGTTAGGAGAACTGATTGCGATGCCCAAATCAATGCACGGAGTGATGTGGACATAGAGCAACATCCCTAACACAAGTCCGTTTAGTCCATTCTCTCATGGGGTCCCGGATCCTCAACTTCTAACCGTCCGAATCCGGGTTCTCAAAAAAGATGCACGAGCATGGTAAATGGCAGAAATTTCCAACAGTGGCCCAAACGGCGCCGAAGAGGCATAAAATTCGAATCATGCATGGACAAATGTGTGGCAAGCAATCCGGATCTTTCTTGTTATGTTGAGATGCGATTTGGACTCATTTCGGATCCGAAACTCTGTTATGGCGATTTTGCAGTATCTTTGCCGCGACCCAACTTTGACGCGCTAGGAGAAGTGATTGTGATCTCCAAATCCATGCACAGAGTGATGTGGACATAGAGCCCCTTCCCTAGCACAAGTCCGTGTGGTTCATTCTCTGATGGGGTCCTGGATCCTCAACTTCTAACTGTCCCAATCCGGTTTCTCGAAAAAGATGCACGAGCGTGCCAAATGGCGGAAATTTCCAACCGTGGCCCAAACGGCACCGAAGAGGCATGAAATTCGAATCATGCATGAAAAAATGTGTGGCAACCAACCCGGATCTTTCTTGTTGTGTTCAGATGCGATTCAGGCTCATTTCCGATCCGAAACTCTGTTATGGCGATTTTGCACTATCTTCGTCGGGACCCAACTTTGACATGCTGGGAGAAGTGATTGCGATGCACAAATCTATGCACGGAGTGATCTGGACATAGAACAACTTCCCTAGCACAAGTGTTCTCTGATGGGGTCCTGGATCCTCAACTTCTAACTGTTCAAATCCGGGTTGTCGAAAAAGATGAACGAGCGTGCCAAATGGCAAAAATTTCCAACCGTGGCCCAAACGGCGCCGAAGAGGCATGAAATTCGAATCATGCATGAAAAAACGTGTGGCAAGAAGCCCGGATCTAGCTGTGTACCATGCAGATTAACAAAACCAATTACTCTAAGAAGAGACCTACTTCACATGACGAGAACCAAGATGCTACAATTGCATCCGATCTAGCTCTACCATGTGGTGGAGCTAGAATGCATCGATCTAGCTGTGTACCATTCAGATCAACAAAATCAATTACTCCAAGATAAGCAGTAATTTACATGACAAGAACCAAGAAGCTAGAATTGCATTTGATCTAGCTCTACCACGTGGTAGAGCTGTATCCAACCTAGACTACATCGTATAGCTAGACTACTTTGAGGTCTAGCTCTACCATGTGGTGGAGCTAGAAATGCATTTGAGGTCTAGCTCTACCATGTGGTAGAGCTAGAATGCATTGATCTAGCTGTGTACCATGCAAATCAACAAAACCAATTACTTCAAGAAGAGACCAGGACGAGAACCAAGGAGATAAACAAGTGTGTTTAATGGCACTGGGACCCAACTTTGACGCGCTCGGAGAAGTGATTGCGATGCCCAAATCCGTGCACAGAGTTATGTGGATGTAATTCAACTTCCCTAGCACAAGTCCGTGCGGTCCGTTCTCTGATGGGGTCCCGTTCTCTGATGGGGTCCGTTCTCTGATGGGGTCCCGGATCCTCAACTTCTAATTGTCTGAATCCAGGTTCTCGAAAAAGATGCACGAGCGAGCCAAATGGCAAAAATCTCCAACCATGGCTCAAACGGCGCCGAAGAGGCATGAAAATCGAATCATGAATGGAAAAATGTGTGGCAACCAACCCAGATCTTTCTTGTTGTGTTCAGATGCGTTTCGGACTCATTTCGGATCCGAAACTCTGTTATGGCGATTTTGCACTATCTTCGCCGGGACCCAACTTTGATGCACTGGGAGAAGTGATTGTGATGCCCAAATCTGTGCACGGAGTGATATGGACATAGAGAAACTTCCCTCGCACAAGTCCGTGTGGTCCGTTCTCTGATGGGGTCCCGGATCCTCAACTTCTAACTCTCCGAATCCGGGTTATCGAAAAAGATGCACGAGCGTGCCAAATGGCAGAAACTTCCAACAGGGACCCAAACGGCGCCAAAGAGGCATGAAAATCTAATCATGCATGGATAAATGTGTGGCAAGAAACCTAGATCTTGCTTGTTGTATTTAGATGCGATTCAGACTCATTTCGGATCTGAAACTCTGTTATGGCGATTTTGCACTATCTTGGCCAGGACTTGGCCAGGACCCAACTTTGACGCGCGGGGAGGACTGATTGCGATGCCCAAATCCATGCACGGAGTGATGTGGAAATAGAGCAACTTCCCTAGCACAAGTCCGTGTGGTCCGTTCTCTGATGGGGTACCGGATCCTGAACTTCTAACTGTCCGAATATCCGGGTTCTCGAAGAAGATGCATGAGCTTGCCAAATGGTGAGAATTTCCAACAGCGGCCCAAACGGTGCCGAAGAAGTATGAAATTCGAATTATGCATGGACAAATGTGTGGCAAGCAACCCGGATCTTTCTTGTTGTGTTCAGATGCGATTCGGACTCATTTCGGATCCGAAACTCTGTTATGGCGATTTTGCACTATCTTCGCCGGGACCCAACTTTGATGCACTGGGAGAAGTGATTGTGATGCCCAAATGTGTGCACGGAGTGATATGGACATAGAGAAACTTCCCTCGCACAAGTCCGTGTGGTCCGTTCTCTGATGGGGTCCCGGATCCTCAACTTCTAACTCTCCGAATCCGGGTTATCGAAAAAGATGCACGAGCGTGCCAAATGGCAGAAACTTCCAACAGGGACCCAAACGGCGCCAAAGAGGCATGAAAATCTAATCATGCATGGATAAATGTGTGGCAAGAAACCTAGATCTTGCTTGTTGTATTTAGATGCGATTCAGACTCATTTCGGATCTGAAACTCTGTTATGGCGATTTTGCACTATCTTGGCCAGGACTTGGCCAGGACCCAACTTTGAAGCGCGGGGAGGACTGATTGCGATGCCCAAATCCATGCACGGAGTGATGTGGAAATAGAGCAACTTCCCTAGCACAAGTCCGTGTGGTCCGTTCTCTGATGGGGTACCGGATCCTGAACTTCTAACTGTCCGAATATCCGGGTTCTCGAAGAAGATGCATGAGCTTGCCAAATGGTGAGAATTTCCAACAGCGGCCCAAACGGTGCCGAAGAAGTATGAAATTCGAATTATGCATGGACAAATGTGTGGCAAGCAACCCGGATCTTTCTTGTTGTGTTCAGATGCGATTCGGATCCGAAACTCTGTTATGGCGATTTTGCACTATCTTGGCCGGGACCCAACTGTGACACGCTGGGAGAACTGATTGCGATGCCCAAATCAATGCACGAAGTGATGTGGGCATAGAGCAACATCCCTAACACAAGTCCATCTAGTCCATTCTCTCATGGGGTCCCGGATCCTCAACTTCTAACTGTCCGAATCCGGGTTCTCGAAAAAGATGCACGAGCATGGTAAATGGCAGAAATTTCCAATAGTGGCCCAAATGGCGCCGAAGAGGCATAAAATCTGAATCATGCATGGACAAATGTGTGGCAAGCAACCTAGATCTTTCTTGTTGTGTTCAGATACGTTTCGGACTCATTTCGGATCCGAAACTCTGTTATGGCGATTTTGCACTATCTTCACCGGGACCCAACTTTGATGCACTAGGAGAAGTGATTGCGATGCCCAAATCTGTGCACGGAGTGATATGGACATAGAGAAACTTCCCTGGCACAAGTCCGTGTGGTCCGTTCTCTGATGGGGTCCCGGATCCTCAACTTCTAACTGTCCGAATCCGGGTTCTCGAAAAAGATGCACGAGCGTGCCAAATGGCAGAAACTCCCAACAGGGACCCAAACGGCACCAAAGAGGCATGAAAATCTAATCATGCATGGACAAATGTGTGGCAAGAAACCTAGATCTTGCTTGTTGTATTTAGATGCGATTCAGACTCATTTCGGATCCGAAACTCTGTTATGGCGATTTTGCACTATCTTGGCCAGGACCCAACTTTGACGCGCGGGGAGGAGTGATTGCGATGCCCAAATCCATGCACGGAGTGATGTGGAAATAGAGCAACTTCCCTAGCACAAGTTCGTGTGGTCCGTTCTCTGATGGGGTACCGGATCCTGAACTTGTAACTGTCCGAATCCAGGTTCTGGAAGAAGATGCACGAGCTTGCCAAATGGCAAGAATTTCCAATAGGGGCCCAAAGGGTGTCGAAGAGGCATGAAATTCGAATCATGCATGGACAAATGTGTGGCAAGCAACCCGGATCTTTCTTGTTGTGTTCAGATGCGATTCGGACTCATTTCGGATCCGAAACTCTGTTATGGCGATTTTGCACTATCTTGGCCGGGACCAAACTCTGACGCGCTAGGAGAACTGATTGCGATGCCCAAATCAATGCACGGAGTGATGTGGACATAGATCTACATCCCTAACACAAGTCCGTTTAGTCCATTCTCTCATGGGGTCCCGGATCCTCAACTTCTAACTGTCCGAATCCGGGTTCTCGAAAAAGATGCACGAGCATGGTAAATGGCAGAAATTTCCAACAGTGGCCCAAACGGCGCCGAAGAGGCATAAATTTCGAATCATGCATGGACAAATGTGTGGCAAGCAACCTGGATCTTTCTTGTTGTGTTGAGATGCGATTCGGACTCATTTCGGATCCGAAACTTTGTTATGGCAATTTTGCAGTATCTTTACCGCGACCCAACTTTGACGCGCTAGGAGAAGTGATTGCGATCTCCAAATGCATGCACGGAGTGATGTGGACATAGAGCCCCTTCCCTAGTACAAGTTCGTGTGGTCCATTCTCTGATGGGGTCCTGGATCCTCTACCTCTAACTGTCCGAATCTGGTTTCTCAAAAAAGATGCACGAGCGTGCCAAATGGCGGAAATTTCCAACCGTGGCCCAAACGGCACCGAAGAGGCATGAAATTCGAATCATGCATGGAAAAATGTGTGGCAACCAACCCGGATCTTTCTTGTTGTGTTCAGATGCGATTCGGGCCCATTTCCGATCCGAAACTCTGTTATGGCGATTTTGCACTATCTTCGCCGGGACCCAACTTTGACACGCTGGGAGAAGTGATTGCGATGCACAAATCCATGCACAGAGTGATGTGGACATAGAGCAACTTCCCTAGCACAAGTGTTCTCTGATGGGGTCCCGGATCCTCAACTTCTAACTGTTCAAATCCGGGTTGTCGAAAAAGATGAACGAGCGTGCCAAATGGCAGAAATTTCCAACCGTGGCCCAAACGGCGCCGAAGAGGCATGAAATTCGAATCATGCATGAAAAAATGTGTGGCAAGAAACCCGGATCTAGTACCAATCAACAAAACCAAATACTCTAAGAAGAGACCTACTTCACATGACGAGAACCAAGATGCTACAATTGCATCCGATCTAGCTCTACCATGTGGTGGAGCTAGAATGCATCAACAAAATCAATTACTCCAAGATAAGATCTACTTCACATGACAAGAACCAAGAAGCTAGAATTGCATTTGATCTAGCTCTACCACGTGGTAGAGCTGTATCCAACCTAGACCACATCATAGAGCTACACTACTTTGAGGTCTAGCTCTACCATGTGGTGGAGCTAGAAATGCATTTGAGGTCTAGCTCTACCATGTGGTAGAGCTAGAATGCATTGATCTAGCTGTGTACCATGCAAATCAACAAAACCAATTACTCCAAGAAGAGACCATGACGAGAACCAAGGAGATAAACAAGTGTGTTTAATGGCATTGGGACCCAACTTTGACGCGCTCGGAGAAGTGATTGCGATGCCCAAATCCGTGCACGGAGTGATGTGGATGTAATTCAACTTCCCTAGCACAAGTCCGTGTGGTCCGTTCTCTGATGGGGTCCCGGATCCTCAACTTCTAATTGTCTGAAGGTTCTCGAAAAAGATGCACGAGCGTGCCAAATGGCAAAAATTTCCAACCATGGCCCAAACGACGTCAAAGAGGTATGAAAATCGAATCATGAATGGAAAAATGTGTGGCAACCAACCCAGATCTTTCTTGTTGTGTTCAGATGCGTTTCGGACTCATTTCGGATCCGAAACTCTGTTATGGCGATTTTGCATTATCTACGTCAGGACCCAACTTTGATGCACTGGGAGAAGTGATTGCGATGCCCAAATCTGTGCACGGAGTGATGTGGAAATAGAGCAACTTCCCTAGCACAAGTCCGTGTGGTCCGTTCTCTGATGGGGTACCGGATCCTGAACTTCTAACTGTCCAAATCCGGGTTCTCGAAGAAGATGCACGAGCTTGCCAAATGGCGAGAATTTCCAACAGGGGCCCAAACGGTGCCGAAGAGGCATGAAATTCGAATCATGCATGGACAAATATGTGGCAAGCAACCCGGATCTTTCTTGTTGTGTTCAGATGCGATTCGGACTCATTTCAAATCTGAAACTCTGTTATGGCGATTTTGCACTATCTTGGCCGGGACCCAACTGTGACGCGCTGGGAGAACTGATTGCGATGCCCAAATCAATGCACGGAGTGATGTGGACATAGAGAAACATCCCTAACATAAGTCCGTTTAGTCCATTCTCTCATGGGGTCCCGGATCCTCAACTTCTAACTGTCCGAATCCGGGTTCTGGAAAAAGATGCACGAGCATGGTAAATGGCAGAAATTTCCAACAGTGGCCCAAACAGCGCCGAAGAGGCATAAAATTCGAATCATGCATGGACAAATGTGTGGCAAGCAACCCGGATCTTTCTTGTTGTGTTGAGATGCGATTCGGACTCATTTCGGATCCGAAACTCTGTTATGGCGATTTTGAAGTATCTTTGCCGCGACCCAACTTTGACGCGCTAGGAGAAGTGATTGCGATCTCCAAATGCATGCACGGAGTGATGTGGACATAGAGCCCCTTCCCTAGCACAAGTCCGTGTGGTCCATTCTCTGATGGGGTCCTGGATCCTCAACTTCTAACTGTCCGAATCCGGTTTCTCAAAAAAGATGCACGAGCGTGCCAAATGGCGGAAATTTCCAACCGTGCCAAACGGCACCGAAGAGGCATGAAATTCGAATCATGCATGGAAAAATGTGTGGCAACCAACCCGGATCTTTTTTGTTGTGTTCAGATGTGATTCGGGCTCATTTCCGATCCGAAACTCTGTTATGGCGATTTTGCAATATCTTCGCCGGGACCCAACTTTGACACGCTGGGAGAAGTGATTGCGATGCACAAATCTATGCACGGAGTGATGTGGACATAGAACGACTTCCCTAGCACAAGTGTCCTCTGATGGGGTCCCGGATCCTCAACTTCTAACTGTTCGAATCCGGGTTCTCGAAAAAGATGAACGAGCGTGCCAAATGGCAGAAATTTCCAACCGTGGCCCAAAACGCGCCGAAGAGGCATGAAATTCGAATCATGCATGAAAAAATGTGTGGCAAGAAACTCGGATCTAGCTGTGTACCATGCAGATCAACAAAACCAATTACTCTAAGAAGAGACCTACTTCACATGACGAGAACCAAGATGCTACAATTGCATCCAATCTAGCTCTACCATGTGGTTGAGCAAGAATGCATCGATCTAGCTGTGTACCATTCAGATCAACAAAATCAATTACTCCAAGATGAGATCTACTTCACATGACAAGAACCAAGAAGTTAGAATTGCATTTGATCTAGCTCTACCACGTGGTAGAGCTGTATCCAACCTAGACCACATCGTAGAGCTAGACTGCTTTTTGGTCTAGCTCCACCATGTGGTGGAACTAGAATTGCATTTGAGGTCTAGCTCTACCATGTGGTAGAGCTAGAATGCATTCATCTAGCTATGTACCATGCAAATCAACAAAACCAATTACTCCAAGAAGAGACCATGATGAGAACCAAGGAGATAAACAAGTGTGTTGAATGGCGCTGGGACCCAACTTTGACACGTTGGGAGATGTGATTGCGATGCCCAAATCCGTGCAAGTAGTGATGTGGACATAGAGCAACTTCCCTAGCACAAGTCCGTCTGGTCCATTCTTTGATGGGATCCTGGATCCTCAACTTCTAACTGTCTGAATTCGGGTTCTCGAAAAAGATGAACGAGCGTGCCAAATGGCAGAAACTTGCAACCGTGGCCCAAACGGCACCGAAGAGGCATGAAAATCGAATCATGAATGGACAAATGTGTGGCAACCAACCCGGATCTTTCTTGTTGTGTTTAGATGCGATCAGGACTCATTTCGGATCCGAAACTCTGTTATGGCGATTTTGCAGTATCTTCGCCGCGGGACCCAACTTTGACGCGCTGGGAGAAGTGATTGCGATGCCCAAATCTATGCACAGAGTGATGTGGACATAGAGCAACTTCCCTAGCACAAGTCCGTGTGGTCCGTTCTCTGATGGGGTCCCGGATCCTCAACTTCTAACTGTCCAAATCCGGGTTCTCCAAAAAGATGCACGAGCGTGCCAAATGGTAGAAATTTCCAGCAGGGGTCCAAACGGCGCCGAAGAGGCATGAAAATCAAATCATGCATGGACAAATGTGTGGCAAGAAACCCGAATCTTTCTTGTTTTATTTTGATGCGATTCGGACTCATTTCGGATCCGAAACTCTGTTATGGCGATTTTGCACTATCTTGCCGGGACCCAACTTTGACGCGTTGGGAGAACTGATTGCGATGCCCAAATCCATGCACGGACTGATGTGGACATAGAGCAACTTCCCTAACACAAGTCTGTGTGGTCCATTCTCTGATGGGGTCCCGGATTCTCAACTTCTAACTGTCCGAATCTGGGTTCTCGAAGAAGATGCACGAGCTTGCCAAATTGCGGAAACTTCCAACAGGGGCCCAAACGGCGCCGAAGAGCCATGAAATTCAAATCATGCATGGATAAATGTGTGGCAAGCAACCCGGATCTTTCTTGTTTTGTTCAGATGCGATTCGGACTCATTTCGGATCCGAAACTCTGTTATGGCGATTTTGCACTATCTTTGCCAAGACCCAACTTTGACGCGCTGGGAGAAGGGATTGCGATGCCAAAATCCGTGCCGCACGGAGTGATGTGGACATAGAGCAACTTCCCTAGAACAAGTCCGTGTGGTCCGTTCTTTGATGGAATCCCAGATCCTCAACTTCTAACTGTCCGAATCCGGGTTCTAGAAAAAGATGCACGAGCGTGCCAAATGGAAAAAATTTCCAACCATGGCCCAAACGGCACCGAAGAGGCATGAAATTCGAATCATGCATGGAAAAATGTGTTTCAACCAACCCGGATCTTTCTTGTTGTGTTCAGATGCGATTCGGACTCATTTCGGATCCGAAACCATGTTATGGCGATTTTGCACTGTCTTTGCCGGGACCCAACTTTGACGCACTGGAAGAAGTGATTGCGATGCCAAAATCCGTGCACGGAGTGATGTGGACATAGAGCAACTTCCCTAGCACAAGTCCGTGTGGTCCGTTTCTCTCATGGGGTCCCAAATCCTCAACTTCTAACTGTCCGAATCCGGGTTCTCGAAAAAGATGCACGAGTGTGCCAAATGGAGAAAATTTCCAACCGTGGCCCAAACGACGACGAAGAGGCATGAAAATCGAATCATGCATGGAAAAATGTGTGACAACCAACCCGGATCTTTCTTGTTGTGTTGAGATGCGATTCGGACTCATTTCGGATCCGAAACTCTCTTATGGCAATTTTGCACTGTCTTCGTCGGGACCCAACTTTGACGCGCTGGGAGAAGTGATTGCGATCTCCAAATGCATGCACGGAGTGATGTGGACATAGAGCAACTTCCCTAGCACAAGTCCGTGTGGTCTGTTCTGTGATGGGGTCCCGGATCCTCAACTTCTAACTGTCCGAATTCGGGTTCTCGAAGAAGATGCACGAGCATACCAAATGGCGGAAATTTCCAACCGTGGCCCAAACGGCGCCGAAGAGGCATGAAAATTGAATCATGCATGGATAAATGTGTGGCAAGCAACCCGGATCTTTCTTGTTGTGTTCAGATACGATTCGGACTCATTTCGGATCTGAAACTCTATTATGGCGATTTTGCACTATCTTGGCTGGGACCCAACTGTGACGCGCTGGGAGAACTGATTGCGATGCCCAAATCAATGCTCGGAGTGATGTGGACATAGAGCAACATCCCTAACATAAGTCCGTTTAGTCCATTCTCTCATGGGGTCCCGGATCCTCAACTTCTAACTGTCCGAATCCGGGTTCTGGAAAAAGATGCACGAGCATGGTAAATGGCAGAAATTTCCAACAGTGGCCCAAACAGCGCCGAAGAGGCATAAAATTCGAATCATGCATGGACAAATGTGTGGCAAGCAACCCGGATCTTTCTTGTTGTGTTGAGATGCGATTCGGACTCATTTCGGATCCGAAACTCTGTTATGGCGATTTTGAAGTATCTTTGCCGCGACCCAACTTTGACGCGCTAGGAGAAGTGATTGCAATCTCCACATGCATGCACGGAGTGATGTGGACATAGAGCCCCTTCCCTAGCACAAGTCCGTGTGGTCCATTCTCTGATGGGGTCCTGGATCCTCAACTTCTAACTGTCCGAATCCGGTTTCTCAAAAAAGATGCACGAGCGTGCCAAATGGCGGAAATTTCCAACCGTGCCAAACGGCACCGAAGAGGCATGAAATTCGAATCATGCATGGAAAAATGTGTGGCAACCAACCCGGATCTTTCTTCTTGTGTTCAGATGTGATTCGGGCTCATTTTCGATCCGAAACTCTGTTATGGCGATTTTGCACTATCTTCGCCGGGACCCAACTTTGACACGCTGGGAGAAGTGATTGCGATGCACAAATCTATGCACGGAGTGATGTGGACATAGAACGACTTCCCTAGCACAAGTGTCCTCTGATGGGGTCCCGGATCCTCAACTTCTAACTATTCGAATCCGGGTTCTCGAAAAAGATGAACGAGCGTGCCAAATGGTAGAAATTTCCAACCGTGGCCCAAACGGCGCCGAAGAGGCATGAAATTCGAATCATGCATGAAAAAATGTGTGGCAAGAAACTCGGATCTAGCTGTGTACCATGCAGATCAACAAAACCAATTACTCTAAGAAGAGACCTACTTCACATGACGAGAACCAAGATGCTACAATTGCATCCAATCTAGCTCTACCATGTGGTTGAGCTAGAATGCATCGATCTAGCTGTGTACCATTCAGATCAACAAAATCAATTACTCCAAGATGAGATCTACTTCACATGACAAGAACCAAGAAGTTAGAATTGCATTTGATCTAGCTCTACCACGTGGTAGAGCTGTATCCAACCTAGACCACATCGTAGAGCTAGACTGCTTTTTGGTCTAGCTCCACCATGTGGTGGAACCAGAATTGCATTTGAGGTCTAGCTCTACCATGTGGTAGAGCTAGAATGCATTCATCTAGCTATGTACCATGCAAATCAACAAAACCAATTACTCCAAGAAGAGACCATGATGAGAACCAAGGAGATAAACAAGTGTGTTGAATGGCGCTGGGACCCAACTTTGACACGTTGGGAGATGTGATTGCGATGCCCAAATCCGTGCACGTAGTGATGTGGACATAGAGCAACTTCCCTAGCACAAGTCCGTCTGGTCCATTCTTTGATGGGATCCTGGATCCTCAACTTCTAACTGTCTGAATTCGGGTTCTCGAAAAAGATGAACGAGCGTGCCAAATGGCAGAAACTTGCAACCGTGGCCCAAACGGCGCCGAAGAGGCATGAAAATCGAATCATGAATGGACAAATGTGTGGCAACCAACCCGGATCTTTCTTGTTGTGTTTAGATGCGATTCGGACTCATTTCGGATCCGAAACTCTGTTATGGCGATTTTGCAGTATCTTCACCGCGGGACCCAACTTTGACGCGCTGGGAGAAGTGATTGCGATGCCCAAATCTGTGCACAGAGTGATGTGGACATAGAGCAACTTCCCTATCACAAGTCCGTGTGGTCCGTTCTCTGATGGGGTCCCGGATCCTCAACTTCTAACTGTCCGAATCCGGGTTCTCCAAAAAGATGCACGAGCGTGCCAAATGGTAGAAATTTCCAGCAGGGGTTCAAACGGCGCCGAAGAGGCATGAAAATCAAATCATGCATGGACAAATGTGTGGCAAGAAACCCGAATCTTTCTTGTTTTATTTTGATGCGATTCGGACTCATTTCGGATCCAAAACTCTGTTATGGCGATTTTGCACTATCTTGCCGGGACCCAACTTTGACGCGTTGGGAGAACTGATTGCGATGCCCAAATCCATGCACGGACTGATGTGGACATAGAGCAACTTCCCTAACACAAGTCCATGTGGTCCATTCTCTGATGGGGTCCCGGATTCTCAACTTCTAACTGTCCGAATCTGGGTTCTCGAAGAAGATGCACGAGCTTGCCAAATTGCGGAAACTTCCAACAGGGGCCCAAACGGCGCCGAAGAGCCATGAAATTCGAATCATGCATGGATAAATGTGTGGCAAGCAACCCGGATCTTTCTTGTTGTGTTCAGATGCGATTCGGACTCATTTCGGATCCGAAACTCTGTTATGGCGATTTTGCACTATCTTTGCCGGGACCCAACTTTGACGCGCTGGGAGAAGGGATTGCGATGCCAAAATCCGTGCACGGAGTGATGTGGACATAGAGCAACTTCCCTAGAACAAGTCCGTGTGGTCCGTTCTTTGATGGGGTCCCAGATCCTCAACTTCTAACTGTCCGAATCCGGGTTCTAGAAAAAGATGCACGAGCGTGCCAAATGGAAAAAATTTCCAACCATGGCCCAAACGGCACCGAAGAGGCATGAAATTCGAATCATGCATGGAAAAATGTGTTTCAACCAACCCGAATCTTTCTTGTTGTGTTCAGATGCGATTCGGACTCATTTCGGATCCGAAATCCTATTATGGCGATTTTGCACTGTCTTTGCTGGGACCCAACTTTGACGCACTGGAAGAAGTGATTGCGATGCCAAAATCCGTGCACGGAGTGATGTGGACATAGAGCAACTTCCCTAGCACAAGTTCGTGTGGTCCGTTTCTCTCATGGGGTCCCAAATCCTCAACTTCTAACTGTCCGAATCCGGGTTCTCGAAAAAGATGCACGAGTGTGCCAAATGGAGAAAATTTCCAACCGTGGCCCAAACGGTGACGAAGAGGCATGAAAATCGAATCATGCATGGAAAAATGTGTGGCAACCAACCCGGATCTTTCTTGTTGTGTTGAGATGCGATTCCGACTCATTTCGGATCCGAAACTCTCTTATGGCGATTTTGCACTGTCTTCGCCGGGACCCAACTTTGACGCGCTAAGAGAAGTGATTGCGATCTCCAAATGCATGCACGGAGTGATGTGGACATAGAGCAACTTCCCTAGCACAAGTCTGTGTGGTCTGTTCTGTGATGGGGTCCCGGATCCTCAACTTCTAACTGTCCGAATTCGGGTTCTCGAAGAAGATGCACGAGCATGCCAAATGGCAGAAATTTCCAACCGTGGCCCAAACGGCGCCGAAGAGGCATGAAAATTGAATCATGCATGGATAAATGTGTGGCAAGCAACCCGGATGTTTCTTGTTGTGTTCAGATACGATTCGGACTTATTTCGGATCCGAAACTCTGTTATGGCGATTTTGTACTATCTTTGCCGGAACCCAAATTTGACATGCTGGGAGAACTGATTGCCATGCCCAAATCCATGCACGGAGTGATGTGGACATAGAGCAACTTCCTTAGCACAAGTCCGCGTGGTCTGTTCTCTCATGGAGTCCCAGATTCTCAACTTCTTATTGTTCGAATCCGGGTTCTCGAAAAAGATACACGAGCGTGCCAAATGGCAAAAATTTCCAACCGTGGCCCAAACTGCGCCGAAGAGGCATGAAATTCGAATCATCCATGGAAAAATGTGTGGCAACCAACCCGGATCTTTCTTGTTGTGTTCAGATGCGATTCGAACTCATTTCGGATCCGAAACTCTGTTATGGCGATTTTGCACTATCTTGGTCGGGACCCAACTTTGACGCGCTGGGAGAACTTATTGCGATGCCCAAATCAATGCACGGAGTGATGTGGACATAGAGCAATTTCCCCAACATAAGTCTGTTTGTTCCGTTCTCTCATGGGGTCCCGGATCCTCAACTTCTAACTGTCCGAATCCGAGTTCTCGACGAAAAAGATGCATGAGCATGGTAAATGGCAGAAATTTCCAACAGTGGCCCAAACGGCGCCGAAGAGGCATAAAATTCGAATCATGCATGGACAAATGTGTGGCAAGCAACCCGGATCTTTCTTGTTGTGTTGAGATGCGATTCGGACTCATTTCGGTTCCGAAACTCTGTTATGGCGATTTTGAAGTATCTTTGCCGCGACCCAACTTTGATGCGCTAGGAGAAGTGATTGCGATCTCCAAATGCATGCACGGAGTGATGTGGACATAGAGCCCCTTCCCTAGCACAAGTCCGTGTGGTCCATTCTCTGATGGGGTCCTGGATCCTCAACTTCTAACTGTCCGAATCCGGTTTCTCAAAAAAGATGCACGAGCGTGCCAAATGGCGGAAATTTCCAACCGTGGCCAAAACGGCACCGAAGAGGCATGAAATTCGAATCATGCATGGAAAAATGTGTGGCAACCAACCCGGATCTTTCTTGTTGTGTTCAGATTCGATTCGATCTCATTTTTGATCCGAAACTCTGTTATGGCGATTTTGCACTATCTTCGCCGAGACCCAACTTTGACACGCTGGGAGAAGTGATTATGATGCACAAATCCATGCACGGAGTGATGTGGACATAGAGCAACTTCCCTAGCACAAGTGTTCTCTGATGGGGTCCCGGATCCTCAACTTCTAACTGTTCGAATTCGGGTTCTCGAAAAAGATTAACGAGCGTGCCAAATGGCAAAAATTTCCAACCATGGCCCAAACGGCGCCGAAGAGGCATGAAATTCGAATCATGCATGGAAAAACGTGTGGCAAGAAACCCGGATCTAGCTGTGTACCATGGAAATCAACAAAACCAATTACTCTAAGAAGAGACCTACTTCACATGACGAGAACCAAGATGCTACAATTGCATCCGATCTAGCTCTACCATGTGGTGGAGCTAGAATGCATCGATCTAGCTGTGTACCATTCAGATCAACAAAATCAATTACTCCAAGATAAGATCTACTTCACATGACAAGAACCAAGAAGCTAGAATTGCATTTGATCTAGCTCTACCACGTGGTAGAGCTGTATCCAACCTAGACCACATCGTAGAGCTAGACTACTTTGAGGTCTAGCTCTACCATGTGGTGGAGCTAGATATGCATTTGAGGTCTAGCTCTACCATGTTCTAGAGCTAGAATGCATTGATCTAGCTGTGTACCATGCAAATCAACAAAACCAATTACTCCAAGAAGAGACCATGACGAGAACCAAGGAGATAAACAAGTGTGTTTAATGGCACTGGGACCCAACTTTGACGCGCTCGGAGAAGTGATTGCGATGCCCAAATCCGTGCACGGAGTGATGTGGATATAATTCAACTTCCCTAGCACAAGTCCGTGTGGTCCGTTCTCTGATGGGGTCCCGGATCCTCAACTTCTAATTGTCTGAATCCAGGTTCTCGAAAAAGATGCACGAGCGTGCCAAATGGCAGAAATTTCCAACCGTGGCCCAAACGGCGTCGAAGAGGCATGAAAATCGAATCATGAATGGAAAAATGTGTGGCAACCAACCCAGATCTTTCTTGTTGTGTTCAGATGCGTTTCGGACTCATTTCAGATCCGAAACTCTGTTATGGCGATTTTGCACTATCTTCGCCGCGACCCAACTTTGATGCACTGGGAGAAGTGATTGCGATGCCCAAATCCATGCACAGAGTGATATGGACATACTAAGCAACTTCCCTAGCACAAGTCCGTGTGGTCCGTTCTCTGATGGGGTCCGGGATCCTCAACTTCTAACTGTCCAAATCCAGGTTCTCGAAATAGATGCACGAGCATGCCAAATGGCAGAAACTTCCAACAGGGGCCCAAACGGCGCCGAAGTGGCATGAAAATCTAATCATGAATGGACAAATGTGTGGCAAGAAACCCGGATCTTTCTTGTTGTATTTAGATGGGATTCAGACTCATTTCGGATCCGAAACTCTGTTATGGCGATTTTGCACTATCTTGGCCAGGACCCAACTTTCACGCGCGGGGAGGACTCATTGCGATGCCCAAATCCATGCACGGAGTGATGTGGAAATAGAGCAACTTCCCTAGCACAAGTCCGTGTGGTCCGTTCTCTGATGGGGTACCGGATCCTGAACTTATAACTGTCCGAATCCGGGTTCTTGAAGAAGATGCATGAGCTTGCCAAATGGCGAAAATTTCCAACAGGGGCCATGCATGGACAAATGTGTGGCAAGCAACCTGGATCTTTCTTGTTGTGTTCAGATGCGATTTGGACTCATTTCGAATCCGAAACTCTGTTATGGCGATGTTGCACTATCTTGGCCGGGACCCAACTTTGACGCACTGGGAGAACTGATTGCAATGCCCAATTCAATGCACGGAGTGATGTGGACATACTAACACAAGTCCGTTTGGTCCGTTCTCTGATGGGGTCCCGGATCCTCAACTTCTAACTGTCCGAATCCGGGTTCTCGAAAAAGATGCACGAGCATGGTAAATGGCAGAAATTTCCAACAGTCGCCCAAACGGCGTCGAAGAGGCATAAAATTCGAATCATGCATGGAAAAATGTGTGGCAAGCAACCCGGATCTTTCTTGTTCTGTTGAGATGCGATTCGGACTCATTTCGGATCCGAAAATCTGTTATGGCGATTTTGCAGTATCTTTGCCGCGACCCAACTTTGACGCGCTAAGAGAAGTGATTGTGATCTCCAAATGCATGCACGAAGTGATGTGGACATAGAGCCACTTCCCTAGCACAAGTTCGTGTGGTCCGTTCTCTGATGGGGTCCCGGATCCTCAACTTCTAACTGTCTGAATCCGGTTTCTCGAAAAAGATACACGAGCATGCCAAATGGTGAAAATTTTCAACCGTGGCCCAAACGGCGCCGAAGAGGCATGAAATTCGAATCATGCATGCAAAAATGTGTGGCAACCAACCCGGATCTTTCTTGTTGTGTTCAGATGCGATTCGGGCTCATTTCTGATCCGAAACTCTGTTATGGCGATTTTGCACTATCTTCGCCGGGACCCAACTTTGACACGTTGGGAGAAGTGATTGCGATGCACAAATCCATGCACGGAGTGATGTGGACATAGAGCAACTTCTCTAGCACAAGTGTTCTCTGATGGGGTCCCAGATCCTCAACTTCTAACTGTTCAAATCCGGGTTCTCGAAAAAGATGAACGAGCGTGCCAAATGGCGGAAATTTCCAACCGTGGCCCAAACGGCGCCGAAGAGGCATGAAATTCGAATCATGCATGGAAAAATGTGTGGCAAG
Source organism: Cibotium barometz (assembly GCF_041138505.1). Classification (NCBI taxonomy): domain Eukaryota; kingdom Viridiplantae; phylum Streptophyta; class Polypodiopsida; order Cyatheales; family Cibotiaceae; genus Cibotium; species Cibotium barometz. The sequence goes on from NC_141074.1 coordinate 42,478,903, forward strand.
AAACCCGGATCTAGCTGTGTACCATGGAGATCAACAAAACCAATTACTCTAAGAAGAGACCTACTTCACATGACGAGAACCAAGATGCTACAATTGCATCCGATCTAGCTCTACCATGTAGTGGAGCTAGAATGCATTGATCTAGCTGTGTACCATTCAGATCAACAAAATCAATTACTCCAAGATAAGATCTACTTCACATGACAAGAACCAAGAAGCTAGAATTGCATTTGACCTAGCTCTACCACGTGGTAGAGCTGTATCCAACCTAGACCACATCGTAGAGCTAGACTACTTTGAGGTCTAGCTCTACCATGTGGTGGAGCTAGAATCGCATTTGAGGTCTAGCTCTACCATGTCGTAGAGCTAGAATGCATTGATCTAGCTAAGTACCATGCAAATCAACAAAACCAATTACTCCAAGAAGAGACCATGACGAGAACCAAGGAGATAAACAAGTGTGTTTAATGGCACTGGGACCCAACTTTGACGCGCTCGGAGAAGTGATTGCGATGCCCAAATCCGTGCACGGAGTGATGTGGATATAATTCAACTTCCCTAGCACAAGTCCATGTGGTCCGTTCTCTGATGGGGTCCCGGATCCTCAACTTCTAACTGTCTGAATCCAGGTTCTCGAAAAAGATGCACGAGCGTGCCAAATGGCAGAAATTTCCAACCGTGGCCCAAACGGCGTCGAAGAGGCATGAAAATCGAATCATGAATGGACAAATGTGTGGCAACCAACCCGGATCTTTCTTGTTGTGTTCAGATGCGTTTCGGACTCAATTCGGATCCGAAACTCTGTTATGGTGATTTTGCACTATCTTCGCGCCGGGACCCAAATTTGATGCACTGGGAGAAGTGATTTCGATGCCCAAATCTGTGCACGGAGTGATATGGACATAGAGCAACTTCCCTAGCACAAGTCCGTGTGGTCCGTTCTCTGATGGGGTCCCGGATCCTCAACTTCTAACTGTCCGAATCCGGGTTCTCGAAAAAGATGCACGAGTGTGCCAAATGGCAGAAACTTCCAACAGGGGCCCAAACGGCACCGAAGTGGCATGAAAATCTAATCATGCATGGACAAATGTGTGGCAAGAAACCCAGATCTTTCTTGTTGTATTTAGATGCGATTTAGACTCATTTCGGATCCGAAACTCTGTTATGGCGATTTTGCACTATCTTGGCCAGGACCCAACTTTGACGCGCGGGGAGGACTGATTGCGATGCCCAAATCCATGCACGGAGTGATGTGGAAATAGAGCAACTTCCCTAGCACAAGTTTGTGTGGTCCGTTCTCTGATGGGGTACCGGATCCTGAACTTCTAATTGTCCGACTCCGGGTTCTCGAAGAAGATGCACGAGCTTGCCAAATGGTGGAAATTTCCAACAGGGGCGCAAACGGTGCCGAAGAGGCATGAAATGCGAATCATGCATGGAAAAATGTGTGGCAACCAACCCGGATCTTTCTTGCTGTGTTCGGATGTGTGTCGGACTCATTTCGGATCCGAAACTCTGTTATGGCGATTTTGCACTATCTTCGCCGGGACCCAACTTTGATGCACTGGGAGAAGTGATTGCGATGCCCAAATCTATGCACGGAGTGATATGGACATAGAGAAACTTCCCTGGCACAAGTCTATGTGGTTCGTTCTCTCATGGGGTCCCGGATCCTCAACTTCTAACTGTCCGAATCTAGGTTCTCGAAAAATATGCACGAGCATGGTAAATGGCAGAAATTTCCAATAGTGGCCCAAACGGCGGTGAAGAGGCATAAAATTTGAATCATGCATGGACAAATGTGTGGCAAGCAACCCGGTTCTTTCTTGTTGTGTTGAGATGCGATTCGGACTCATTTCGGATCCGAAACTCTGTTATGGCGATTTTGCAGTATCTTTGCTGCGACCCAACTTTGACGCGCTGGGAGAAGTGATTGCGATCTCCAAATGCATGCACGGAGTGATGTGGACATAGAGCCACTTCCCTAGCACAAGTCCGTGTGGTCCGCTCTCTGATGGGGTCTCGGATCCTTAACTTCTAACTGTTCGAATCCGGTTTCTCGAAAAAGATGCACGAGCCTACCAAATGGCAGAAATTTCCAACCGTGGCTCAAACGACGCCGAAGAGGCGTGAATTTCAAATTATGCATGGAAAAAAGTGTGGCAACCAACCCGGATCTTTCTTGTTGTGTTCAGATGCGATTTCCGATCCGAAACTCTGTTATGGCGATTTTGCACTATCTTCGCCGGGACCCAACTTTGACATGCTGGGAGAAGTGATTGCGATGCACAAATCCATGCACGGAGTGATGTGGACATAGAGCAACTTCCCTAGCACAAGTGTTCTCTGATGGGGTCCTGGATCCTCAACTTCTAACTATTCGAATCCGGGTTCTCGAAAAAGATGAACGAGCGTGCCAAATGGTGAAAATTTCCAACCGTGGCCCAAACGGCGCCGAAGAGGCATGAAATTCGAATCATGCATGGAAAAATGTGTGGCGAGAATCCCGGATCTAGCTGTGTACCATGCACATCAACAAAACCAATTACTCTAAGAAGAGACCTACTTCACTTGACGAGAACCAAGATGCTACAATTGCATCCGATCTAGCTCTACCATGTGGTGGAGCTAGAATGCATCGATCTAGCTGTGTACCATTCAGATCAACAAAATCAATTACTCCAAGATAAGATCTACTTCACATGACAAGAACCAAGAAGCTAGAATTGCATTTGATCTAGCTCTACCACATGGTAGAGCTGTATCCAACCTAGACCACATCGTAGAGCTAGACTACTTTGAGGTCTAGCTCTACCATGTGGTGGAGCTAGAATTGCATTTGAGGTCTAGCTCTACCATGTTGTAGAGCTAGAATGCATTGATCTAGCTGTGTACCATGCAAATCAACAAAACCAATTACTCCAAGAAGAGACCATGACGAGAACCAAGGAGATAAACAAGTGTGTTAAATGGCACTGGGACCCAACTTTGACGCACTCGGAGAAGTGATTGCGATGCCCAAATCAGTGCACGGAGTGATGTGGATATAATTCAACGTCCCTAGCATAAGTCCGTGTGGTCCGTTCTCTGATGGCGTCCCGGATCCTCAACTTCTAACTGTCCGAATCCAGGTTCTCGAAAAAGATGCACGAGCGTGCCAAATGGCAGAAATTTCTAACCGTGGTCCAAACGGCGTCGAAGAGGCATGAAAATCGAATCATGAATGGAAAAATGTGTGGCAACCAACCCGGATCTTTCTTGTTGTGTTCAGATGCGTTTCGGACTCATTTCGGATCCGAAACTCTGTTATGGGTAATTTGCACTATCTTCGCCGGGACCCAACTTTGATGCACTGGTGGGGGAGAAGTGATTGCGATGCCCAAATCCATGCACGGAGTGATATGGACATAGAGCAACTTCCCTAGCACAAGTCCGTGTGGTCCGTTCTCTGATGGGGTCCCGGATCCTCAACTTCTAACTGTCCGAATCCAGGTTCTCGAAAAAGATGCACGAGCGTGCCAAATGGCAGAAACTTCCAAGAAGGGCCCAAACGGCGCGGAAGAGGCATGAAAATCGAATCATGCATGGACAAATGTGTGGCAAGAAACCCGGACTTTCTTGTTGTATTTAGATGTGATTCAGACTCATTTCGGATCCGAAACTCTGTTATGGCGATTTTGCACTATCTTGGCCAGGACCCAACTTTGACGCGCGGGGAGGACTGATTGCGATGCCCAAATCCATGCACGGAGTGATGTGGAAATAGAGCAACTTCCCTAGCACAAGTCCGTGTGGTCCGTTCTCTGATGGGGTACTGGATCCTGAACTTCTAACTGTCCGAATCCGGGTTCTCGAAGAAGATGCACGAGCTTGCCAAATGGCGGAAATTTCCAATAGGGGCTCAAACGGTGCCGAAGAGGCATGAAATTCGAATCATGCATGGAAAAATGTGTGGCAAGCAACCCGGATCTTTCTTGTTGTGTTCAGATGCGATTCGGACTCATTTCGGATCCGAAACTCTGTTATGGCAATTTTGCACTATCTTGCTCGGGACCCAACTTTGACGCGCTGGGAGAACTGATTGTGATGCCCAAATCCATGCACAGAGTGATGTGGAGATAGAGCAACTTCCCTAGCACAAGTCCGGTCCATTCTTTGATGATGGGGTCCCGGATCCTCAACTTCTAACTGTCCAAATCCGGGTTCTCGAAAAAGATGCACTAGCGTGCCAAATGGTGGAAACTTCCAACCGTGGTCTAAACGGCTCTAAAAAGGCATGAAATTCAAATCATTCATGGACAAATGTGTGGCAAGCAACCCGGATCTTTCTTGTTGTGTTCAGATGCGATTCGGACTCATTTCGGATCCGAAACTCTGTTATGGCGATTTTGCACTATCTTGGCCGGGACCCAACTTTGACGCACTGGGAGAACTGATTGCGATGCCCAAATCAATGCACGGAGTGATGTGGACATAAAGCAACTTCCCTAACACAAGTTCGTTTGGTTCGTTCTCTCATGGGGTCCCGGATCCTCAACTTCTAACTGTCCGAATCCGGGTTCTCGAAAAATATGCACGAGCATGGTAAATGGCAGAAATTTCCAATAGTGGCCCAAACGGCGGTGAAGAGGCATAAAATTTGAATCATGCATGGACAAATGTGTGGCAAGCAACCCGGATCTTTCTTGTTATGTTGAGATGCGATTCGGACTCATTTCGGATCCGAAACTCTGTTATGGCGATTTTGCAGTATCTTTGCCGCGACCCAACTTTGACGCACTGGGAGAAGTGATTGCGATCTCCAAATGCATGCACGGAGTGATGTGGACATAGAGACACTTCCCTAGCACAAGTCCGTGTGGTCCGATCTCTGATGGGGTCTCGGATCCATAACTTCTAACTGTTCGAATCCGGTTTCTCGAAAAAGATGCATGAGTCTGCCAAATGGCGGAAATTTCCAACCGTGGCTCAAACGACACCGAAGAGGCATGAATTTCGAATTATGCATGGAAAAATGTGTGGCAACCAACCCGGATCTTTCTTGTTGTGTTCAGATGCCATTTTCGATCCGAAACTCTGTTATGGCGATTTTGCGCTATCATTGTTGGGACCCAACTTTGACACGCTGGGAGAAGTGATTGCGATGCACAAATCCATGCACGGAGTGATGTGGACATAGAGCAACTTCCCTAGCACAAGTGTTCTCTGATGGGGTCCCAGATCCTCAACTTCTAACTGTTCGAATCCGGGTTCTCGAAAAAGATGAACGAGCGTGCCAAATGGCAGAAATTTCCAACCGTGGCCCAAACGGCGCCGAAGAGGCATGAAATTCGAATCATGCATGGAAAAATGTGTGGCAAGAAACCCGGATCTAGCTGTGTACCATGCAGATCAAAAAAACCAATTACTCTAAGAAGAGACCTACTTCACATGACGAGAACCAAGATGCTACAATTGCATCCGATCTAGCTCTCGGACTCATTTCGGATCCGAAACTCTGTTATGGCGATTTTGCACTATCTTGGCCGGGACCCAACTTTGACGCGCTGGGAGAACTGATTGTGATGCCCAAATGCATGCACGGAGTGATGTGGACATAGAGCTACTTCCCTAGTACAAGTTCGTGTGGTCCGTTCTCTGATGGGATCCCAGATCCTCAACTTCTAACTGTCCGAATCCGGGTTCTCGAAAAAGATGCACGAGCATGCCAAATGGCAAAAATTTCCAACCGTGGCCCAAACGGCGCCGAAGAGGCATGAAAATCGAATCATGCATGGACAAATGTGTGGCAAGCAACCTGGATCTTTGTTGTTGTGTTCAGATGCGATTCGGACTCATTTCGGATCCGAAACTCTGTTATGGCGATTTTGCACTATCTTCGCCGAGGGACCCAACTTTGATGCGCTGGGAGAAGTGATTGCGATGCCCAAATCCGTGCACGGAGTGATGTGGACATAGAGCAACTTCCCTAGCACAAGTCCGTGTGGTCCGTTCTCTGATGGGGTCCCGGATCCTCAACTTCTAACTGTCCGAATTCGGGTTCTCAAAAAAGATGTAAATGAGAGCTCTCATGAAAAAAGAGCTCTTAATATGATGCGAGCTCTCATGGATAGAGAACTCATATGCATATAGAGATATCATGCAGCGCACGAGAGCTCGTACACTCAATGCAAATAAATGAAAATAAGAGATCTTATGCATAGAGATCTCTTGCAACCATGAGATCTCTAATGCTCTTATAAAAAACTCCCATAGCACCCTTGTGGGTTGCAACATAAAAAAGAGAGCATTGGGTTTAGAGCTTACCACAACTCGGTAGGTGGTGAGGACCTAACACCAAAGCATGGTCAGAACGTGAGGTCAAGAGAATAACACAATAGAGAATTATTTACATACTTTTATTTACTATGATGGAGGTGTTAGATCGATTATGTATAGAGGGCTCTCATGCATATAGATCTAGGATATATCTAGGCAAGGTGTAAGAGCTCTCATGCATAGAGAGTTTTCATGCATTGTGAGAGATCTTACATAAAGCTCTCAATCGTGGATCTCTTCCATGAGAGATCCATGCATATAGATCTCTTCCATGAGAGATCCATGCATATAGATCTCATAAATATAGAGCTATCATTGTGTGTGATTCATTGTGAGAGCTCCCATGCATATAGATCGCAAATCTCATGCATAGAGAGCTCCCATGCATATAGATCAGCTATTATCAAGTGCGAGTCATTGTGAGAGCTCCTATGCATAGAGGGCTGTCATGCATATATATCTCATGCATGAGAGCTCTTATGCATATCGATGCGCTCTCATGCATATAGAGTTATCATACATGAGATCTTATTTGTGGAGCTCTCTTGTATTCTAAGAGGTCTCATGCATGAGATCCCTCTTGCATTGTAAGAGCTCTCATGCATTAATAGCTCTCATATGCATAGATCTCTCATATCATGCATGAGAGCTATAGAGATTTTGGTCTTGCACTAGAGCTCTCATGCAAAGAGCTAGGTCTTACATTAAGAGCTCTCATACATAGAGCTCCCATGCATAGAGCTTGGTCTTGCATTAGAGCGCTCATTCATAGAGCTAGGTCTTACATTAAGATCTCTCATACATAGAGCTCGCATGCATAGAGCTATGTCTTGCATTATTATACGAGTTCCCATGGATAGATCTCATGTATAGAGTGAAAGAGCTCTCATGCATAGAGCTAGGTCTTGCATTCAAAGCACTCATACATAGATCTCACATGCATAGAGTTAGATCTTGCATTATTAAGAGAGCTCTCTTACATACATCTCATGCATAGAGCTATATCTTGCATTATTATAAGAGCTCCCATGGATAGATCTCATGTATAGAGTGAAAGAGCTCTCATGCATAGAGCTAAGTCTTGCATTAAGAGCTCTCATACATAGAGATTGCATGCATAGAGTTAGATCTTGCATTAATTATTATAAGAGCTCTCATACATAGAGCTATATCTTGTATTATTATAAGAGCTCCCATGGATAGATCTCATGTAAAAAGTGAAAGAGTTCTCATGCATAGAGCTAGGTCTTGCATTAGGAGCTACATCTTGCATTATTATGAGAGCTCTCTTGCATAGATCTCATGCTTAGAGTATAAGAGCAGGAAAGTACAATTTCAAGCAAGGAGAGAGGGGAGAAGCTATGCTATGAATAGAGGTACGATACCAGATGGATGGTTTTTCATTTTAAGTAATCTTGCACTAGTTTAAGTCATTTCAACTCCAGCTCTACCATGTGGTAGAGCTAGAATGCATTTCTCCAGCTCTAGCATGTGGTAGAGCATTCAAATTATCCCGCCCAATTTTAAATTCAAATTATCCCGCCCTTTAAGAATTTAAAATGGTCTTGGTCTTTTTCAAATTTTCCTTGACGTCCATATCGCTTATGTAATACAAACCTACTTTCCCATCTTGTCATTGATAACTAGCACTTGGATATCATCGCATCCATTATCAAATTCAATGATACAACAAGGTACACATATTTTTGTCTCATATTAAAGCATGCAAGAATTCAAAAAATCAGGAAAGGTTGAAGAGAAAAAACCTGATACAGATTTGGGTTGCACTTCTTAGCAAATTGAATGGTGATGTTGAAACTGATACGGGGGAGAAGATTGGGTAGTGAAAAGCTGGTACGGGGTGCAAAGATAAAGAAAAAACACTCGAAATTAGGATTTCCAGAAGCTGAAAATTAGGTTTTTAAGGAGCAGCTGAAAAAAATTAGGGTAAGCTCCGGAAAGGCTGAACAAAACAACGATAAGGTGAGAGATTGATACCCAAGTTTATGGTTGTAGAAACGATGCTCTGTCTGCGATGCTGTAGAAATAGTGGCCGGCAACTATACCCAAGTTTATGTGGGTTGTAGAAACAATGCTCTGTCTGCAGTGCTATAGAAATAGTGGCCGGCAACTATACCCAAGTTTATGTGGGTTGTAGAAACAATGCTCTGTCTGCACTACTGTAGAAATAGTGGCCGGCAACTATGCAATGAGTATATGCTGCATAGGAAGAAAATCAAGAGAGTGGGCCTGCGTAGACAAGTTTATGCTGGCTGCTCTGTCTGCGGTGCTGTAGAAGATGTGGCTGGCAACTATGCAATGTCTTGTATATGCTGCATAGGAGAGTGGGCCTGCTCAGCAATAAGAGGACGCCTAAAAACACCATATTGGGGAATATGGGAATTTCCCAAGACTTTGGGACACATGGTCAAAACTTTGGATTTCCCATAACTTGAACACCATGAATCCAAAATGAGCGCTTTATGGCTTATTAGATCCCATTTTTCAAGCGCTTTCCAATGATAGGTCACATGATAGGGTTTTGAGAAACTTACAAATATGTTATCCATGTCCTCCTTTTTTAGTGTTAAAAAATGGGAATTGGGAGATTCCCAAATTCACTAATATGGTGTTTAAAGAAAACCAAGCCTGAGAGAGGGTTCTCTTTGCCTGCAAGAAGAGAGCAGCTGAAGCCAGCAGCGGCCCACGAACTTGCACCCCACAGCCGCCCACGAACCTGCGCCCCATGAACCTGTGCCCCACAGAACCTACAGAGAGAGAGAGCGGGATAAGGTTGCACCGGATAAGGTTGCAACGTGGAAGTTTAAAATTGAAACTTCATACTGGGGCAGAAACGTATCCTTTGATTATGCGTCGGAATCTCTTACTTTATTACATCCTCGAGCATTTCTTATTTTTCTTTTTTGAGTCAAAAATAAAGAACATAATTCCATTGATCTAGAAAGAATAGATACTCGTTTAGTAATGGAATCTAATTAGATTCTGCTTCTCGGTTACACCTTGCTCACCTATTAGACATCAGCAGAATTATACATGAATGTACCAATTGAGGCAATACAATATCCAATCTAGTCAATTTTTATTTCTGATCAATTTCATTATATGAATGGGTATGCTACAGGGCCTTCGTTCGATACAAATCATGGTCCACTTGAGTGTTTGTTTACCAACCCCCTCCCCCCCCTCTTCTTCTTTTTAAGAGTTATCAAACAACTCTTCTTCTAAAAGTTATCAAACAACTCTAAATGTTGAAATTTGTTTCTTGTTCCATCAAATTTGTTCATAAATGTGGCAATATGTGTTAGTTTTGCATGTGGTATTGTGTGGACTACCTACATGCCCAACCCCTTCCTACGGGTTTAATATTTGAAGCATACCTTTAGTGTAATCCCCGAGAGGTGTTCTATATGGGTGGAAAATTACCATGTCTCATGTGGTTGCATTAAGGGTGCTCGATTGTTTGTCATGGGTGACCTAGCAAACACAATTATGATTGCACTACAAGTGTATCTGGGGGCATATATGATTTCTATAATTGATTTATGAACCTGGAGCTCCGATTGAAACTAGATAAGTTTAAGAAGGCGAGGGTTAAGTTTTTTTTTGGGATTTATGCTCGTAGGCACTTATTCCAACTCACCATGCCTATAGGCACTTATTCCAACTCGGGTTGCAAAAAAGGGTTGTGATAACCCTTGTAAAAGCATCGGAATAATTATAACAATAAGGTGAGGCTTGTGTCGAATATGATGTTTTTGAGGTCATGTGTTGGGCATGGGTCAAGTTGATACGTGGCCCCATCTCACCTTCTAAATCTAGAACCACCAACAAATTTATGCTTATGTGTGTATTAATTGATGATCAAGAGCCTCAGGTTAACAGGTATTGAGACTGAATATTGCCCCAGTTTTGATCATTATTTGGTATAGATATTTATAACTTCTTCAACTTACCTTTTTCAAGCCTCGTTAGGTCTTTTTTTAATTGTAATGTGAAAAGACCCTAGTGTTTGTGGAAGTGGCACGTGGGAATGGCCCCTTGACTGGAGGGAGGGGAATTCAAATTTGAAATTTGAATGAAGGAGCCTAGCTATGGTGGTGGAAGATGGAGCAGAGAGAAAGAGATTGCCATGTGTGTGCACGGGGGTAGAATCGCAAGGGAGAGAGAGGCGAGCGGTGGGCATGGCTGGCCCAGCCCGCAGCAGCCTGGATTGGAGAGAGAGGTGAGCGATGGGCTATGAAGCGATGGGCCGTGCGATTATTTAAATAGGATTAAAGCTATATTTAAATATGTAGGTTAACTATAGTAACTTAAAGCATGTTTATAGTTTACAATTATACTTTACTTATTTATAGACTTTATATAGCTATATAAATCAAACCTATTTATATATAAACCCATATAATTTAAGTTTTTAAATAACTTATAGTTTATAAATAAACCTTTATAAATAGGTAATATAAAGTTATAATCGATAGGCTTAAAGGTTTGATTATAAAAATATAGCTTTTATAGTTATATATATAGGCTTAAAGTTTATAATTAATAGCTTATAGGTTTGTTTATATAAATAGGCTTAAAGATATATATAAATAGGCTTATATGTTTAATAGGTTAACTATAGTAACTTAAAGATATATAAATAGGCTTATAGGTTTAATAGATTAACTATATTAACTATAGGTTTTATTTTATAAATAGACTTAAAGATATATATATATTGGCTTATAGAATTTGAAACATTGATTCCTACCATAGATTGTTAGGTATCAAGGACTAGGGAAGATCAATTCACACACAAACCATGATTACATAAACACTTCTGTTGCATTGAATGAGAGACTACAAGTTTATATAGATTTTTAGGACTAATGGAGTCTGACCTTTTTTCTAGATCCTTGGTTCTCATCATGTGAATTAGGTCTCTTCTTGGAGTAATTAGTTTTATTGATCTGCATTAGCTCCACCACATGGTAGAGCTAGACCTCAAATAATTCCAGCTCTACGATGTGGTCTAGGTAGAATACAGCTCTACCACGTGGTAGAGCAAGATCAAATGCAATTCTAGCTCCTTGGTTCTTGTCATGTGATTCAGTAGGTCTCTTCTTGGAGTAATTGGTTTTGTTGATCTGCATGGTACACAGTTAGATCGATGCATTCTAGCTCCACCACATGGTAGAGCTAGACCTTAAATGCAATTCTAGCTCCACCACATGGTAGAGCTAGACCTCAAACTATTTGATCTAGCTCTACCATGTGGTAGAGCTGTATTCCACCTAGACCACATCGTAGAACTGTAAGGTCTAGCTCTACCATGTGGTGGAGTTAGAATGCATCAATCTAGCTGTACCATAAACCATGTTATAGACCTAGAATGCCTAGAGGTCTAGCTCTACCATGTGGTGGAGCTAGAATACATTGAACTAGCTCTACTATCTGGTAACTATATCATGTGGTGGAGCTAGAATGCATCAATGTAACTATATCATGTAACGGAGCTAGAGTTCATTGATCTAGCTCTACCATGTGGTAGAGCTATTTCAAAATAATCTATCTAGACACCATGGTATCTCTAGAATGCTTTGAAGTCTAACTCCACCACATAGTAGAGATAGTCTTCAATGGGTTCTATCTCTACCATATGATAGAGCTAGTTCTAGCTCGGCCACATGGTAGAGCCATACTTCATGGTAGAGTCTGATGTAGGTTCCAATCTTAAAAAAATTGCTTGCTAGATTTGATTACTAGTTTAACAAGTCCAACATGATTATGTGCAGGATGGATTTCCAATCTGGAGGGAGGATCTACATGATGTTGAACAATGATTCTGGTTGTATTGGCTGCGTGTGTAGAATTGATCCAAATTCCACTTGTAGTGGAACAAAGATTGGTCAAGGAAATGTGTCATTACTTGTGGAGGAATGCTTGAAGGATGTGGAACTACCATTCCCTACAATGGATACCATTTATCTAAAAAATGTATTATGGAGTAATGTTCGTTGGCCAAAAATGCTTTTAAGGCCTTTCACAAGGGAGCTGGAATTCGGAGAGTGGAGTGAAAGATGCAGTGATGCAGATCAAGAAGAGCCTGTGGAATCTCCAATTATAGATGCAATACTGATAACATCTCCAGAACTTGACATGCAAATCCGACAATCTTGGAAGAATGAGATGGTTCTTCTAAAGGATGAGAGCATGATGCAAACTATCAATCAAGGGACTATCTTATATGTGTTTTCGTTTAAATGTGTCAACTTTCAACAACTTGGTGATGATTGTGTGGGTGTGGCTATTGAAAGTGCAAATGAATTGCAAACTATGCCGCAAGTGGATAGTATCACCCTAGTTAAATGACCTATTAAATAGCTGACAATGCTGGATGGGAGCCCATTGCAATGCTATGTTCCGCTTAATGGCATGCATGTTGAACATGCTGATGTATGTAATGAGGATAATGATAGAGATGTAACTAATGAGGTTATTGTTGCCCAAACCTCTGCAAAAAGATGCTACACTTTCATAAACAGGATTCCAAAGCAGAGACCACAACCAGCTTCTGCCTTATATATGTCACGTGAATCAGTTCAAAGGATTTCATCCATTGATTGTTGTGCAAAAAAATGTTGTCAGATAATCGATTGTTATGTACTAATGAGGATACGAGGACAAGACTTTTGGGGACAATCTCAGGAGTCTCGTACAAATTATGTATATGATGTGCTTTCTATAGCTTGGCATCGTGATTCAGCTCAAAAAATTAAATATGAATTTAGGTTAAATGGGGTGATTGTTTGTTGCAAAGCATGGTATGAGATGCATGGTATACCAAAGACATCCTTTTACCGTTTTACAGGGAAAAGTTTGAGTCCGGTGTGTGTCAATATCTGCATGGAAACACAGGGGTATTGAGGAGAGGCCTACAACATGCTAGTGAGGCAAGAGCACTACTTGATGAATTTGTGAACATGAACTCCGAGCCTACACCACACAAAAGTAGAACAATGCTAGATGGCTCAAGGGAAACCAAGTTGTCGATTCCATCAATAGCAAGTTGACATTTTAAATGAAATCAACACAACACTTGAGCAGTTTGGACATGAGAAGAGGCTATCAAAGTCATCGTTTAGTAGAATTTGGAATAAAGAGTACCCACAAGTGTCCCTAACAAAGGCAAGTGAGTTCTCCAAGTGCACCTTGTGTAGTGGTCTCAAGGCAAAACTAGAAGCCAAACCTAGTCTAGAAGAAAGAGCAAGGCTTCTCAGTGAAAGAGATATTCACATGCAACAACAACAAAGTTGCAGGAGCTTATACTATGCATGGCGCATATTTTCGGAAACCCAACCACAAAAGTATGTATGCATCATCCATGACAAGATGGATCAAAAGAAAACAACAATTCCCAGACTACGGGCCCTTCCCAAGGGTGTGGATTTGGGATATAATTTACCAATTGCATTGATTGGTATGATCACTCATAGACATGCAGGTCATTATGGACACTTTATTTTGAATGGTTTATGGCCATCTGATCCCAATCTAACAATTGGCTCAATTGCAAGTTGTTTACATAACTTAAAGAGGATGGATACGCATCCTCTTGGTGATCTAGTTAACAAATGGGCTTCCAAGGAGAAATGTTTCACTTCTACATGCTTTAAATTCAAGGACAGCTTTAGACAACCACAATATGAGTGTGATGGTAAAGATCCCATTGTTGAACCATGTATAAATCAGGGAGACACAATGAATTGGGTTTCCTTGTTTTGCAAGTTGCTAGAAAACTTGTTGCTACAACTAGATAATTGTGCTGGAGAAAATAAAAATTGGTACTTATTTGCCTATTTGTCATTGCTTGTTGCACGAGGTGCTTTCAAAACTGTACAGTTGCACGGGGTGCTTTCAAAACTGTACATTTAGGATTTCTAATGGTCGGACATACAAATGAGGATATAGATGCCATGTTTAGCAGGTTTTCAGAGAAATTAAGAGTGGGGCAAACCTTTACTTTACCACATTTGATGGATACTTTAAGAACCAGGTCAACTTCTTCTCCAGCTCCCTTCTTGCTTATAGAGGTCCCTGACTTCAAGGCATATTGTGATGGCTACATTTGTGATGGGCAAGAAGCACTTATAGGTCACTCCAAACCACTTCTATTCAGATTCTTCATGGAAGGAGACACACCGGTAATGCAATTTAAGGCACATGTAGCTATTCGTAATTGGAGTGGAAGTATCCGTCTTTGGAAGAGACAGACAGTGAAGGTAAACCAAGGTTACCAAAAGGAGATCCACCTCTACTACCAATGGCCGAGCATATAAAGATGCATGCAGAAGTAATATCAGGATTGAAGGGTTACATAAAATTTTGGCAGAATCTAAGTAATGGTTCATTTGTGCCAAGATATTATAGGCCCGTGATAGATTATTGGAGTAATGTAATCGAAGAGCTTGGAAAACCAATATAATCAGAGGCAAGAAAGTACACAGATTTTTGGCCAGAATCTGAACGGTCCCATCAATTAGATGATATGAATGTTGAACAATTGCAGACACAAAGATTCTTAGGTATTGAAGAACATAATGATCATTATTGTGGGCCTGCACGGGATAAACCAAGGGAGACATTTAACCCTATGCTACATGTTCAGCAAGGACACTTTGTCATGCTGCACCCAGATGACACAAACATCTATCCAGTTTGGCTTGCTATGGCTGAATCGGATATTGATGATGAGCCTACATCACCAAATTACAAGAAACTCTTGATTCAATATTGGGGACCTTGTGCAAGGAAGAAAGGTTTGACAGATACTCAAGCTTATGCTGATTGTTGGAAGGGATATTGGCAAATTAATGAGGCAGAACAACAAGTATGGAAAAATGCTGATGCAATTCTTTGGTCGTGGAGACCAAGGAATCCACCACCATACAAAAGAATCAAGATACCAGAAAAGGAAGCCCGTAAAGCCTAAAGCATGCTTAGGCTTGGCTTGTGAGGATGAAGCTCATATTGATGGTTCCTTCAATGAGGAGTAGCATTTGTAGATGCAATATTGACAATGTGGATTTTTAGGTTATAACTCTAATATCCAAAAGAGATGTACTTTGGTATCTTCTTTATTTTTTATTTTCACTTATTGAATGAAATTTTTCTTTGTGCCTCCTACATTTTTTTGATATAATAATGTTTCTATCTTATTTGTTCAATTGTTTCATAAATTTTGTGCAGTGTACAACTCAATTGGTGCAGGTCCTTGCAAAGAAACAAATACCACTTTCTTATTAATGGTGTTTATCAACACCACCTTCCTACATGATTATCAAACTTCTTTCAAATATGTTTATGCACAAATACTAATACCACTTTTTTGGTTCGAACGGTGATTATCAACACTTAGACCTTCCTCCGTTCTATATTAAGAAATTCTACAATAACTTTTCCCACATTAAGTGGGAAATTCCCATAATACATGAAACCTCTCAATTTCAAAATTCCCATCATGCGGGATTTTTCCCATAATACCTAATACGGTCTTAGTTTTTATCTTCTTGGAGTGCAACTATTAAACATGGAATTCTTGTATACAAAGATAAGGAAGGAAGAACACACTATCATGCTCTTTAGTATGTATCTCTTCTTACAAGTGGGACAGAACGTGTGAAAATGACACAATATCATTAGCTAAAGCCTTTTTTGAAAGGCTTAAACACAACTTAGAGATACGCTTTTATGACTTTACCTTGTTCAATGCTGCAAAAATTTTCTCATCAGAAAACTATAATAGAGATGAAGACATTCGTCAACAACCAGCTATAGGAAATTACTCAAGAGATTGTTTGACAAATTTGGAGTGGGGTTACTCCCTATCATTGATCAAAAGCAATGTGAGTTGGAACTATTTAGATTTGTTTCAACATTATATGAGTCATCCTTATTTGGGACTCATTGATGCATGGCAACAATGTGGGTCTGAAGTAGAATGTCAACAAATGTTTCCTGCCCTATACAAGTTGTGGCAAATTGTTGTGACATTACTAGCTAGTCCAGCAATATGTGAGAGAGTTTTTTCTAAGAAAAACAAGATCAAAAGAACAGGAAGATGTTGTTTGGCCTTGAAAACTCTTGACATGCTAATGTTTCTATCTTTCACCTCCACACAGCATGGGAGATGTAGATTGGGATGGAATATTTGAGGTATGGAAAAGTATGAAAGAAAGAATACCTCAAAAGTTACATGAGTTGTAATGCTAATTTTCTTCAAATGATTAAACCCATTCTCTCTCTACACCTTTTAAATGTGTATTTTCCACTTGAATAGTGTTGAATATTTTTTTTTCTTTTAATTATTTTTGTCAATTATTAAAAATAAAATTTAATATAAGACATGCATATTGATAGAATAAGAATTATGAAATGTTGGAAGGGTATGTAAAAAATGACCTTTAAAAAAAAGATAAGGTTTATTTCAGCCCTTCTTTCAAAAAGGGCTAAGTATATTTTATCCCTTCAAAAGAAAAAACAAGGCTACCCTTCAAAATCAAGGATTTCTCCTGAGTGCAAGATTGGTCATTGCACGTGTCATGTGTGGAAAATTTTCAGGCCTAGGAAAGCTAGTAACTAACTGTCCTTATTAGGAGTAGCTTTACTTGAAAGCTATTAAATAACCGTCCTTAGGAGTAATTTTAAAATTTCCCAACCTTGAATTTGAACAAGCAATTCCTTCAAATTTTAGTAAAACCAATGGATTTTTTAACAAAAACAATTCATGTGAAAAGGTCGTGGGTTAGAAAAAAACAATTGCACCACATATTTGTCATGTTCTTGGCAAGCCTGGCTTCGGCATTCAAATGCAAGGGGTAGAATATGTGACGGTCCCCTCTTGTGGGATTTCTATCCAAGCCTCCTTGGTTCTTTGGAGGGATGCTAGGCCACCTCGAATATATTGCCTCTTTGTGGGGGACCAAGCATTCAAACTTCCAAGCAACCACCAACTCTCCTTCAAGAAAGCAAGCGCTCACCTTCTCCCCTCTCCCTTGAGTTGCAGTTGGGGATCCCCTGCCCCCGTGGCCGTGGCTCACATCCCTTCTCAAAAGTGCTACGCACTCTCTTATAATCACTTTCTTGTTAATAGAATCTCGACTCTGCCATGGGTCTTTCTCGTAAAATAAACGTCTCTCTCTCTCTCTCTCTCTCTCTCTCTCTCTCTCTCTCTCTCTCTATATATATATATATATATATATATATATATATATATATATATATATATATATATATATGTATGTATATATATTGGCAAGCAATCGTTTGAGTCCCTCATTGCCATTGGCTCTCCCCAAGCCGTGGAGGATATTGGTCGGTCTTGCTTGGCACATTGGTAAGGTGAAACGAGTCCGGTCGGGGTCCCCTTGGGGCTGGACCGTCACACTTGGTATCAGAGCCACAATCCACTCATGTGACCAAGCGTCACATGCATAAGAGGCGCGACATGGTCCAAGAACAGATTTTGTAAAAGCTGGCTATTGCAGTAGTAGCAACGTCCCCTCATCCGAAGTAGCATCCCTCTGGATAGAGGAGGAGGAAATCCTCTCAACAGAAATCAAACGGTGGGTCCGCCGTCATGCCAAATGCCAAGAAATACGTGAAGAACGGAGAAGACCCTTGTTGGTGAGGAACATGGACGATGAAGGGGACTTCCAGAAGGCACACCGGGATAGTTTCGAGGTGCAAGCTCAGATGTCTTAACAAGACCAACGTTTGGGCTGTTTGGAGGACATGTTGGCCACCTTAAATGCAGAGGATGCGGGATCCTTCAGGGAGATACTGCGGGTCTTCTCCCAATTCCGAAAGGGAGTATGCTCAGTCAAGCCATGAATGCCATCGTCAGTAGGATGATAGGCATAGAATTCGTGAGGATGATGGGTTTGGTAGATACAAACCGCAACCACCCCGAGAAGTATTCAGGGTAAAGAATTCTTGGTCCTTCAAAAATGGATCTACGAGGTGGAAGACTACCTCGAAATAAATCAAGTGTGGCAGAGAGGCACCGGATAAAGATCATCTCCTATTTCCTCACGGATGATGCTTTCAATTGGCTCCTAGCCACAGAGAAACGTGGTGAGGGTGACACCTGGAGGTCTTGGGATGAATTCAAGAATGATGTCACAGATTACTTTATACCCAAAATTGAAGTTTTCAAGATAAGGGACGAATGGCAAAATCTATATCAAGGTGATAGCAAACTGATCGAGTACATAAGCAAGTATCGACACATCATGGATTGCCAAGATGACCTCAGTGGATAGGTTACATGGATTCTTGTTTGGGCTAAAGGATTGGGCCCGACAAGAAGTTGGGAAGAAGAAGAACCCACGAGATTATGAAGAGGCCATGGTCATGGCCGCCGAAAGATTGGTAGATGTTGACAATAGACGCAGGATGAATGTAAGAGAAAACGTAGCTACAAGAGGTAATGCAAATGTGTCTGAGGCTCAAGGGAAGCCAAAAAATTCAAATTGGGACACAAAGAATGACTCCTCATCAGGAACGCAATCGGTAAGCAACGGAAGTGGCAGAAATGCACCTGCCCGAAGTGGTGGCTATGGAAATCAAGCAAGGAATAGTTGGCATAGAGTAACAATCAGTCCACCGCTAACATCGCAAATAGTGGCAACTGAAGATCTCTCAGCTGGACAGCTTTCATTGGTGCAGTGGGAACCACTATGACAATGAGTGTCCAAAACGGCCAACCCAATCTAGGGTCAACACGGTGAATGCCCAAGTTGCCGATGATGGTAGGAATTACAAGTATGGATCACAGAGATTAAAGATCCAAACCACGAGGTAGTGGACCAACAACCCCCTGTGTGGGGGCAGTGTAGGCAACTCTGCGATGCATGATGGCAACATAGCTACAAATTGTTCCACACTTGTACTTTACAGTTGAGATGAATAGTGCAAAGTAGAACATTATGGTGGACACGGGGGCCACAAACAATTGGGGGTGCGCCTAACACAAACCCCCACGACCATGGAGGTGTCTTTTGCTCAAGGCACTGATTCTAATGTGCTCATGGCATACTTTGTGCTAGTTCAAGCGGGCAAATGGAAGGCCAAGTTGGTCTTCCTTGTGGTCCGAATGGACGCCTTCAAAGCCATTGTAGGGCTATCTTGGATGGATAAGTATATGTTGGCTTTGTTGGACAAAGGAGTTAATAACCTCCTATTGGATAAGCAAGGGACCGGGGTATTGGTGCCATGCTTGAGAACCGCCCCTCCCAATCCAACTAAGAAATATCTAGAAAACTCAAGTGAAACAACAAGGCAAGCACCCAAAGACAGAGTAACCCCAACAAGGCAATTGCCCCAAGACACAGTGAACCCAACAATTAGTGACAATGGAAAAAGGGTGATCCTAGAAAGCCTCCAGCTTGTAGATGCAACCATGCAAAGTCAAGGGTCTAGAAATGCAAATGTGCAGGCTCAAGGTGTGCTTGGCAGGAAGCTTGGTGATGCAACAGGACAAAGTCAAGATGTACGAAAATAAAAGTTGACTTGGGATGACTTGGCACCTGAGACTGGTATCGGTATAGTGCTAAACAATTAGAACAGGACGTCAAGCAAGGCACCCAAGCACATATATGCATCATGCGAGTGGATATAAATGAGGGTAGAAGTCAAGTGGTGATTGGGGATCCAGAGATTAAAAGGCTCCTGATGAATATAAAGATGTCTTGCCAAATAAACTGGATTAGGCTAGCCATGAAGCAAGATGCAACAGTTCAAAGAATGTTCAATGATTTGCACACAGGGTAGTCAGCACAAGGATTATATGATTTGAAGGATGGATTGTTCTATGCCCATAGAAAAATCTCTCCCCGATGATGTGCCTAGCTTGAAAGCCAAGTTGTTGTGGGAAGCTCATGATTGCAAATTGGCAAGCCATGGGGGCGAGAAACGGTCCTTTGAAAAATTGAGTAGATTCTTCTATTGGCCGAAAGTGCAGGATGATGTGGTCGACTATGTGAGATCATGTCCCATGTGCCAACTGGTAAAGGCGCAACGAGTGAAACCGGCGGGTTTGTTACAAACGAGGCCAATACTGTCTCGACCATGGGACATGGTTAGCATGGATTTCATCATGGAAGTATTCGAGTCACGTGGGTATACCAGTATCTTTGTCATTGTCGACTATTTTTTAAAACAGGCCCACTTCATTCGGCGAAGCCACCTCTCATTGTATATCAAACGGCTGAACAATTCTTCAAACATGTTTTCAATTATCATGGGCTACCAATGGCCATAGTGCCCGATTGGGATGGATGATTCATGAGCTCAATGTGGAAAGAGCTCTTCAAGTTATTAGACACTTAGCTCCGATTCTCATCCGCCTACCACCTGCAGAAGATAGATGGACTAACAGAGTGGCAAGGGGACCCCAACGGGGCTTTTTTCACCTGGCCAACATACCAAGCGGCAACATGACAAACGGGACCAGCCAATATTCCCCACGGCTCGTGGAGAGGCAACGGCAATGAGGGACGCACGATTACTTGCCAAGAGAGAGAGAGAGAGAGGGATGTTTGCTTGCGAGAAAGACCCATGTCAGAGTCGAG
The DNA here is from genome assembly GCF_041138505.1 of Cibotium barometz. Lineage (NCBI taxonomy): Eukaryota > Viridiplantae > Streptophyta > Polypodiopsida > Cyatheales > Cibotiaceae > Cibotium > Cibotium barometz. Next base: position 42,499,857 of record NC_141074.1, read on the forward strand.
ATTCTATTAACAAGAAAGTGATTACAAGAGAGCATGTAGCACTTTTGAGAAGGGACGTGAGCAGCGGTCATCACAGGGGTGGGGTTGCCCCAACCGCGACTCGAGGGAGAAGGTGAGCGCTTGCTTGCTTGAGGGAGACTTGGTGGTTGGTTGGAAGTTTGAATGTTTGGTCCCCACAAAGAGGCAATATATTCGAGGCTGCCTAGCATCCTTCCAAAGCACCAAGGGGCTTGGATAGAAATCCCACAAGAGGGGTCCATCACAGAATACCAACCATTTACCATTTAACAATGGTTCACAACCTCTGAGAAAAAGCCAGTTACACAAACATTCACCTCAACGCTACATATAAACAGAAATGGATACGGGCGCTGATAGATCTCAAGCTCCTCCATTTGTCGTTTTGACAGCATGGCATCCACCGCGGACATCCTTCCCGTAGCTACTGCAGTAAATTAAAATATTGCCCGCCCCAAGTGGCTCGCACCTGACAACTTTAGTATTCTCTCTACTTTAATATTCCAGCCGTGTCGAAGTTACAGCTAGGGGAGGCGCCGATGCTGCTGAGATGGACCTAATCGTAAATTCATTCCAGCCTACTCGTTTTCCTCCTTCCTTTTTTGCATTCTCTGCACATATTCTCCACTTACAACAAGCCACAATCCCCCATTGGCACGCCAACCCATGCTAAGCCCAATGCGTGCCGCAGCTACTCCTTTTGTTCTACCACTTGTGTCGTTGTGTGGTTGCCAATAGGCTTGAAAATAGGGTTAGAATCATCTCTCTTTCTTAGGAATACCTGTTATTCCATTGGCCTTGTTTACACAATAATGCAATCAATTGTTTTGGCCTCAAATATGTTAGCAAAAAGTCATCAATGTAGAAAACCAATGATTGTTCCACAACATCCCGAACCTGGCCCCTTTGATGCAACAAAACTACAATGGCAAACTCAATCGGACTCTCGTGACCATTGTATTCCACGCCAATTTGCCTACATTCTGTGGGAACGCGTAGACGACTTCATCAACGGAGAGAACAATCGAAAGGATGCACCAATGAATTTTCGCGTGCAATGGACAACCTAACTCTCTATCCTCTCCAAATGAGAATAGCTACTTGTAATGGCAGCATATGTATGGTTAAATTATCCTTCTTTTTCATCTCTATGCTTCAAGTGTATGCTAGTTAAAGTGTTCAAGCACCGTTTCTTTAGATATTGGTGTGCATTTGGCCTCGTGGATGCTCGCGAATTGTCCACATCGAGAAAATCCCTCACATCTTTACCAACAAGAAGGTTCAAAGCTATATAATTTGCATTCATATGTACATAGAAGAGGTGCAACTTGAAAATTTTTTAAGAGAAGCCATAGAAACCATGCATTACATCTAGAGAGGATGTATAACCAATAGGGAATGGGAGGATGCAAGTGGGTGTCATTTCCATGCAAGTGGGTGTCATTTCCATGTAAGTGGCCAAATCCTCTTCCATGATTAGCTTTTATGTACATCTCACTTGCAAGTGGATGCAAGTGGGTGTCATTTCCATGTAAGTGTCCAAATCCTCTTCCATGATTAGCTTTTATGTACATCTCACTGGTGGGCGTCATTTCCATGTAAGTGTCCAAATCCTCTTCCATGATTAGCTTTTATGTACATCTCACTTGCAAGTGGATGCAAGTGGGTGCAAGTGGGTGTCATTTCCATGTAAGTGTCCAAATCCTCTTCCATGATTAGCTTTTATGTACATCTCAAAATCACATATTGAGAATGTACATAATAGAAATTATTTTACTTGCTTTAAATATTTTCACAAACTACAATATAAGAAGTATGCCTCAATGTGGCTATAGTGGCAACAGTTGTTGTGTGTAGAATGTATGAATAAGTGAACAAGATACGTTTATTATGGTTCTATATAAGATTCAATAGCTAGCATGAGAGATCCCAATCTTGTGATCATAGCTCTAATAGACTACTTTGTGAAACAATATAAGATATCATTAAGGCGAGTTGCAAAGAGTTTAGTATATTTTTAATCTGATGTTAAGTAGTTCAAGATATAATGTAGAGGTTCCATAGTCCTTATTAAAAAGTCTACAAGTGAGTTTTTGCAATCAACTTCACAAGGATTCGAGCAAACTAAAGTGACACATATCTCCTCTTTGAACAATGTGAGTAGGTACATAAGATGCTCCTTATACTATGTCAATGCAAAAATAGATCACTTAAATCAATGTAAAACCATATCACTTGAACTTGAAACATGTAATAATACACTGCCATATGGTAATTTCATCGTATGTTGGTTGTTTTCCATCCACATCAATAATCGAAGATAGTGGGATATCATACAAGTGCTCTAAGGAGTAAACAAATATTTCAGAAATTAGAAGATGAGGAGTACCTCGAGGGCATATGGTAATTTCATCGTATGTTGGTTGTTTTCCATCCACATCAATAATCGAAGATAGTGGGATACCATACAAGTGCTCTAAGGAGTAAACAAATATTTCAGAAATTAGAAGATGAGGAGTACCTCGAGGGCATAACCAATGGCCAATTGGTGGCTATGGGGTAGCGAGAACTTGAACATGGATCAAGTCAATATTCAAAATCAATACAAAACTGTATAAGTTCTTGATGACGACCAATAATTTGCATTGGAAGTAGGAAACCAGGAAAATGATCTTGAGGACAAGTTGTATGATGAGTGATGGGTTCTCCTATATCTATGGGCCTACGTATAAGGATAAATCTAGAGATGGACATTATGAGTTTTTGATAGACATTCTCTGAGTTTTTGAGATCTGGCAAAAGATGCCAATGATCATTCCATGGATGAGTGGGGGATGGATACCCATGAGCGTGACACTTTCCAATTGCAAATTGCGAAACTTTTGTCAATCATTGAATTGATTTTTTTTATTTTTAATGCATTCATCCTTGCACTTTATCTTTGGATTGATTTGGGTCTCATAACTTCTAATATTTCATAGAGGATGATGATAGCGCGCGTGCGCGCGCTCTCTCTCTTTCTCTCTCCCACTTTGTTAGTCATCAAATATTAAGGGGTTTCGTGACGTTTGTTTACGTGAATGACATAAGAAGTGACTCCTACCCCCAAAAACAAAACTGAAAGGTGATTTTTTTTTATACAAAAAAAAATAAAAGATCAGCATTTCACTCATCCAACAGCCAGCATCAGATGCATGCTCAATCAATGGCCAAGGTTAGGACCTGAGATTGCCGACCGGTGGAAGGACCACAAGAGCCGCGGCGTCGAAATTATGTCCAAAATTTCTAAGAGTGAAAGTGAAATGTGGCGAAGGAGCAACTCAGTTATGTCCCTGTTAAGTTCAAGGGATGGGCGGCCATGGCTACTAATGTTCGTAGCATCTCATACGTAGGCATAATGCTGGTTGATTCAAAGCTTGCAATTTGACAGTTTTAAAGATTGGAAATTTAGAATAGAATCTTAGATGAGGTTTGAAACAAAAATTCAAAGTTCCACGCGCATGCAAACGTGTGGGGGCTTCAAGAAAACACACAACACAACAAATGGAGCAGCTGCGGCACGCATTGGGCTTGGCATGGGTTGGCGCGTCGATGGAGGATTGTAGCTTTCCAGTAAGTGGAGAATACATGCAGAGAAGGAAGGAGGAAAACGAATGCAGAGAAGGAAACAGGAAAACGATTTCTGTCTGTTAGTTGGAATGAATTTACGATTAGGTCAATCTCAGCAGCGGCGGGTCTTTCCCAGCTGTAACTCTAATATGGCTGGAATATTAAAGTACAGAGAATATTAAAGTTTTGAGGTCTTTCCCAGCTGTAACTCTAATATGGCTGGAATATTAAAGTTGTGAGGTTGGAGCCACTTGGGGCGAGTAATATTTTAATTTACTTTAATTGACTGCAGTAGCTACGGGAAGGAGGTCCACGCTGGATGCCATGCTGTCAAAACGACAAATGGAGGAGGTTGTGATCTACCCAGTCTACGACCAGAGAGATTAAAGCAGTACAAATCTTCAGAAAAAAACAATGCGCGCAGTACCTAGAAATAACAAAATTCAATTACAGATTTTATAATATTAGGGGAATACACCATGATCAGCTGATGTTTCAAGCGAAAGATGTGCAAAACCTTCATAAAAAGGCTTCGTCTTGTTACAGACAAGTACGAAAGGGATTTTATTGTGGATTTGTTGAATGGAGTGCTAAGTGGATAGGCAAATTTAAACAGAGCTTCGCAAAGATGGCGGATTAGCAGTCGAAACGAGAAGGGTAAGGTGATGGAGCTTGTGGAATTTCATCAATTAGCAAGAGGCACACTTCTGAGAACCACAGTCTCACAAGTGAGACCTGGGCCGAAGCCCAGAAGCAAACCCCATTCAAAGCCTTCACCAGAGGTAGCCATCTTCTGTTCGACCGACTTCTTGCGCAGGTGGTCCATGATGAACAAAACACAGGCGCTAGACATGTTGCCATAGTCCGACAGAACTTGCCGGCTTGGGGCCATCTTCTCAGGCTTGAGTTGGAGCTTCTGCTCTACTTGGTCCAAGATGGCAGGCCCTCCAGGGTGAGCAATCCAGAAGACATCATTGAAGCCAGGGGCATCTTCACCGAAGGTTCTCTCGAAGGCATCTTTAAGCACAGACCCGATGTTTTTGGAGATAATCCCGGGCACGTCTTTCATTAAGTGGAAGGTTAATCCAACTTCTCGCAGGTGACCATCTATGGCTCCATCGCTGTCTGGCAGAATGCTAGATCCAACGTAGTGGACCTCAAACCAGGGCCTCTCTACCTCCGGGATAGGGTCGGATCCGACGATAATAGCAGATGCGCCATCGCCGAAGAGTGCCTGACCCACAAGACTGTCAAGGTGGGTCTCACTAGGGCCCCTGAAGGTCACAGCAGTGAGCTCGCTGCACACAACAAGCACTCTAGCGCCTTTGTTATTCTCGGCCAAATCCTTCGCCACCCTCATCACCGTGCCCCCTGCAAAGCACCCCTGCTGGTACATCATCAGCCTCTTCACAGATGGGCGCAGGCCCAGAAGCTTGGTTAGCGCCCAGTCGGCCCCTGGCATGTCCACACCGCTCGTTGTGCAGAACACCAGGTGTGTTATCTTGGACTTGGGCTGCCCCCACTCTTTAATCGCCTTGCTAGCCGCCTCTTTACCTAGCTTTGGCACCTCCACCACCACCATGTCCTGCCTGACGTCCAACGACTTCTCCCAGTAAGCACACATACTGGGGTTAGCCTTGAGAATCTCCTCGTTAAGATACATGTAGCGCTTCTTAATCCCTGATTTGTCACCTGCAACGAAGGGCGAGTCTTTGAAAGATGAACACAAAACATTCGCAGCACAAACCCTTCACAATATGGGCAATCATAATGCCCATATTCGTAAAAGAACGTTGCAAACATCGACCAAAACAAGGTGACCACGAGAGGCGGCTTACACATGCGCTGGAATTTCTCCTTGAGCTCGGTCATGTGGTTGCTGTTGGTGATGTTAAAGTAGAATTCGGGGTATTCCCCCTGTTGGAACACGTTGGGGGGGTTGGCAGTGCCAATGGCAAGCACGGTGGCAGGGCCCTCAGCACGCTCCATCTTGCGAGGGCAGGGCTTGAAGGAGCTAGTCATACTGCCTGTAGGGAAAGATGAGAAGAGGGGGACTTTCTCAGGCTTCGCACGACCTAGCTAGCTCTGCGCAGGAGAGCAACTAGAAGAGAGTGTACAGTGCGGAGCTCAAGTTCACACTGGCAAGCTCCTCCTTGGTGGCTAACGAAGAGCAGAGACGGGCAGCTATGTAGGTGTTAGTGTTAGAAGTGGGGTACTCGTGTGAAGTGGCGAGGCTGGCCAAAAGCTCGCGCAACGGGCCACGTTTCGATGGCGAGGTTCTTGTTTGGGACTCGCAAGTCACGTGCTGCCAGTTTCAATGCCATGCACTGATCTTGTGTCCCCTTACACACGTGAAACGAGTTTACAATCACGTGACACGTCTACCTGCAAATGCAACTTTCAAGTGGCAGATTTCCGACCACATTACCGCACATTTCTTTGACATGCCACGTTTAGGAAGCACGTTATCTAGAGTGACTACACTCTAGCTTCTCTAGCGAGTACCGTCAGAAATAAACATTTTTTCTAACCAATTGAAAAAAAAAGGTTTTTGTTTTTGTTTTTCGAGCTAGGGTTAGAGTTGAGCGGACTCGTTTTTGACGAAAAAAAAAGGTTTTTGTTTTTGTTTTTCAAGCTAAGGGTTAGAGTCGAGTGGACTCGTTCTTAGGAAAAAAAAGGATGACCTTCAAAATCAACCAGTGCTGGTTATCTAGTTTTATAACTACAATTCCAAAAACTTGAATCTTTAAATTCAAGGTTAAGCAAAATTATAACGTGTTTTTCTCAATTTGAGCTACAAACATTACACTAAAAGACGGGTTTTCCTAACTCTGGTTGCAACCAATGTCATTATAAACTTTTCTTTTTAAGCAGTGAGAAAAAGGATAATCTTTAATCTGAGCAGATTTTTATCGAAAGAATGCATAGATTCATCGGTTTTATAATTAAAATTTCAAAATTTTAAATCTTTAAATTCAAGACTATTGTAGCCCATTTTTCTCGATTTACGTCGTTCAAAAATTTTACACACTAAAGGAGAGTTTTTTTACATAGATTGCAACTCTCCAAGTATCAACATTCAACTCTCTCTAGGCATGATGACAATAGCCAATTGTGGAGATGATATCCTCCTCCTATGGGAGGTGAGTTCGATTCTTGCCTACCCCTCACTGACACAAATTCGATTCTTGATCCGCTCCCCCACCCAACCCAAGTTCTCACTCCTCAAAACAGCGGTGAGGTAAAAATTGTGTGGTCTTGTGGAAAAAAAAAGTATCAACTCGCTTGCCTCCTAGGCTATAGCCCAACGGTAGTGCTTGTGTCTCGTTAACAAAAGGCATTTGTTTTAAATCTACCCTTAGTAATCTAAATTTGAGTAGCCTCTCTTGAATTTTAAAAAAAGTATCACCTCTCAAGGTTATTGTAGTTAGCAACTTTCATTGCTATGCCCATATGGAAAACATTTTTTATAACAAATACAAAAACCTTATATACTATATAATTTTTATAACAAATACAAAAACCTTCTATATTGAAGATTTCACATTTTTGACATAAAACACAAAATTAAAAATTCTTTCCAAATGACAAAAAGTTCAAAAACCTTAAATCGCAAAACAATTTGTTCAAAAATCTTCTAATATGAAAATTTAAAAATTTGAGAAAAAAATTAAGAGTTTCAAGAAAGAGAAAACAAAACCATCCTACTCATTTCACATCACATTAAATTTTCATTCTTTTTTTACACTCACATCTCTTTTTATGGTAGGTGAAGACATGACACGTGAATACCACAAGGGGGTTACCACCCTTTTTAATATTTCCCAATCTTTAGGCAATTTGAAGGACATGCTCCACTTGCACAAGTAACTCAATCGGTTGGGTAGAGACACCATAAATAGTTTGTTTAAAGATAACCTACGATAGAACATGCTTCAAAGATGCATTAGTCCAAGTCCTAGGGTCTAGATTGACAAATCTTTGAGGAGCCAACCGGGTTGTCAACACGTGCCCCATGTGCATGAGTAACTCGGTCAGTTGGGTAGAGACACCCTACACAACCATGTGATGTAGACTAGGCTTTAAAGATCGCATCCTCCTCCTACGGGAGGTGAGTTCGATTCTTGCCTCCCCCTCGCTGACACAAATTCGATTCTTGATCCGCTCCCCCACCCAACCCAAGTTCTCACTCCTCAAAATAGCGGTGAGGTAAAAATCGTGTGGTCTTGTGGAAAAAAAAGGTATCAACTCGCTTGCCTCCTAGGCTATAGCCCAACGGTAGTGCTTGTGTCTCGTTAACAAAAGGCATTTGTTTGAAATCTACCCTTAGTAATCTAAATTTGAGTAGCCTCTCTTGAATTTTAAAAAAGCATCACCTCTCAAGGTTATTGTAGTTAGCAACTTTCATGGCTATGCCAATATGGAAAACATTTTTTATAACAAATACAAAAACCTTATATACTATATAATTTTTATAACAAATACAAAAACCTTCTATATTGAAGATTTCACGTTTTTGACATAAAACACAAAATTAAAAATTCTTTCCAAATAACAAAAAGTTCAAAAACCTTAAATCGCAAAACAATTTGTTCAAAAATCTTCTAATATGAAAATTTAAAAATTTGAGAAAAAATTTAAGTTTCAAGAAAGAGAAAACAGAACCATCCTACTCATTTCACATCACATTAAATTTTCATTCTTTTTTACACTCACATCTCTTGTTATGGTAGGTGAAGACATGACACGTGAATACCACAAGGGGGTTACCACCCTTTTAAATATTTCCCAATTTTTAGGCAATTTGAAGGACACTTGCACAAGTAACTCAATCGGTTGGGTAGAGACACCATAAATAGTTTGTTTAAAGATAACCTACGATAGAACATGCTTCAAAGATGCATTAGTCCAACTCCTAGGGTCTAGATTGACAAATCTTTGAGGAGCCAATAGGTTGTCAACATGTGCCCCATGTGCAAGGTTGGGAAATTTTAAAATTACTCCTAAGGACGGTTATTTAATAGCTTTCAAGTAAAGCTACTCCTAATAAGGACAGTTAGTTACTAGCTTTCCTAGGCCTGAAAATGTTCCACACATGACACGTGCAATGACCAATCTTGCACTCAGGAGAAATCCTTGATTTTGAAGGGTAGCCTTGTTTTTTCTTTTGAAGGGCTAAAATATACTTAGCCCTTTTTGAAAGAAGGACTGAAATAAACCTTATCTTTTTTTTTAAAGGTCATTTTTTACATACCCTTCCAACATTTCATAATTCTTATTCTATCAATATGCATGTCTTATATTAAATTTTATTTTTTTAATAATTGACAAAAATAATTAAAAGTAAAAAAAAATATTCAACACTATTCAAGTGGAAAATACACATTTAAAAGGTGTAGAGAGAGAATGGGTTTAATCATTTGAAGAAAATTAGCATTACAACTCATGTAACTTTTGAGGTATTCTTTCTTTCATACTTTTCCATACCTCAAATATTCCATCCCAATCTACATCTCCCATGTTGTGTGGAGGTGAAAGATAGAAACATTAGCATGTCAAGAGTTTTCAAGGCCAAACAACATCTTCCTGTTCTTTTGATCCTGTTTTTCTTAGAAAAAACTCTCTCACATATTGCTGGACTAGCTAGTAATGTCACAACAATTTGCCACAACTTGTATAGGGCAGGAAACATTTGTTGACATTCTACTTCAGACCCACATTGTTGCCATGCATCAATGAGTCCCAAATAAGGATGACTCATATAATGTTGAAACAAATCTAAATAGTTCCAACTCACATTGCTTTTGATCAATGATAGGGAGTAACCCCACTCCAAATTTGTCAAACAATCTCTTGAGTAATTTCCTATAGCTGGTTGTTGACGTGAATGTCTTCATCTCTATTATAGTTTTCTGATGAGAAAAAATTTTTGCAGCATTGAACAAGGTAAAGTCATAAAAGCGTATCTCTAAGTTGTGTTTAAGCCTTTCAAAAAAGGGTTTAGCTAATGATATTGTGTCATTTTCACACGTCCTGTCCCACTTGTAAGAAGAGATACATACTAAAGAGCATGATAGTGTGTTCTTCCTTCCTTATCTTTGTATACAAGAATTCCATGTTTAATAGTTGCACTCCAAGAAGATAAAAACTAAGACCGTATTAGGTATTATGGGAAAAATCCCGCATGATGGGAATTTTGAAATTGAGAGGTTTCATGTATTATGGGAATTTCCCACTTAATGTGGGAAAAGTTATTGTAGAATTTCTTAATATAGAACGGAGGAAGGTCTAAGTGTTGATAATCACCGTTCGAACCAAAAAAGTGGTATTAGTATTTGTGCATAAACATATTTGAAAGAAGTTTGATAATCATGTAGGAAGGTGGTGTTGATAAACACCATTAATAAGAAAGTGGTATTTGTTTCTTTGCAAGGACCTGCACCAATTGAGTTGTACACTGCACAAAATTTATGAAACAATTGAACAAATAAGATAGAAACATTATTATATCAAAAAAATGTAGGAGGCACAAAGAAAAATTTCATTCAATAAGTGAAAATAAAAAATAAAGAAGATACCAAAGTACATCTCTTTTGGATATTAGAGTTATAACCTAAAAATCCACATTGTAAATATTGCATCTACAAATGCTACTCCTCATTGAAGGAACCATCAATATGAGCTTCATCCTCACAAGCCAAGCCTAAGCATGCTTTTGCTTTACGGGCTTCCTTTTCTGGTATCTTGATTCTTTTGTATGGTGGTGGATTCCTTGGTCTCCACGACCAAAGAATTACATCAGCATTTTCCCATACTTGTTGTTCTGCCTCATTAATTTGCCAATATCCCTTCCAACAATCAGCATAAGCTTGAGTATCTGTCAAACCTTTCTTCCTTGCACAAGGTCCCCAATATTGAATCAAGAGTTTCTTGTAATTTGGTGATGTAGGCTCATCATCAATATCTGATTCAGCTATAGCAAGCCAAACTGGATAGATGTTTGTGTCATCTGGGTGGTGCAGCATGACAAAGTGTCCTTGCTGAACATGTAGCATAGGGTTAAATGTCTCCCTTGGTTTATCCCGTGCAGGCCCACAATAATGATCATTATGTTCTTCAATACCTAAGAATCTTTGTGCCTGCAATTGTTCAACATTCATATCATCTAATTGATGGGACCCTTCAGATTTTGGCCAAAAATCTGTGTACTTTCTTGCCTCTGATTGTATTGGTTTTCCAAGCTCTTCGATTACATTACTCCAATAATCTATCACGGGCCTATAATATCTTGGCACAAATGAACCATTACTTAGATTCTGCCAAAATTTTATGTAACCCTTCAATCCTGATATTACTTCTGCATGCATCTTTATATGCTCGGCCATTGGTAGTAGAGGTGGATCTCCTTTTGGTAACCTTGGTTTACCTTCACTGTCTGTCTTCCAAAGACGGATACTTCCACTCCAATTATGAATAGCTACATGTGCCTTAAATTGCATTACCGGTGTGTCTCCTTCCATGAAGAATCTGAATAGAAGTGGTTTGGAGTGACCTATAAGTGCTTCTTGCCCATCACAAATGTAGCCATCACAATATGCCTTGAAGTCAGGGACCTCTGTAAGCAAGAAGGGAGCTGGAGAAGAAGTTGACCTGGTTCTTAAAGTATCCATCAAATGTGGTAAAGTAAAGGTTTGCCCCACTCTTAATTTCTCTGAAAACTTGCTAAACATGGCATCTATATCCTCATTTGTATGTCCGACCATTAGAAATCCTAACTGTACAGTTTTGAAAGCACCCCGTGCAACAAGCAATGACAAATAGGCAAATAAGTACCGATTTTTATTTTCTCCAGCACAATTATCTAGTTGTAGCAACAAGTTTTCTAGCAACTTGCAAAACAAGGAAACCCAATTCATTGTGTCTCCCTGATTTATACATGGTTCAACAATGGGATCTTTACTATCACACTCATATTGTGGTTGTCTAAAGCTGTCCTTGAATTTAAAGCATGTAGAAGTGAAACATTGCTCCTTGGAAGCCCATTTGTTAACTAGATCACCAAGAGGATGCATATCCATCCTCTCTAAGTTATGTAAACAACTTGCAATTGAGCCAATTGTTAGATTGGGATCAGATGGCCATAAACCATTCAAAATAAAGTGTCCATAATGACCTGCATGTCCATGAGTGATCATACCAATCAATGCAATTGGTAAATTATATCCCAAATCCACACCCTTGGGAAGGACCCGTAGTCTGGGAATTGCTGTTTTCTTTTGATCCATCTTGTCATGGATGATGCATACATACTTTTGTGGTTGGGTTTCCTAAAATATGCGCCATGCATAGTATAAGCTCCTGCAACTTTGTTGTTGTTGCATGTGAATATCTCTTTCACTGAGGAGCCTTGCTCTTTCTTCTAGACTAGGTTTGGCTTCTAGTTTTGCCTTGAGACCACTACACAAGGTGCACTTGGAGAACTCACTTGCCTTTGTTAGGGACACTTGTGGGTACTCTTTATTCCAAATTCTACTAAACGATGACTTTGATAGCCTCTTCTCATGTCCCAATTGCTCAAGTGTTGTGTTGATTTCATTTAAAATGTCAACTTGCTATTGATGGAATCGACAACTTGGTTTCCCTTGAGCCATCTAGCATTGTTCTACTTTTGTGTGGTGCAGGCTCGGAGTTCATGTTCACAAATTCATCAAGTAGTGCTCTTACCTCACTAGCATGTTGTAGGCCTCTCCTCAATACCCCTGTGTTTCCATGCAGATATTGACACACATCGGACTCAAACTTTTCCCTGTAACGGTAAAAGGATGTCTTTGGTATACCATGCATCTCATACCATGCTCTGCAACAAACAATCACCCCATTTAACCTAAATTCATATTTGATTTTTTGAGCTGAATCACGATGCCAAGCTATAGAAAGCACATCATATACATAATTTGTACGAGGCTCCTGAGATTGTCCCCAAAAGTCTTGTCCTCGTATCCTCATTAGTACATCACGATCGATTAGCTGACAACATTTTTTTGCACAACAATCAATGGATGAAATCCTTTGAACTGATTCACATGACATATATAAGGCAGAAGCTGGTTGTGGTCTCTGCTTTGGAATCCTGTTTATGAAAGTGTAGCATCTTTTTGCAGCGGTTTGGGCAACAATAACCTCATTAGTTACATCTCTATCATTATCCTCATTACATACATCAGCATGTTCAACATGCATGCCATTAAGCGGAACATAGCATTACAATGGGCTCCCATCCAGCATTGTCAGCTATTTAATAGGTCATTTAACTAGGGTGATACTATCCACTTGTGGCATAGTTTGAAATTCATTTGCACTTTCAATAGCCACACCCACACAATCATCACCAAGTTGTTGGAAGTTGACACATTCAAACGGAAATACATATAAGATAGTCCCTTGATTGATAGTTTGCATCATGCTCTCATCCTTTAGAAGAACCATCTCATTCTTCCAAGATTTGTCGGATTTGCATGTCAAGTTCTGGAGATGTTATCAGTATTGCATCTATAATTGGAGGTTCCACAGGCTCTTCTTGATCTGCATCACTGCATCTTTCACTCCACTCTCCAAATTCCAGCTCCCTTGTGAAAGGCCTTAAAAGCATTTTTGGCCAACGAGCATTACTCCATAATACATTTTTTAGATAAATGGTATCCACTGTAGGGAATGGTAGTTCCACATCCTTCAAGCATTCCTCCACAAGTAATGACACATTTCCTTGACCAATCTTTGTTCCACTACAAGTGGAATTTGGATCAATTCTACACACGCAGCCAATACCAACAGAATCATTGTTCAACATCATGTAGATCCTCCCTCCAGATTGGAAATCCATCCTGCACATAATCATGTTGGACTTGTTAAACTAGTAATCAAATCTAGCAAGCAACTTTTTTTAGATTGGAACCTACATTAGACTCTACCATGAAGTATGGCTCTACCATGTGGCCGAGCTAGAACTAGAGCTAGAACTAGCTCTATCATATGGTAGAGATAGAACCCATTGAAGACTATCTCTACTATGTGGTGGAGTTAGACTTCAAAGCATTCTAGCGATACCATGGTGTCTAGATAGATTATTTTGAAATAGCTCTACCACATGGTAGAGCTAGATCAATGAACTCTAGCTCCGTTACATGATATAGTTACATTGATGCATTCTAGCTCCACCACATGATATAGTTACCAGATAGTAGAGCTAGTTCAATGTATTCTAGCTCCACCACATGGTAGAGCTAGACCTCTAGGAATTCTAGGTCTACAACATGGTTTATGGTACAGCTAGATTGATGCATTCTAACTCCACCATATGGTAGAGCTAGACCTTAAAGTTCTACGATGTGGTCTAGGTAGAATACAGCTCTACCACGTGGTAGAGCTAGATCAAATAGTTTGAGGTCTAGCTCTACCATATGGTGGAGCTAGAATTGCATTTAAGGTCTAGCTCTACCATGTGGTGGAGCTAGAATGCATCGATCTAACTGTGTACCATGCAGATCAACAAAACCAATTACTCCAAGAAGAGACCTACTGAATCACATGACAAGAACCAAGGAGCTAGAATTGCATTTGATCTTGCTCTACCACGTGGTAGAGCTGTATTCTACCTAGACCACATCGTAGAGCTGGAATTATTTGAGGTCTAGCTCTACCATGTGGTGGAGCTAATGCAGATCAATAAAACTAATTACTCCAAGAAGAGACCTAATTCACATGATGAGAACCAAGGATCTAGAAAAAAGGTCAGACTCCATTAGTCCTAAAAATCTATATAAACTTGTAGTCTCTCATTCACTGCAACAGAAGTGTTTATGTAATCATGGTTTGTGTGTGAATTGATCTTCCCTAGTCCTTGATACCTAACAATCTATGGTAGGAATCAATGTTTCAAATTCAGGGCTTGTTATAGGAATTGCATCTGTAATTGGAGGATAAGAATGATCCCCTTCTTCATCACTGCTATAGCTTTCGTTTGATTAAATTAAGTTGCCATTCATGATAGTAGATTGCAAAATAATCTTTGGCCATCGAACGGCACTCCATAATAAGTCTTGGAGAGATGAAGTATCCATTGTAAGATAAGGTAGGAGTCTGACCACATCTTTCAAACATTCCTCCACTAGTATGGATACATTTTCTTGCCCTATCTTTGTACCAAAATCCCCTTGAATTTATACATATACTTTAACCTATAATAAAAGCTATAATCAAACTTATAAGCTTACAGCTATATTTATTAAATAAGCTATAATATAGTAGCATTAAAATAAGGTTTTATTAACTATAAGTTACTATAATAAGCTATATGGTTATAAATATTAATATAATTTAAGTTACTATAAGTTATATAGTTATAGTTGTAGGTTAATATATAGGTTAATGTATATAATTTAAGTCACTATACTAGGTTATTTATAAACTTTAAATTATATTATAATAGGTTTGATTTATATAGCTATAGAAAGTTTATAAATAAGATATATAAAGTATAATTATAAACTATAAATAGACTTTAAGTTACTATAGTGAACTTATTAAACCTATAAGCCAATATATATATATATCTTTAAGTCTATTTATATAATCAAACCTATAGTTAATATAGTTAATCTATTAAACCTATAAGCCTATTTATATATATCTTTAAGTTACTATAGTTAACCTATTAAACATATATCTTTAAGTTACTATAGTTAACCTATTAAACATATAAGCCTATTTACTATATCTTTAAGTTACTATAGTTAACCTATTAAACATATAAGCCTATTTATATATATCTTTAAGCCTATTTATATAAGCTATTAATTATAAACTTTAAGCCTATATATATAACTATAAAAGCTATATTTTTATAATCAAACCTTTAAGCCTATCGATTATAACTTTATATTACCTATTTATAAAGGTTTATTTATAAACTATAGGTTAGGATTTAAAAACTTAAATTATATGGGTTTATATATAAATAGGTTTGATTTATATAGCTATATAAAGTCTATAAATAAGTAAAGTATAATTGTAAACTATAAACATGCTTTAAGTTACTGTAGTTAACCTACATATTTAAATATAGCTTTAATCCTATTTAAATAATCGCACGGCCTATTGCTTCATAGCCCATCGCTCACCTCTCTCTCCCATCCGGGCTGCTGCGGCCAGCCATGCCCACCGCTCGCCTCTCTCTCCCTCGCGATTCTACCCCCGTGCGCACACATGGCAATCTCTTTCTCTCTCTGCTCCATCTTCCACCACCATAGCTAGGCTCCATTCAAATTTCAAATTTGAATTTCCCTCCCTCCAGTCAAGGGGCCATTCCCACGTGCCACTTCCACAAACACTAGGGTCTTTTCACATTACAATTAAAAAAAGACCTAACGAGGCTTGAAAAAGGTAAGTTGAAGAAGTCATAAATATCTATACCAAATAATGATCAAAATTGGGGCAATGTTCAGTCTCAATACCTGTTAACCTGAGGCTCTTGATCATCAATTAATACACACATAAGCATAAATTTGTTGGTGGTTCTAGATTTAGAAGGTGAGATTTGGCCACGTATCAACTTGACCCATGCCCAACACATGACCTCAAAAACATCATATTCGACACAAGACTCACCTTATTGTTATAATTATTCCTATGCTTTACAAGGGTTATCACAACCCTTTTTTGCAACCCGTGAGTTGGAATAAGTGCCTATAGGCACGGTGAGTTGGAATAAGTGCCTACGAGCATAAATCCCAAAAAAAACTTAACCCTCACCTTCTTAAACTTATCTAGTTTCAATCGGAGCTCCAGGTTCATAAATCAATTATAGAAATCATATATGCCCCAAGATACACTTGTAGTGCAAGCATAATTGTGTTTGCTAGGTCACCCATGACAAACAATCGAGCACCCTTAATGCAACCACATGAGACATGGTAATTTTCCACCCATGTATAACACCTCTCGGGGATTACACTGAAGGTATGCTTCAAATATTAAACCCGTAGGAAGGGGTTGGGCATGTAGGTAGTCCACACAATACCACATGCAAAACTAACACATATTGCCACATTCATGAACAAATTTGATGGAACAAGAAACACATTTCAACATTTAGAGTTGTTTGATAACTTTTAGAAGAAGAGTTGTTTGATAACTCTTAAAAAGAAGAAGAGGGGGGGGAGGGGGTTGGTAAACAAACACTCAATAGTGGACCATGATTTGTATCGAACGAAGACCCGGTAGCATACCCATTCATATAATGAAATTGATCAGAAATAAAAATTGACTAGATTGGATATTGTACTGCCTCAATTGGTACATTCATGTATAATTCTGCTGATATCTGATAGGTGAGCAAGGTATAACCAAGAAGCGGAATCTAATTAGATTCCATTACTAAACGAGTATCTATTCTTTCTAGATCAATGGAATTATGTTCCTCTTTTTTGACTCAAAAAAGAAAAATGAGAAGTGCTCAAGGATGTAATAAAGTAAGAGATTCCGATGCATAATCAAAGGGTACGTTTCTGCCCCAGTATGAAGTTTCAATTTTAAACTTCCACGCTGCAACCTTATCCCGCTCTCTCTCTCTGCAGGTTCTGTGGGGCGAAGGGGTGCAAGTTCGTGGGCCTACTGGCTTCAGCTGCTCTCTTCTTGTAGGCAAAGAGAACCCTCTCTCAGGCTTGGTTTTCTTTAGGCGTCCTCTTATTGCTGAGCAGGCCCACTCTCCTACGCAGCATATACAAGACATTACATAGTTGCCAGCCACATCTTCTACAGCACCGCAGACAGAGCAGCCAGCATAAACTTGTCTACGCAGGCCCACTCTCTTGATTTTCTTCCTATGCAACATATACTCATTGCATAGTTGCCGGCCACTATTTCTACAGCAGTGCAGACAGAGCATTGTTTCTACAACCCACATAAACTTGGGTATAGTTGCCGGCCACTATTTCTACAGCACCGCAGACAGAGCATCGTTTCTACAACCATAAACTTGGGTATCAATCTCTCACCTTATCGTTGTTTTGTTCAGCCTTTCTGGAGCTTACCCTAATTTTTTTCAGCTGCTCCTTAAAAACCTAATTTTCAGCTTCTAGAAATCCTAATTTCGAGTGTTTTTTTTCTTTTTCTTTGCACCCCGTTCCAGCTTTTCACTACCCAATCTTCTCCCCCGTATCAGTTTCAACATCACCATTCAATTTGCTAAGAAGTGCAACCCAAATCTGTATCAGGTTTTTTCTCTTCAACCTTTCCTGATTTTTTGAATTCTTGCATGCTTTTATTTTTTTCTCTATGTCAATGTGTATGATCTGAATTTTAATTGACATGTTCAAAACTTTAAATCTAATCATAGATAATGATTTAATATGAGACAAAAATATTTGTACCTTGTTGTATCATTGAATTTGATAATGGATGCGATGATATCCAAGTGCTAGTTGTCAATGACAAGATGGGAAAGTAGGTTTGTATTACATAAGCGACATGGACGTCAAGGAAAATTTGAAAAAGACCTAGACCATTTTAAATTCTTAAAGGGCGGGATAATTTGAATTTAAAATTTGGCGGGATAATTTGAATGCTCTACCACATGCTAGAGCTGGAGAAATGCATTCTAGCTCTACCACATGGTAGAGCTGGAGTTGAAATGACTTAAACTATTTCTAGACCACGTGGTGATTATCTACCTCTCTCTACAAAATACACAAATGGGTCAAAAATCCTTTCTTTTTTAAAATTTTGGGCCACAAAAAATAGGGTTTACAGGGCCCCAAAATAAGTCCCAATTTCCCCTAATATGGATATACCACATGGTGGCAAGAAGAACTTGGTTTGCCACCACTACCTAGGTGGCTAAGGAAAGCCTCGTTGAACTCCAAAGCTTCTTCCGATTTCTCAAAAGAAGAGGGGCTAACTACTACTCCAGGGAGATATCGATGCCCACCTAGCATAGGAGAAATGATGCTTTTATTGTCATGTAGTAGGCCATTCTAATTCGAAGTGTCCCAAGAATGTCAGTAGTTAGTGAACCATAATGTTGGAGGTGGAAATTCGCATAGCTGCTCTCGGGTTTTTGCATGACTAGGAGTTGTGGTGGATTCAAGAACATAGGAAGTTGATGTGCCATATATAGGGTTTGGTGGCACCTTATCATAGATATCTCCTTCGATCGGGTTTTTGGGGGGGAGCAATGACTAGGAGATGGAAGCCCAACCACCGATGTTGCTGACTTCCCTAGGGTGGTGTGCATGCTGCTCCTGTGTGACTTTGACATGGTATCTGAGCTCGGCCTGTGTGATCCTAGGTGTGAGCTAGGAATACTATATCCAAGGCCCCATGGTGCCTTGGGTAGTATTCCCACCTCACACTGGGCGGTCCTAACCTATGTTTGATCGCGGTGCTCAAATTTAAGGAGGGTATTGGAGGTGGTAATTCTCGTAGCTGCTCTTGGGTTATTGCATGACTAGAAGTTGTGGTGGATTATTCCATATGCAAGAGCATGGGAAGTCAAAGAGCTATATATAGGGTGTGGTGGCACCTTGATATAGATATCTCCTTTGGCCGGGTTCTTCAGGGGAGCAACGGGTAGGACATGGGATCCCACCCACTGACGTTGCTCAGTGCCCTAGGGTTGTGTGTGTGCTACTGTGCGTGAGTCTAACATAGGGCACAGTCTAGCTACTAGTAGCACACCAGCTCTACTTTCCATAGTCAAACATAGGTTAGGACCACCCAGTGTGAGGTGGGAATACTACCCAAGGCACCATGGGGCCTTGGATATAGTATTCCTAGCTCACACCTAGTATTCCATATGCAAGAGCATGGGAAGTCAAAGAGCTATATATAGGGTGTGGTGGCACCTTGATATAGATATCTCCTTTGGCCGGGTTCTTCGGGGGAGCAACGGCGGGTAGGACATGGGATCCCAGCCCACTGACGTTGCTCAGTGCCCTAGGGTTGTGTGTGTGCTACTATGCGTGAGTCTAACATAGGGCACAGTCTAGCTACTAGTAGCACACCAGCTCTACTTTCCATAGTCACTAGGTTTGAAGCTCAATAGACTAGGGTCTCAACCTTGGGCAAGGTCAAAAAGCTAAGCACGAGGGGGTCTCACCTGCTATCCATATTGGTGTGCTTCAAAGTTCACCAACTAGTCCTATGAGTGGAGAATACTATGTGACTAGTAGTTCTTGAATTCTAGTTGAGGTGGCTAGTAATTCTGAGTTGTTTAAGGTTGGGAGGGCATCTAAATGATTACCTGGTCATGCTTCTTTTGGATTGTGGTTGTACCAAGGATGTCATTTTTTAATAAGTGGCTCAGAGGGCTAAGTTAGAAGTTGTCTCAATCGATAGAAAAGTCTCAGGATTTGTGTCAAACATGACTCATGATTTCAAGCACTTAGTTAATAATGCAGTGTTAAACATCAAGAAAAATAAATTCACTATGGTAGCACACCGAGGATCGTGAGTGTTCATCTACTCATAATGTTGTGTGTGGCACAAAAATTGGCCCATCACACACGCAAGTGGCATAGGGGACACAGGGCACAAAAGAGAAGGTTGGCAGCAAGTAGAGGAGTGCAAAATTCGAGGGCATGTGTGTGCAAAGTTTGGTGCTGATCTGATATGATTTTTACATGGTCATGCATGCATGTGAATGAGCAGCTAGAGACTTGCCCAGCTAGGCGGCAAAGCACAGAGCTTGCCCTTCAAGCACATATGAGGTTGCAAGGATCTTGTAAATCTGGTCATACATGGTCATGCATGCATGTGAATGAGCAGCCAGAGACTTGCCCAGCTAGGCGGCAAAGCAAAGAGCTTGATCTTCAAGCACATATGAGGTTGCAAGGATCTTGTAAATCTGGAAAAAATAGAACAAAGCAAACTAAATGAAGCATTACCAGGATGGAGGGAACGTGCGGACAAGAGGAGAGATTGTGGGCAGCGGGTGGCGGGCGCTGATCGATCCTTTGCTTGAGTTGAGCTGAAAATGCAGATGGCCCCTGAATTCATGAGAGCCATCTGATTTGGTTTTTTTTTTTTAATTTTCGAGAGCGTTGCTTACACGACGTCTGTATAAGTGACATCATGTAAATGACACGTTGCCGTATGTAGCCATCACTACTGCCATCATGTAAACGATGCTAAATCAACGGTTGTGCAAACGACATTCAAAATGACATATATTTACGACGGAACATTATTTTTTTCAAACACTTTTCATCGTTTAAGCGATGTGTTTGAATAGGGGGGTTTTGTTCTAGTGTATAAAAGCATGGGTGGTAGCAAACTTTGTATATATATATATATATATATATATACCCACAAGAACAAAAAGCGTTGCTGTTATGCTTTTAATTTCATGAAGTGCTATAAAAGCATGGATATATATATATATATATATATATATAACGCAGAAGAATAAAAAGCCCGCTATAAAAGCATGGATATATATAAAACGCAGAGGAATAAAAAGCGTTACTTTTTTCATGTACCGCTATAAAAGCATGGGCAGGTCGTTATGGCAGTCCAAGTTGGTTTTCTCTCTTGGTAGCAGAATTTGAATCTCGAGTTACTGCGCCTTTCGTGTTAGGAATGGCGAAAGAAGATGAACGTGCAGCTGAAGGTACTCTTGCTTTGATAGAAAACATAGCATGGCTATTCTTCTGAAGCTTAATTATTAATACAATTCTGCTTCTGGTAGGTTATTCTACGCCAGCGTCGGATTTATCAGGACTGATAGGCAAGCACGTGATCTACACATACAACAATGGGTGGCAATACGAGGTCTTTTACAAGAACGAGGACACCATAGACTATCGTGTTCTGTCCGGGCTGGTGGGGGGGCGATGGGTGAAAGGGCAGAAGGTTCATATGAGGCAACTGGCGAAGGGAGAGAAGCGTTACATGGTGAACTGGACGGAGCCAACGGGCACCTGCGTGAGCAAGGTGGTGGACATGGAGAAGCAGGAGATCAACACTGTTATCTTCTTTCCGCGCTGGGTGCCCAACGACCCCAAGAAGACCGTCTGCTTCCAAAACGACCACCTCGACCTCATGCGCTCCTACCGTGATGCCGGCCCAACCTACCCCATCGAAGTCGTCAACGAGTACGGGCGCATGTACTTCATAGAAGATTGTGAGCCCGACAATGACCACGTGATTAGCTAGAGTATATATCCTTATGTAAAGCTTAGCTAACATTCTGTCGATCAGTTTGCTAGGCCAAGGCCATAAATTAGGTTGGCTTCAAAAAAATATATATACGTTTTTCTTTAAAATTTTGAGAAATTTCGGAACAAAACAATGCTTCTTTTTTTTTTTCGAACTAAAAGACCTTTTGTAGAAGGTTTGAAGGGATTTGATGCCCTCTCAAGGCTTCAAATTTCAGGACTAGAACTAGATTGTCTTTTTGTTAGGTATTTTCTCTTACTTACTTAATTAGGGTTGCTTTTGATGGGCATCTTGTCAATCGCTGAGTACTTTGGCCATTAAATACAACCACTTATTTTGGGTGGTCATCAACAAATAAGGTAAAATGTACACCAATCTCTTGACAAAAAAAACATCTATCTTAAGAGACCATAAAACTCATGACTTAAAAATTTTGAGGTTTTCCTTGAAGCTTTTGTTTTGAAGGAGAAAATATTGTAAGTAAAGGACAAATAACATCTCCATATTGCACCACATAAGATAGCTCTATTTTATAGGTCTCTTCTTGAACTTGTCCACATTGCTTTCTGAAGAATCAACCACATACACATCTATGTTTTTTAGGTCTTTTGAACTAGTCCATATTGCTTTATGAAGAATCAACCACATAAGATATCTATGTTTTTTAGGGATACTTTTTATCAGCTAGATCCTTTTAATTGATGTTCAGCTAGGAGGGATCAAGGAGTAGCCTTCACATGCTATCCTCCTATACTTTTTCTATTTAGGGTAGCATGAATTGTGTGATTAGAGGGAGGGGGTAAAGTTTCTTCTTATTAATCTAATAATTAATCTAGCAATACGTGCTCAAAAAAAATGGGCTAGTGGATATCTTTTCTAGCTCAATGTCTTCCCATAGTAAGATGCTCTCGTGATGATGAGAGGTATGTCAAATCTAGGCAATCTATATGTAGATATTGAATTTCATCCCATTCCATATTTGTGTGTTCTTATAAATTCCAAAGAGTATACTAGGTTGAAATGCCTTTTCTATCCATGATATATGCCTAGTTTTTAGTTGAGTCAAGGCTACATTCTTCTTCCATAGGGAAGTAAACCAAATTGAGTCCTTAGTATAATGGAAGGGTTACTACCCTTGAGTTCCATTTAGTACAATGTTTAACATAGCACCGAGCATTCCATATGTTAGAAATGCAAGATTCATATCAACAAAGGTTTGAAAAACCTTAGAAATGTGTTGCATAGTTGGTGAACAAGTTGGTGAAAGAATTACGGGTCTTTGTCCTCTGGGGAGATAATTCTACATTAGGGGACCTAACCACTATTGTGATTGATCTACACTACTATGATTGATCTAGACTATTCTGATCACACTTAATTGATTACCTTTTTTGTAGGTAGGCCATACTGTGAATCCCTTATGATGGGAAGAGTGTTAGTAAAGTGAGTATAACAACAACAATGGAGTGATGTGGGGAATTAGCAAAGTAGTTTGTGCCGTGAAGCTTAACACATGAAAGCATAAAGCGTGAAGTGTTAAGGCGTGAAGGGCCTAAGCTGTGAAAAGATTAACCCGTGAAGTGTTAATTCATGAAGGGATTAAGCCGTAAAAGGCTTAACCTGTGAAAAGCTTTAGCGGTAAAAGACTTAAGGCATGAAGAGCTTAATCCGTGTACCCTTAATTTGTGAAGGAGGGCTTAAGCCAAATATTACAAAGAACTTAGTTTCTGTTGCAAAGGGTAATGGAAATGGCAGGATGTTTACTTTGGATGTGAACATGCTTGAGATAAAGGCAGCCATGTTTGCGTATGGAACAGGTGTCATTGCAGATACTGACATATGACACAAGCACATCGGTCATGTGAATGTACAGTGACGGTGACTGAGGTCTATGTGCAGGCCCAAAATATTGTTGTAGGTTTGCCAAAGTTTAAGGTTGACGGTATGCATAAGGTATATGAAGCATGCCAACTTGGTAAGAAGGCCAAACATGATTTCCCATATGAAAAGCATGTCACTCCAAGGCCATTGGATGTTATACATTCAAATGTTTGGGGACCAACCAAGACTGCAACAATTGCGGGTTGCAGGCAGGTAGGTAAGCAGAAAAACTCATAAAACTCATGACTTAAATTTTTTTAGCTTTTCCTCGAAACTTTTGTTTTGAAGGAGAAAATATTGTAAGTAAAGGACAAATATCATCTATGCACTTGAAACTTTGCTATTGCAAGTAGGTAAGGAGTTTGGCCAACGTAGCCTCTTTAACTCTAGAAGTCTGCCTGTTGACATATCCAGTGACATGAGAAATATGGTCTCCTTTAGGCTTGTTTGGCCATGTATATTATATAGATGAAGAAAATTGGCTATGAGACTGTTTTGATAGCCTCCTTTTTACAGTAATATACCTTG
Organism: Cibotium barometz; assembly: GCF_041138505.1. Classification (NCBI taxonomy): domain Eukaryota; kingdom Viridiplantae; phylum Streptophyta; class Polypodiopsida; order Cyatheales; family Cibotiaceae; genus Cibotium; species Cibotium barometz. Next base: position 42,524,106 of record NC_141074.1, read on the forward strand.
AGGACTTGAACTCTCTCATCTATTCTCGCCATAGGGAAACACAGAGCAGTATACAAGGTTAGATGAATTGCCATTCAAAACCTTTTTATTTCTACTCATCGAAATTGACCATAGTGATGAGGCTCTAAAGCTATTCCAACTAGAAGAAGAAGAACGAATGATTGTTGGGAATCAAGGTCTTACCTATATGTGAACCCACTCCTTGAGTGAGAAAGTATGTGTGTGTGTAAACCATCTCTTAGAGGGGTATCAAGTAATATCTAGATATTTGTGTGTGACTTAAGTAGTGATGCTAGGAACCTTTCTAACCTATAAAAGTACTTGTACCTTCATTAAAATAATCAAGTAAGTGTCACATCAATTTGGGTCTGTACTTCACCTCTCTCTAGTATTGAACTTTTCTTCTCTCTCTCCCTTTCTCTATTGTGTGTAATGCAACAGCCATATCCATGTTCCTCTTCCAGTGCTCAAACCCTACATTTACTATGAGAGCCTTGAAGTCATCATGTACTTGGTTGTCCACATCTCTGTGCATATACCTCAGCAGGCTCTCCCTGCTTGTTGTTGTCCACTTGGCTACATATACCCGGCTTCATTGGGTGAACCCAACTTTGCTAACACCACCATTAGTGTGCCCATCACTACTACCCATTTGCTATGTACATTGCCTAGTAATAGCCCGACTACATTAACATAGTATCCGGACTACACATATAATAGTGGCCCAAATACAAACAACTTTGACAAATGTGCACGTATTGTACTACAAATATTGTTCTAATGAGCTCCACAACTTAGCTTAAGCTAAGCTAAGCTTAGCTCTCCCATAGCTACAACAAAGAAGCACAACATCAAGGGCATAGATTTAAAAAAAGGGAAATTAGCGTCACGATTGTCTCTACAATAACAAACACATCACAAGGGTCAAAGTGCTTCTACAAACAACACTAGGAAGGTATAGTTTTGGGACTTTCATCATTTTTTAAAACCTATCTTAATAAAAGTATTAATCCCAAATAAATCTTTGATCATTTCTTAAAATTTAGGGTATATACATGACATTAACATGTTACTACAGCCTCTTATAGCATCCTTTTCAAAAACCCCTAAATTTAAAAACCCTAATTTTGGAAACCTTGATTTATTTGTAAAAAGGTAGACAATGGCTCAAATATTATAAGAGCTAACACCCCCTTCTCATATCATAAACTCTCATCTATTCATTGAAAAATTTGATGGGAATAATTTTCATACCTGGCAAACTAAACTAAAATTTGGTCTCATGAGAGAGGATTTATGGCCTTTCATTGGGGGGGGAGGAAAAGATGCATGACGTAGAAGATGAAGCCCAGAGAGCTTAAAAGCTTTGGGATTAGAAAGCCTTTAGCCACATAGCCTAGGCCTGTCTGACAACACCATACACCATGTTAATGATCTCCTGACTTCCAAAGAAGCCTATCAGATGATGGATAAGCTCTTTGGAGCATAGGGAAAGAACTCTAAGGTCTCTTTGCACATACAGTTCTATCGCCAAATGATGTAGCTACATGAAAACTTTGACACTCATGTGAAGAAGATGATATCCCTAATGATGTACTTAAAGCCAAGATAGATGAAGATGTGGCTATTCTTATCAAGCGAATATCAGTGCATGAAGATCCTTGAATAAACCTCATCACCACACTCGAAAATCTTCCAAACCTCACCTTGGAAGTAGTCATCAACTCCTTCAAAGAAGAAGAGAAGATGTTTAAGAATAAGGAAATGGGAAGGGACACCTCCTTCTTCCCAAAGAACTTCAAAGCTATGAAATGTTCCCTTTGTGGTAGGAATTATCATACAGAAAAAGTACTACTATTGTAATAAAGAAAATGCCAATATCATTATGGAGAAACATCTTTCTACTGATGAAGAAGCAAATTACTACCATGATGATTTGGCCTTTTCTAGTCCAAAGTTATGTGTTGTATTGTGATGTGATCATTTATTTATTGTTCAATTATGTTTTGTGAGTGACTTTATCTCGTCATGTGTACTCTGCCCTCGGGACCCCATAGCCAGCATGAGAAACTAGGCCATGAGCCTATGATTTATCTTTGGCACAATATGAGGTAATCCATTGAGGGGGGTTTTTGGGAATCAAGGTTTTACCTGTGTGTTAACCCACTCCTAGAGTGACAAAGTATGTGTGTGTGTGAACCACCTCTTAGAGGGGTATCAAGTAATATCTAGATATTTGTGTGTGACTTAAGTAGTGATGCTAGGAGACAGCCTTTCTATTTTATAAAAGTACTTGTACCTTCATTAAAATAATCAAGTAAGTGTCACATCAATTTGGGTCTGTACTTCACCTCTCTCTAGTATTGAAATTTTATTCTCTCTCTCCCTTTCTCTATTGTGTGTAATGCAACAGCCATATCCATGTTCCTCTTCCAGTGCTGAAACCCTACATTTACTATGAGAGCCTTGAAGTCATCATGTACTTGGTTGTCCACATCTCTGTGCATATACCTCAGGCTCTCCCTGCTTGTTGTTGTCCACTTGGCTACATATACCCGGCTTCATTGGGTGAACCCAACTTTGCTACCACCACCATTAGTGTGCCCATCACTGCTACCCATTTGCTATGTACATTGACTTAGTAATAGCCCGACTACATTAACATAGTATCCGGACTACACATATAATAGTGACCCAGATACAAACAACTTTGACAAATGTGCACGTATTGTACTACAAATATCGTTCTAATGAGCTCCACAACTTAGCTTAAGCTAAGCTAAGCTTAGCTCTCCCATAGCTACAACATCAAGGGCATAGATTTAAAAAAAGGGAAAATAGCTTCACGACTGTCTCTACAATAATAAACACATCACAAAGGGTCAAATTGCTTCTACAAACAACACTAGGAAGGTATAGTTTTGGGACTTTCATCATTTTTAAAAAACCTATCTTAACAAAAGTATTAATCCCAAAGAAATCTTTGATCATTTCTTAAAATTTAGGGTATATACATGACATTAACATGTTACTGCAGCCTCTTATAGCATCATTTTCAAAACCCCTAAATTTAAAAACCCTAATTTTAGAAAACCTTGATTTATTTGTAAAAAGGTAGACAATGGCTAAAATATTATAAGAGCTATCACCCCCTTCTCATATCATAAACTCTCATCTATTCATTGAAAAAATTGTTGGGAATAATTTTCATACCTAGTAGACTAAACTAAAATTTGGTCTCATGAGAGAGGATTTATGGCCTTTCATTGAGGGGGAGGAAAAGATGCAAGAAGTAGACGATGAAGCCCAGAGAGCTTAAAAGCTTTGGGATTAGAAAGCCTTTAGCCACATAGCCTAGGCCTCTCTGACAACACCATACACCATGTTAATGATCTCCCGACTTCCAAAGAAGCCTATCACATGATGGAAAATCTCTTTGGAGCATAGGGAAAGAACTCTAAGGTCTCTTTGCACATACAGTTCTATTGCCGAATGATGCAGCTACATGAAAACTTTGACACTCATGTGAAGAAGATGATATCCCTAATGATGTACTTAAAGCCAAGGTAGATGAAGATGTGGCCAAAGCTATTCTTATCAAGCCAATATCAGTGCATGAAGATCCTTGAATAAACCTCATCACCACACTTGAAAATCTCCCAAACCTCACCTTGGAAGCAGTCACATCAACTCCTTCAAAGAAGAAGAGAAGACGTTTAAGAATAAGGAAATGGGAAGGGACAACTCCTTCTTCCCAAAGAACTTCAAAGCTATGAAATGTTCCCTTTGTGGTAGGCATTATCATACAGAAAAAGTACTACTATTGTAATAAAGAAAATGCCAATATCATTGCAGAGAAACATCTTTCTACTGAAGAAGCAAATTACTACCATGATGATTTGGCCTTTTCTAGTTCAAAGTTAGGTGTTGTATTGTGATTTGATCAATTATTTATTGTTCAATTATGTTTTGTGAGTGACTTTATCTCGTCATGTGTACTCTACCCTCGGGACCCCATAGCCAGCATGAGAAACTAGGCCATGAGCCTATGATTTACCTTTGGCACAATATGAGGTAATCCCTTGAGGGGGGTTTTTAGGAATCAAGGTTTTACCTGTGTGTTAACCCACTCCTAGACTGAGAAAGTATGTGTGTGTGAACCACCTCTTCGAGGGGTATCAAATAGTTTCTAGATATTTGTGTTAACCCACTCCTAGACTGAGAAAGTATGTGTGTGTGAACCACCTCTTAGAGGGGTATCAAATAGTTTCTAGATATTTGTGTGTGAGTGACATAAGCAATAATGTTAAGAGGTAACCTTTCTAAACTATAAAGATCCTTGTACTTTCACTAAAATAATCAAGAAAGTGTCGCATCAATTTGATTCACGTACTTCACTTCTCTCTAGTCTTAAACATGTCTTCTCTCTCTCCCCCCTTGCTCTACTATGTGCAGTGCTACATCCATGGCCACATTCATCGTCCAACAACAGTGGGGCTAAGACCCTACGATGATTTCACCCAAGAGGAATACTTCCTTCTAGGATATGGATAATTATGAGTAAGCTTGATAAGACATTACAAAAGCTTCCATATACCTTTGTTGGTGGGGCAAGGTAATTGATAAATATGATATGGGATGTCTACCACCTCTTTATGGACTCTAACACATTACCCCATGGGAAAATGGCAAGTTTGAGGTCTTTTGGACCAATCCACGTTTCTGTGTGAAGAATCAACCACATAAGATAGCCTTGGTTTTTAGGTCTCCTCTTCTTGAACTAGTCCACACTGCTTTATGAAGAATCAACCACATAGACATCTAGTTTTTTTAGGCCTCTTCTTGATCTAATCCACACTGCTTTGTGAAGGATTAACCACATAGGCATCTCTTCTTTTTAGGTCTTTTTAACTAGTCCATATTGCACCACATGAGATAGCCCTACTTTATGTCTCTTCTTGAACTTGTCCACATTGCTTTCTGAAGAATCAATCACATACACATCTATGTTTTTTAACTCTTTTGAACTAGTCCATATTGCTTTATGAAGAATCAACCACATAAGACATCTATGTTTTTTAGGGATACTTTTTATCAGCCAGATCCTTTTAATTGATGTTCAGCTGGGAGGGATCAAGGAGTAGCCTTCACTTGCTATCCTCCTATACTTTCTATTTAGGGTAGCATGAATTGTGTGATTAGAGGGAGGGGGTTTAGGGATGGGGTAAAGTTTCTTCTTATTAATCTAGCAATACATGCTAAAAAAAAATGGGCTAGTGGATATCTTTTCTAGCTCGATGTCTTCCCATAGCAAGATACTCTCGTGATGAGAGGTATGTCAAATCTAGAAATAATAAAGTGAGTAACAATAACAATAGAGTGATGTGGGAGATTAGCAAAGTTGTTTGTGCCATGAAGCTTAACACATGAAAGCATAAAGCGTGAAGTGTTAAGGTGTGAAAGGCCTAAGCTGTGAAAGGATTAACGCGTGAAGTGTTAATTCATGAAGGGATTAAGCTGTAAAAGTCTTAATTTGTGAAAAGCTCTAGTGGTAAAATACTTAAGGCATGAAGGGCTTAAGCCGTGAAGAGCTTAATCCATGAACCCTTAATTTGTGAAGGAGGGCTTAAGGAATAAGGCATGAAGAGCTTAACCTGTGAAGTGTTAAGTCGTGAAGGGCTTAAGCCATGAAAGGCTTAAGACTTAAGGTGTGAAGGACTTAAGCTGTGAAAGGTTTAACCTATGGAGTGTTAATTCATGAAGGGCAACTTAAGCCATGAAAGTCTTAAGGCATGAAGGGCTTAAGTCCTCAGAAAGGCTTAACCCGTGAAGTGTTAATTTATGTTTTTTTTTTTGCTACTCTCATTTTTTAGAGAATAAGTTCTTATATTTTTCCCGTAGCTTCTGCACTCATGCTTCTCATCCAGAGAAGTGAAAATGTCTTTGATGTGCTCATAAGTCTCCAACAAATGTGGGAATTAAATGAACAAGAAAGCTCTTGTGTACGTGTTATATGTACGAGAGGGGTTGAGTGGCTTGCTTGGTTTTGTGTGGGACTCCATTCTTGCCAAACTTTAGGTGAAGCTGTGAGGGTTGAAGGTGTTGGTGTGAAGTGAAGCTTTCTTCACTTTGTTTGATCTTGGTAACCATACGATGGGATTACCATCATAATACCCTTGTTCCGGAAACACGTGCACATGAACTCATCTTTGATGAACATTATGAATTGGTGGCTTATGCTTTTGGTGCTGAGGTTTCTTTTTTTATGGAGACTTAGTAGTCATTTTGATGCGCTTGGGAATCCAAACTTTGGTATTACCTTTGTTGTACCCTTGAGCTTGGGTAACCTTTTTGGTACTAACACTTGGTGAGTTGTTGGAGTTCTTGTATAGGCTTTTGTGGACGATGTTGTGGAGTACTTTTATTCTTCCTTGGCCTTTGAGTTTTACAGTGAGGAAGAGGCTTTGATTATCAAGGCACCTAAATTGGACTTGCGTCTTCATAGTAGCCTTGAGCTACAAGTAGATTCTTCTCCACCCACATTTTGATACCATTAAGTGGAAGGTTTGTGGCCCTCCATCACATTGGTTGGTGCTGAGATTATGGGTTTGAGATGACTCATGGACATTGTTGTTGAGATGAGGCTTGAGTCTCTTATGGAGCGGTTGTCGAAGACGAGACTTTTGAGCATGACACTACAAGAGTAGAAGCCTGTAGTAGCGACCCTTACGGGGGTCGCTACAGAAGTCGTTCCAAAGGTCGCTTTTGAACATCGTTTAAACGACCTCTATAGCGACGTTTTTGTGATGCATAAACGATGCTATTTGGGTGGCATAAACCACGTTTTTAGGGTGGCATATGCATCGCATTTGGGTGGCATAAACGACGTTTTGAGGGTGGCATAAACCACGTTATTTGGTGGCATAAACGACCCTTTTTTGAGTGGCATAAACACCTAAGTTTGGGTGGCATAAGCGACCTTTTTTGAGTGGCATAAACGACCCTTTGAAGGTGGCATAAACGACCCTATTTTGGGTGGCATAAACGACCCTACGAAGGTGGCATAAACGACCCTATTTTGGGTGGCATAAACGACCTTGTTTGGGTGGCATAAACGACGTTACGAAGGTGGCATAAGCGACCCTATTTGTATTATTTTTTTTAGCCGTTGGGGTCGCTTAAAAGACCTTTGTTCTGAACGTTTTTTTTTAGCCGATGCGCATTCTCTCTCGCTCTCTCTCTCATACACATTATCTCCACTTGTGTCTCTTGCACACACATTCTCTCTCTCTTTCTCCCTCTCTCTCTCTCTCTCTCACACACACACACTTCACATAAACATTAGTCTCTCTCTCTCTCTCTCTTTCTCCCTCTCTCTCTCTCTCACACACACACACACTTCACATAAACATTGGTCTCTCTCTCTCTCTCTCTCTCTCTCTCTCTCTCTCTCTCTCTCTCTCTCTCTCTCTCTCATACACACTTGCCTCTTTATCACACACACATCGTACGTATACAAACATCATAAAAAATCTCTCTTTCTCTCTCTCTCTCTCTCTCTCACACACACACACATACGCACGCGCATTCATGTACGACAAAAGACCCAAGAATCGACATACATCGACTTTTGAAAAAGCAATGGCCGACATCGATTACGGTAAGTATAAATTAATTTTTGCAATCAATTAAGATTTAAATCTGTAGATTTGGGAGGTAGACACTTCAAGAAACTCTTGATAGATATAACACATGTGCATCATGGCCAAAAACACACATACATAAAGAAAATGTTAATGAAAGAGCGCCATCATTCTGAATGAGCGACTATATGTATCAAAAAATTATGTCTACAAACTCAGCACTAAATGGCTCTATCATTAATCGGAGTCATCGAAGGAAGAGTCCTCCTCTTGTACATTCTTGGGTGGTTGCGATGATAACCCTGGTGCTACCTGTCGAGCAACCTCGTCCATGTCGTTCTCACCATGTTGCTCCTGCAATTAAAAATGTCTATTGGCTATTTGAGTATAAAAAAAACCATATAACATATAACACATGCAGATCTTGATTGGCATAAAATAATATTTGATAGAATTACTTACAAAAGCATCGGGGGGTGTCGGCATCTCCTTCTGTAGCGCTCTGTAGCCGTAAATTGTGGCTCTCCGTATCTCGTCTGCAGATGGTGCTCGACCATAATCCTTTCTCTGTCATTTAAACATTGCATATATATAAGTAAGAAGTGAATTGAATGCATATGAGATCATAGATACATGGATACATATATATATATATGTACGTATATACAAATACCTATAGATAGTCGAACAAAAAATTTGTGCACTTACAAAGAGTGCTCGAAAGCCATTAGAGCCCATCTGGCCAAGCCGAGAGGTGTGCCCTGACTGGACACGAGCCTGTGCTGCCTCCTGCAAATTAAATGTGCTTTTATATGAATATATAATTAATGCTATTCGAGAAGTACCTATCATATGCATTGAGTGAATTAACTTTGTGTACCTTCTGTTGAGGCCATGTCACTCTCAAGCGAATCTCTTTCCTGAAGTGCCGCCAAGAATCTTTGCACATCGCAGGTGGGCGTGTATGCTCAGGGACGACCGCAAATTTCCTAAGCATTTAACAACAGTGTGTTATTACAAGGTTTCACAATTTACGATCAATAAACATATAGATGGATATATAAACACATATACATAGGTAGGTGGATAGATAAATAGATAAATGTAGCGGTCAGTATGCGCTATGGATGCTCAATTGGGTGCATTTGGAGAGCGTACTAGCTCTCCGAATGGACCAATTGCACATCCATAGTGCATACGGACCGGCTGACGGTCCGTATATGCTATGCTAACGCATTTGGGTGCATGTCAATTACACCTTGAAGAACTATTTTGTGCAAGGTTACTGTAAGCCTCTAATATGGACATAAGTACAATAAGAAGGTATGATTACAAATTAACTAGTTTCTGCTGAGGGAAGAACATTATTCCTAACCTGGGGATAAGCAAATGTGCATTGTGCGCTACCATAGCATTTACAAACACTTCTAGGATGATTTTGTATGTGTATTATTTTTGTTCAAGTTTTCTTTGATTTTTAATGATATTAATATGACATTAATATTTTATGAATGCAGATTCCGGATCATCCTCTGGGACACCGCCTCCTCCCACTCTTCCTGTGCGTCCATCTGTAGTTGCGAGAGGAGATGGTTCCTCTTCTTCCACATCATCTACGACACTAGGCGACTCACAAACATATTACGTTGAAAGAATCCCATGTTGGTGTGTGCAGCATGCCATGGCACTCATCGACGAATGCGACGCATATGTTTTGCCCATATGGAGCAGTATGGTCCATGTCCTGATATGCCACCACAAGAGAAACGGGAGCATCCCATGGTAAGTGATGTCATTTTAGAACTATGTATAAATTCATATCCAAGTTTACTCCGCACTATTAATCGTGTTCCATGTGTGTCTCACCCTTCATATAATCAACAATGATGCATTATTCAGCACGTACCAGTTCTACATCCTCGATTTCATGAGGATTGTGAAGACCATGGAATTGATCCTTCATTCCTTCCACGCACACGATATGGTCAAGCCGTTTTTCAGTTACAAATGGAGGCATCATCAACTTCTTTGCCCCTTGGCCCAATCAGAGACATTGGTTGGGTGATCATCCATTGCCTGATCGTCTTCTATCTCTCATTCAAACATACGATCGTAGACGCTATGGAGGATGGTTGGGAGGAGCCCTTCCAGCAGACGGAGAGGTTTTCAGCTTTTGGGGTGCTCGATATGTGATTGCACCATCTACCATTCCCAATGGTGGACGAGGTCTCTTTATTGCACAGGATTTACGCGTGCCCGCAAACTCAGAGGTGACTCTTATGTCATTTTGTGGGCCCATTTATGGTTGGGGCGCATGGCATGCACTTGTTCGCTTTATCAGAAGTATGACAACATATGGGCTTTGTGCTAATGCGGCCTCACTCACCGAAAGAAACATTAGATATAATTGTGGATAGCGGCTTTATATTGATGGAAGACCCTATGCTCAAGGAAATATAGCAGGGCTAATCAATAGTAGTAGAGGGAGAAATGAGAGAACAAATTGTAACTTTATGGAGTGTGAGAATAGTCACGAGCCATGTTATATGATTAGAGATGTACCCATATATATAGTAGTGTGTGCTACAAGATCATTACAAGCTGGCGAGGAATTATTTGTAAATTATGGATGGCGTCGGCCATCACCAACCCCTCTTTGAGAATGAAATTTGAGATAAAGTGTCGGCCTCTTAAATTATGTATGTTTCAAATAATGTATCCAGCTTTGTAGCCCAATCAGCATTTAATTTTGACAAATATTTGATGATATATTTCATTGTCTCGTCAGTAATACAACTAAGGGTATTTTAGTGTCTTGTCTAAGGTTATCTTGAGTATAGATTTTTGCTGCTAATATGCTTGAATTGTGTTGTAAAAAGGGTTTTAATGTTACGATTGTTGTTACTTTAAATCATTTCTTCATGTAGACTATGTTTATACATGCAGTGTCCAGATGTTGAGGGTGTATCTAGCTCTCACCGAAGTCACCATATCTTGCCAGAGGAGTACATGAGGCTTTTACGTACACAAGATATCAACGACTTAGAGATGAGTACAATGCAAAATGCACAGAAAAAGCAACCAATGAGGGACATGTTGATGATGACATCAATGAGTTTATCGACGATTGGTTCCAAGCAAGTAGTGAAGAAGAAACTTGTCCGCATGAAAAATTTCTACGAGAAGAAGCTTCAAGGCCCATCTACGATGGTGCATCCATATCAAGATTGAGTGTGACCTTACTCATCTTGAATCTCCAAACACGCTACCAATGGAGTAATGCATCAGTTTCTGCATTACTATCGTAAGTTATATTTGTATTTTGTTTGCATAAAAATAATGGCTCTCAATCACTTTTGTGCTCATTAAATATTTACAATTGAGTGAGAGGCTTCTTTCGAACAAGATTCTACCATCAAACAATGTGATCCCAAAGTCGAGGGACGAGGCAAAGAAAATGATCGCATCCCTTGGACTCGAATACAACACAATTCATGCATGTGTCAATGATTGCATTTTGTATCGTGGAGAGTATGAAAATGCAACCACTTGTCCCAAATGCGGTATTGCTCGTTTCAAGGCAGGAACCTTGAATGTCCCTATGAAAGTTCTGCGACACTTTCCCTTGGCACCACGAGTTGAACACATCTTTCGCAGCCCCGAAATAGCCAAGCTTATGGATTGGAGTTCGAGAAATGCAAGTATAGACGGAGTCATGAGGATTCCAAGCGATAGCAAAGCATTTAAGCATATCGATGCTACATGGCCAGAGTTTCATTGGGAGCCTCGCCATATAAAATTTGGAGTTGGCTTGGATGGAATCAATCCCTTTTCCATGCGATCGAGCAAGTGGTCAACTTGGCCCGTAGTTCTTATCAACTACAACATCCCACCATTCATGTCAATTAAGAAAGAGCATTTAATATTGTCTTTGTTGATTCCTGGTATGTGACAAATATTCTCATTTCTAAATAGCACACTCATTTCTATTTGAAAAATGTCAAATTTAAATGATGCATCAATGTAGGGAAGCGGCAAGTTAAAGACATCAACGTATATCTTGCACCGCTCATTGATGACTTGCAACAAATATGGAAAGGAGTAAATGTTATTGATATGTCAAAACCTGTGGGTAATAGAAGTTTCAAGGTTTGTGGCATTTTAGCATGGACAATACATGACTATCCTGCCTATGGCTTTGCATCAGGTATAGCAGGGCTCTTTAGTTGTTTGTTTGTTTATACAATCAAAAAATTTGGATGTTGAAAACATAAAAACAGTTTTTGTTTCTCTCAGGCCTATCAACAAAGGGTTACAAAGCATGTCCACCATGCGGTGATTGGCTACGCTCCAAATATAGTCGAAGTTTGAGTAAAAATATATACCTTCGACATCGACGATTTCTGCCTCCAGATCATGTGCTACGTTCCAAAGCAAATGCGAGACATTTTAATGGCAAAGTGGAGAATGGACGTTGTCCAACGCGAATGACTCCAAGAGATTGGTACGTCAAGTGGACAAACGGACCTCTAATAGATCCGGAGGCAGAACTTGCAAGCGATAATGATGACGAATATGATTTGCGGCAGTCGTCGAGAGGCAAGAAATCAATGACACAAAATTCATCCATATGGTATACGTTGGAGTATTGGAAAGATCTAAAAATAACTCATTTGCTTGATCCCATGCACATATTTAAAAATGTTGCACACTCGCTTTGGAATCATCTTATGGGCTTCAAGGATACAGAGGCTGCAAGGGCAGACCTAAAGATTTGCAACTGCAAACGATCACTATGGCCTATAATCAATGAGGAGACAGGAAATATTACTTATTCACAGGCACCATGGGTACTCACAAAGCAAGAGATAAGCGTCATCAATGAGCGGATACGATGCATACGTACTCCTACGGGCTATGGTGCTTCATTGCAAAACATGTTTACCATGGATGATAACTCTCTTTCGGGTCTAAAGACACACGACTGGCATAACTTCATTAAGATATGGTGCCTCTCTAACATGTATCGTCAATTTCTAATGAAGGTGCCATTACATTATCATTTGTTAACACTAGAGCTAATCTGTGTGCAGCACGTCTTGCCACTTGTTATCGACGGTTGTTTGACTGAGGGTATTAGGGATGTTATATATCGATTGGGATCATTGACAAGGTATTGACAGTGGAACATCATACTGTTCTTACTTCTTTGTCACAAAAATCTTATGCTAATCACATTGTTTCTCTTTATAGATGGATTACATCCAAAGATATCGACTCACGTGATATCCCGCAACGAAAGCTAGAGTGTATTGAGCTCCTTTGTCTGATGGAGAAGGAGTTACCTACCTCCTTTTTTGACATTCAAGTCCATGTTATGATCCATCTCGTTGAAGAGATAGAGATTGCTGGGACCGTGAGTACACGATGGATGTTCTGGGTTGAAAGGTACATGGGGGTATTGAAAGGATTTGTGCGCCAGCGAGCAAGACCCGAGGGATCCATGGCAGAGGGATGGTTGCTTCACGAGTGCATGTATTATCTATCTGAGTACTTGCAACATGTGGATAACGAATCTCCTCCTGGTTGGAGAGAAGAACAATCAGACAACGAAACCACAGAGATGTTATGTGGGCAAGGGGTCCCACTAAAGATAAGTGCTGAGGAGAGGGAAGCGCTTAGTACTTTTGTGGTGTATAACTCAGATTGCATGCAAAAATGGATTGACAAGCATGACAAAGAATGCAAAGAGAGAAACAGGAGAAGTAGGGCATCCAAAAAGGGTCGGAGTGCACCTCCAACAATGAGCCTAGAATGGTTGAATACACATATCAGAGAGATGCGAGGGCAGGGGTTTGAAATCTCACGAGAAGAGTTTGAGCTTAGCCTAGGATGCGACACCATGGTAAGTTACTCCAATGTTATATTATAATTTGAATAATACTACATGTTTTTTTGGATTCTAACCATACATGTTCATGTGGTTCCCATGTGGTTTTAGGTCCGAGCTCACAGTAACATGTGGGTGTGTGGTCAGCATCTCCGCATCAAGAGGATTGATGATCTTCGTGTTACTCAGGACTCTTGCATCGTTGCGTCCTTTCATCAACTCTCTCGTGCAAGTGCTTGTGACACAAATTTGATTGAGGATGAGCTCGGCTACGTAGGGGATCTGGAGGGCATATACGAAATTAACTATCGTGTTATGAAACAGGTACGCATGTTTCGTTTCAAAATATTATGCAAACCAAATGATTGAAATATTCAGCATCTTTGAGTAACAAGTTTATATACATTATAATATTGCAGGTAATTTTGAAGGTGCGTTGGTTTCGAGCGGAGTACAAAGGAAAAAGGGCCACCTTGAGGCACGAACAAAGCGGCTTCTGGTCCGTTGACTCATCGAAGCTCCTACGAGCAACCAAAGAGCCCTATCTCTTCCCGATGCATGTGCAACAAGCTTTCTTTTACAAAAATCCAAATGGCAATCCATGGTGGCAAATTGTTCATGTGAACCCTAGAAGCCGAAGATTGTTTGATACCACCTTTTCTACTGAGCGTGAAAATACACCACACACAACAATGACCTCTACAGAGCCCGACAATACACCAGACACAACAATGACCTCTATATCACATGGGCAAGGAGATACAATTCTTCGCATTAGAGAAGCAAATTTGATTTCACAAACAAATGTCACACCACCCTCAACGGATGATGAAGGGGATGATCTGGGTAAAGATTTATCGGATGATCTAGGAGAAGATCTACTAGAGGCTGACATTGAGCAAATCTCAGAATCCACCTCGAACAATGCTCCACTCCCTGATAGACTCGGCATATGCCTAACAGAGATGGAACTTCAAGAGGCTATGGCTAACAACGACGAGGTGTTCTTAGAGATTGATATCTTTGGCAAGGCATAGTTTCCAATTGTTCATAAACAGCTTGGCTCATCAATTCAAAAGAAAATGGTAATGTGTTTCTACCTCGATATCCTTTTTTTTCATCGCTTGTTTTGATTGTACATGATACTAACTATAGGGTGGGGTGGTAGGGGGAGCCTCTTGGTCTTAGAGTGGCCTTATGCTGCTACTTAGGGGTTCAATTCCCCTTAGGCTCGTGTTCTATAGTCATGAGTCCATGTACTATGCGTGTGTGTGTGTAAGTGCGGGAGTATGTGAACTTTCTAGAGAACGTTTCAGGTGTTTGACGTTCCAAACTTTCTTTATTTAATTTAACAATAATTTAACCATATTACTCAAAGAAAGAAGTAGACTTGAATAACATAGCAAAGCAAATATTTGTACCGTGCATTGTTCCGTCGATGCTTTAGAAGCGTTTGCATCTCATGCAATACAACGGTCTCGTCCCAACCAACGCCGAACTCCTGCGCGAGGATTGCCAACACATATTTCTTGTCATTATCATCTTGATCCCTACAATTTGAAAAAAAAAGTCACTTTAGTTAGATTTATCATTTGATATCAATGTATACAGAGATTTTAAAAAATACATGAAAGAATTGGCCAGTGGATGTGTATCTTGGGCATGTATGTGTGCACGAGCTCTCTCAAGCGGCGACGGAAAAGTGCCCCACTGTCTACATACTGCACTCGCCCACTCTGATCCACCTGAATGCTAATGGGCATCGTGTGCCTGATAGCATGCGAAGCTCCGAGGTGGCAAGTGGAGGTGCAGAAGGAGGCACACATGGTGAAGAGACTGGTGATGGTGATGGCTCACTACTACTACTGCACAAAAAACACATAATTTTTAAGATTCATTTTGGATGGTTTCATGAAAATTACACCTAGACATGGAGTAGATTAATGCATACCTCGAACGGTGGGGCCTCTGTGCGAAGGGAGTGCCCTCGGCCTGTGTCAAAACACTGGGGCCCGGCGTCTGCTGCACTTGCGTCTGCACCAAAAGCATATGCACGGGTTGGGGTGTGCCGCTACCTCCGGGAATAGGATCCCTCGAAGAGCCCTCCCCAAAGGCTACTAGCCGTACTAGTGTCGAGAGGTGAGTGATGATTAACTCAAGCTGGGGTACAGTCATGGCAGCATACTCAATCATATCCTCCTGGATGGACTCTCTGTCTACCGCCATTTGTCTCAAGATCCTCTTGATGACCATCAAGAGGGGAGCCTTTTCTTGCTCAGCCATAGCTATTTCAAGGAAAAAAAATTGTAGTCAACTCATGAGAAAGAGAGAGCCAATAGAGATCATGCGTAAAGGACAACACAGTTATGTGCTTGGGCAAGAACTAAGGAAGTGCTAAAAAAGCAAGCAAGTACACCACACATTTTTCTCGGAGGAAAAGTCGTGAAACCAAGGTGTACATAGGCCAGCCAAAAGCTACTCTACCCCCAGGTTATGCTCAAGTGATGCGTGGACTGCCCCTTTTATGTTCCCCTGCTACTCTCGCTTTTGTTTACAATATGCTCTAAAAATAACAAGCATGTATTCTAAAAAAAACGCAACTCTTTAGATCCCCAGCTGCCATGGTTGAGCCTGATGCTCATCATGTACATGATGTACATAGACTTCATGTTTACCATGTCCAAGAAGTACATGGTCTTCTTCCTCGCGCTCCAGCACTATAGCTGCTCTAGGTTCCAATTGTGCAAGATGCACCATGTGTACATGCTCTCTCTCAGTTCCATGTGTGCTGGCCCTTCATCCTGTATAAAAGATGTCACCAACCTGTATTAATCAAATTTAATACATACATTAAGGACAATTACCAGAAGAACCATGGATGGACACCAGAAGCTCCTAATGTGACATGTAAAGGTCTTCGACCGTAGTAATCACAACCTTAGTCTAACTAAACTGTACTTAATGATGTTTAAGAGATAGACAAATATGTGTCAATACAATGCAGCTATATTATATGATGAATGCGGTTACAATGAGATCCAAATGGATCTATACTGCTGAATATGCTGCCTATATGCTGAATATTCTGATATGATGAATGAACTGTTGTCCACTATCTTTCCCTTGTCTCCTGGGAAGGAAATGCTGAAGGGATGCTTTGGAACAGATGCTATGCTGACCTGATGATGAAACGCAGATGTGCTCCTGTTACCTGGGAAGGAAACGCTGAGGAGAATAGATGCGTTTGCTGAAGATGAAGTATTGAAATGATGATGATGCGTTGCTGAATGTGCTGATGCATTGGTTGGATATGCTGCTCCCAAAGCTTCCTGGAGGAGATGCGTTGGAGAACACCCTGCTGAATGCTGCTATCTGAGATGCGTTGAGATGCGCTGATGACAGATGATGATGATGTGCTGAACTGAATGCTGAGGTCTCTATATATATGGGTGAGGGGGGCTGGTCGGCCAGCCTGGCTGCAATCGGCCAGATGCAAAAGCCCATGACTGAATATATTATGCCAAAAATAGCATAAATGCTGGTCGGCTGAAGTAGCATCCTGTCGGCTGATGTAAACAAGCTGTCGGCTGCCTCCACAAGCCCTAAATGCTGGTCTATATGGCTAATGTGATGCTACCATGCTGAATCCAACTCATACCATGTGGTACATGCTGAAAACATTCATTTAAATGCCTGAATAATGCCTGATAAATCCTGATGATACTTATGATGCTAAAATGA
Organism: Cibotium barometz; assembly: GCF_041138505.1. Taxonomy (NCBI): domain Eukaryota; kingdom Viridiplantae; phylum Streptophyta; class Polypodiopsida; order Cyatheales; family Cibotiaceae; genus Cibotium; species Cibotium barometz. The sequence continues at coordinate 42,541,380 of NC_141074.1, forward strand.
TGCCATGTCACTGTACACCTGAATGGTGTGCACGTGACATTCCCCGCTGCTAAAATGTTGCTGGGTGATATACCTGGCAACCTTCGACTCCTCTGTGATCCTTCTCCTCCGAACCACTGCCCCCTTTTGTCTTATGCTACTCGGACTGAGGTCGTCTGCAAGAGTGAAATCCTTCGAGCCAAGACTCTATGTACTGCGGGAACTGAATGGCAAATGCTACTAAACTGCCTGGAAATACCTGAGTCACCGCTGACCTGTCTCTGGAAACCTTTCATCTACCATCTCTGTCGTTCCTGAAGCTCTGAACCTCCTAAGGCAATGTTGGAGCAAACTTCCGTCTTCTGTGGAAGAGAAACCCCCTGCATCAAGTTGAAGCCCAAAACTTATGTCCTCCTTTGATGATGGATGTCATTCTTTCCCAGAGAGTTCATGGGCAACATGTATGACTTGCAAATGCAAGATGGACTGCTAAGATATCTGATATCTGATAAATCCTGATGATACTTATGATGCTAAAATGATGCCATGTCACTGTACACCTGAATGGTGTGCACGTGACACCTAAGCTATTTAGTGAGAGGTAGTCCTAAAGATATTATAAGGCTCTGATATGAGCACAAGTACAGCGAGATGGTATGGCTACAAGTAGCTAGTGAAGGATAGATAAGTTTAATACCAGCCAGCTGTGGATTGCTGTGGATTAACTCCTCGCAGCTTGCTGTGGATTAACTCTTCTACAATTTCCTAAGTATGGAAACCTAAAGGCCACTAGGGCAGCCCATGTCCCTAAGGCATATGATAGAGAGAGAGAGAGAGAGAGAGAGCATAAGGGCTGGGGGTGCGTGTTAGAGCTAGATCTAGCCTACAAAGGAAATCACACACCAAAACTGGCCAAGGTCATTTATATCAGCAGAAAGGCATATGCCAAAAGTGAATCGCAGCTCTAAAAGTGAGGAGAAAGGCTCCTTTTGCTCAGCGCAAAAGGAAGGAGGCCAGCCAAGCTGAGAATCACCTTTAGACACCCCCCCGGCCGGCCCCAGAGCCGTGCCCTCACGCCCCCCCGGCCGGCCCCCCGGGGAGCCGTGCCCGAACACCCCCCGCGGCAGCCCCCCGGAGCCGTGCCCAAACACCCTCCCCGGCCGTTCCCCGTGCCCGAACACCCCCCGGCCGGCCCCCCGCGGAGCCGTGCCCTCACGCCCCCCGGCCCCCGCGGTGCCGTGACTGAACACCCTCCCTCGGCCCCCGCGGTGCCGTGCCCTGAACACCCTCCCCCGGCCCCCACGGAGCCGTGCCGTGCCATTACCCCGGTGAGCCCGAACACCCTCCCTGGCCCCCGCGGTGCCGTGCCTGCCCGAACACCCCCCGGAGTCGTGCCCTCACGCCCCCGGCCCCCGCGGTGCCGTGCCCGAACACCCTCCCCGGCCCTCGCCGGAGCCATGCCCTCATGCCTCCGGCCCCCGCGGTGCCGTGCCCGAACACCCTCTCCGGCCACCGCGGTGCCGTGCTTTAAAGGCTGGTCGGCTGACTTGAATGCTGTCTGCTACCTCCACAATCTATGGTACAAAAAGGTACATGTCTGCAGCCCTTGGCTGCCTTCTTGAAAAGGTGATAACACCCCAAAATTCAGTCCCAAACTAGGACTCCTATTGACTCAAACCCCTAGTGGGCTGAATGATTAAAAACAAGGAGCACTTGGGCTATTTATAGCCCCTTTAAATGCATGGGGAACTGGCCGACTGCTGGTCGGCCCGTTCATAAATTTTTTAATGCTCTTTTAAACACAGTCGACTGGATCACTCCTGCGCATGCTGCTGCCCGACTGCTTTCCAGTCCACACACACCCTAGCGCCTGCCTGCTGCCTCTATGTACTGGTTCAGCCGACCATGGCTATGGGCAGCCGACACCTTCTACAACCAGCCTACTCAGCTCTTGTCCTGCTGATGTCAGCCGACAGTCCTTTCTGGAACCAACCGACTGCTTCTTGCTCCAAGTCCTGCTCCATGTCCACCTCAGATGTTACACCTGAAGCTCCTACACTCTGGTTCTACCTATCTTCTCCTGGTTCATACTCTTTATCTGGTTGCCTTTTCTGGATCTAACCTTGAGAATGTCCATGGCATCTATGATGCACATGACATACCCCTCTGCTAAACTTGATGACGGGAATCCAACCTGCTCTTGGATGACTGTCATCATCCCAATCCTGTCCCGAAGTCCATCTGTCATCATCCATTCCTCGCAAACCTTTTTCTTTAAAAACCCGGCCTGTTCTCCAAACCACTCTGTCTCTGATGAAGATCTATGCATCTGGTCTTCCTCTAGTCCACAATCCATTCCTGCCCTGACTCTGAACACAGGCTTGGTCTTCATTCCTGGAACTGAGTCTGGCACTCTCACATCACCCTTGGAGGATCAACCTCCCTTGGGACCGTTACCTGAGAACCTATATGGTTCACGGAACTGCCATCCCCATCTGGCACTGTGGAACACCACCAACAAACCTCCTGGGAGTTCTTCCCGATCTGTGTTCTTGCCTTGGGCTTCGAATCCGTGTACTTTCCTGTACCTTGGACCTGTACACCATCATCTGGGACTGATTCAGTTTTTAGCTTTGCTGAGCCTGATGCTCTGATACCAATGTAACACGCGGAAGCTCTAGGTAGTCTTCTTTCAGCCATAAACACTCTTGGAAACCACATCTGATGCAAAAACGCACCATCTAATGCAAAAACGCAGATATAGAGAGAAAGTAGAGAGCGAGAGAAGTGCTGGAAATTCAGTATAATCTATGGTACAAAAAGGTACATGTCTGCAGCCCTTGGTTGCCTTCTTGAAAAGGTGATAACACCCCAAAATTCAGTCCCAAACTAGGACTCCTACTGACTCAAACCCCTAGTGGGCTGAATGATTAAAAACAAGGAGCACTTGGGCTATTTATAGCCCCTTTAAATGCATGGGGAACTGGCCGACTGCTGGTCGGCCAGTTCATAAATTTATTAATGCTCTTTTAAACACAGTCGACTGGATCACTCCTGCGCATGCTGCTGCCCGACTGCTTTCCAGTCCACACACACCCTAGCACCTGCTGCTGCCTCTATGTACTGGTTCAGCCGACCATGGCTATGGGCAGCCGACACCTTCTGCAACTAGCCTACTCATCTCTTGTCCTGCTAATGTCAACCGACAGTCCTTTCTGGAACCAGCCGACTGCTTCTTGCTCCAAGTCCTGCTCCATGTCCACCTCAGATGTTACACCTGAAGCTCCTACACTCTGGTTCTACCTATCTTCTACTGGTTCATACTCTTTATCTGGTTGCCTTTTCTAGATCTAGCCCTGAGAATGTCCATGGCATCTATGATGCAGAGCCAAAGCCTGAAGAGAAGACAGACATGAAGCAGACTGCAGATGCTAGTAGGGAGGCAAACAATGAAGAACCTAAGAGTGATGAGGATGCCAAGGCTAGTGAGGATCCCAAGCTTGATGAATATCCCAAGCCTAATGTAACGAACTCAATTTTAAGAATTGTTTCTATTAGATGTTTTTGTCCCTTAAAAATGAGTATAAGTTTCAATTATATTTAGACTGATTAGAACCATGTCAATAATGGTTCCAGATGCTGAGGAGGCTTATCATCTTGGATGTTAATGGATTGCTTCCCAAAAGACAGCCCAAGAGCTTTGGGCCAAGTGCTACAGGGAATTACAAGGTCGGGGAAATTCATGTCATGCTAAGGCCCAAACTGTATTAATTTATCAACTTTGTAACTAAGCACTTTAGATTGGCCATTCGGTCCTCAATGATGATGCATAATTTGAGGCCTCTTGTCACGCTAGTTTTGAGAGAATCTAAGATTGAGGAAACAAAATTGTATTTTGTATATGACCAAAGGCACTATTACATTGACCCAGGTGTTTTTCATCCCACAACAAACCTGGGGGGCCGAGACTTATGAAGCACTATGTGGATATCCAACACTCATATAATCCCACAAATACATTATTAATTAATGATACCCGTGAGAAGGCTATGTACAATCCCATTGGAACATGGATATCACCCCTTTCTTTTGAAGGTAATGCAGATGATGTTTATTTGGAAGAACAGTTGATTCCATATTTAGATGGATTGTACAAATCAAAAGACTCTTTACAAGATTATGTAATGTAATGCTTCAATTGTTCTATTCTCACTCAAGTAATGTGTCTTGGAAAATAGTATACATTGTCTTGTTTTTTTAAAGTACTGCATCGAACAAAAGTCTCTTGATTAATTATGTTAAAAGAGTACATTCAAATTTTTAATGTCAAGTAGGAGTGGCATTAACAAGATAGACTTGATTAATTTTGTCATCAGAAGAGTACATTGGAGTGAGTCAAGTAGGAATGATCTCGATTGTGTTGCCCAATTCTTTACATTGTATTAGTCGCTCCCTTCTAAGGAGGAGCTTTCTTCCATTGTGAATGAAATTAGTGTGTCTTGCAAGGATTCTTCGACAATATCCTTCCTTAGCTATTGTAAATTACATTTTCCTCGTATAGAAATAATTATCACCAGTGTTGAAGCTTCATCAATCACTTCGATGTCTATGACTTTGTCGTCCATTGCACTTGCAGCTTCCTGATCCATTGGTACCAACTCTCCATTGATGTAACAGGACATGCTATACCAGAAGGACAAGATAAAAGTTTGAGTTGCAATCATGTACTTTGCAACTACTGTCTCCAGTGCAATGTTACAATGGATATCCTCAAAAACTTTACTCGGCCATCCCTCATCAAGAAGTCTTGCTAAGAGGAATGTGTCCAAATCTTTGCAGACAAGCATGGTTCTCGCTATCTTCACCTGAAATAAGCTAAAAAGTTCCATGAACACAGTAATTGGCAGGTAAACATTATTTTTTACTACATGAGTTGGAATGCTCCCTCGTAGAGAGCGTTGCACATCCTTGAAGAGCTTGCTCTTTGCTGACTCCATAACTCACGGGTCTGGGATAGGCCAATCCATGTAGTTCCACTCAACTTGCAAAGGTAGCTCTTCCAAGTAGCCATGATTGTGTTTCTTGTTTAGCAGATGATGGTAGAAATGATCATAGAAAAAGATTCCAGCATCTACAAGGCTTTTGTTGCTCCTTCCCTCATATTGTAGCTAACCAATGTGTGCGTGAACCACATTCATAATTCCAATGATGCACTGAACTGGCTCCCACTTCTCATATGGTGAGGGGTACACATCTGCAATAGACGTGGATAGTTTACACAGTTCATTAGACCATTATGAGAAAATGAAAGATTGGCAAACGATAGATTAACTTATAGTTTGGTTTATACGAGGACAATTTTATGTCATCTGGATCTCAAGCACAAGCTCATTATGCATATATATATATGCTGCACTAGGACTTCCTTGATGGTTGTCCTTCCAATCTCTATCTTGAAGTCTTTTACTCTTCCTTTCCATGACGCCCTAAATGTATTCTTGTTGCTTGTCTTTCTTCTCTTCCTTAACTGCATAAGGACCCATGTGCCCTTGGTGATTAGCACTTTAGTCCACTGATTTTGTGCATTGAGAGAGTTAGATACGAGTATAGTAAACACTGATGATCTTGGTCTCCTTGCCCCAGGAATTGAATCATCTATGATGGCATTAGTGGGGCAAAATCAGGACGATATAAAACGAGATTTGCTACCCATCTTTTCAAGAAGAAATGGAGCACAAAAGCCTGAAGCTTCAGAAAATGGAGTGCAGCAGAAGGTAGAGGAAATGAAAAGAGCGTGAGATATTGTTTAAGCCCAAGAGAAAGTTTGAGAGGGAGAAAATCTTCCCTCCTTTGCAAAGATGTGTATTTAATACATGGATTCGAATAGAAGTTTCCCTCCCTACAAAAGTGTAGTGTTTTATGCATTCAGGTATGAAAAGTGACTATCACGTGTAAGTAGAGTACATTTTGAGGTGAAAAAGGAGTTTTTGGATTTAGAAAAAAAAAACCTATTTTTCAATGTAATGTTGCCTTCTTCTTGATATTGGATGCACTCTTTTTTCTCTCTCTACTAAAAGCCCTACGAATGACCTCCAAAATGTCCTAATGGGGTGTGGGGGATTTCTTTGTGTATGGATTTATGTCTTCTATGCAGTAATGTATGCATAAACCTAGTCTTATGCATAAGATGGATTCTTTCGAACTTTCCCTCTTACTCTTGATGCATATCAAGTAACATGGGAGTTAGCATCCTAAAGTACCTATGGTCAGATGAGATGGAGCTCTCGATCTTTCCATATGCATAGTGCTTATGCTTATGCTCTATGCATTATGCATAGTGGTTATGCTTATGCTTTATGCATTATGAATTATGAATTATGCATAATGCAAGAGGGCTTATGCACAAGTCCTCTTGCCTTTTTCATGATGCATAAGGCATAAACCTTCTTACATATGCATTATGTTTTATGCTATATGCATAATGTTTGGGGTTTATGTTCTATGCATAATCTTTATGCTTATGCATTAAGCTTAATTATTGGGAATAATGAAGATCAAGATGAGAAGGACATCATGTTTAGTAATTAGAATCCAAATGCATGTACATAATGTTTTATGCGTTATGTTTTTTCAAGATTGCATTATGTTTTATCAGGGTTACATTGACAAATGGCCAACAACCTTCAACGAGATGTTACAAAAGAAGGAGGATTAGATATTCCTATGATCTTTGTAAGTATGTTATCTCTATGCTATAGGAATGAAGCTTTTTGTATAACAATGTAAAATTATTATATGCGTGTAGCAAGCAGTGGATTGACCCCATATGCAAGAGGAATATGATTTCGTATTACAGGGGGGTTTGGAAGCTCTCGTTAGAAGGGTGTAAGAAAAAGGATGCATTGTATTAACTAGAGTCCCTGCTTGGCAAGGTAAATATATTCCTAAACCCATAACCTCTTTAGTGTATTTATAAACCTATTACATTTGGGATTTTTAATTCTTCTTTTCACTTGTACTAGTTTTATTACATTTAAGGAAAAAGTACCCACAAATGGAGTCCTAGGAAACAAAGGGCATGGCCGGTCTGAAAATAGTGGAAATGTGAGGGCATGAGAAATCCCTCCCACTTTGGACTTGATGTAGAATTCTTTTTTTATCTTGTGTAGTTGAACTCGACCTTGCGTTGTATAATTCGTTCGCAGATGCGGCAACATTTTTGTATATAACATTTTTCATATAAGTATTGATATCTGGCTGGCAGCTATTCATATTTTTGTATCAATGTATGTTTTTTAATTGTGTGTAATTCTTCAATTGAGTTGCTGAAGCAAGGTCTCTATATATTTGGCATAATGGTGCATCCAGGTACACATTTACACCGAGATGCACCATTATGCAAAAAATAATAATCTTGCATCCCTCTCTATAGGAATATCCATTTGAAAAAACGTCTAAAACAACGTCGAAATCATGATCAACAATTTGGACGTTAATATAGATGACTATTTCGACATTGTTATAGACGTTTATATAGACGTCATTCTCAACGCTTATATAGATGTCCTTTTCGATGCTTTTTCAAACATCCTTTTCGACGTTATTTCAGATGCGTATGTAGATGAGCATACCAACGAAAGCACCAATGCACATATGGACATTTCTGTATTTTCACTGCAGTTCATTTTCGTTGGATTAAACATCAGCGGCCTGTCATGGTGGCTATACATCTAGCAAACTTGGTGCGTCCACTCAATACTTGGAGTGGACAACAAAGGTGCAGGTCACCATCCTAGCTTCTCACGAGGGAGTGCTCACCATGGAAGCTTACTCTAGGGAAGAAGATAACCTAATGGTCATATGTCAGAAAAGATAACAAAAAAGGTACAATATCCTAGGGCTAGTGCCTTTAAAAGTCCCAAGGCCCCCATATGCCCTACATAACATGTGTGCAAATGCCCCTAATCCCCATGTGCCTTGGCCCATCCCCATATATATGTGCTCACTAAAATCTCTTCATTACAAACTATCTCCTCCACTACAAGACAATGCTGCCATACACGCGTTTCGTACACGCGATAAATTACGAACGCGTGTATGGTCGCGCTTGTATTTGAATAGAATCGGGCGCGTGTATTTTAGCATTTAAGTTCGCGTGTATATTTGCATTTATCAACGCGTGTATAAAAGCGTTTATATACACGCAGTAATACACGCATCTATACACGGTAATATTCACGGATTAATACTCGCAATTATACACGGATAAATACACGCTTCTATACACGGATTAATACACGCATGCTGAAGAAAAACTGAATTCCTTTACAAAATTAAAAACTATTTTCCTTAAACCATCTCATAGTACATTACAGTATACATCATTACACAATCCCACTACATGCATTTACAACAATGAAATATATTCAAAAATAAATCATGCATATGAGATGATAGAAATGTCATCAATTTAGAACATACAGTGACGGATTGGTTAGGGTTCGATCTCATCTTCAATAAGATCCATCCTTGCCAAACGATCAACATCAATATCCATTTGATCAATTGGTAAGGCTACGATTAAATTTATTCCACTATCGATATTCTGTACTCCATTGATAATGGTATCGATGTCCTGATCATCCTCATCAACATCACCATCATCCTCAATGGTAGGGTCATTCTCATGATCATGAGAAATGGCATGCTCATCCTCATTATCATGATCATCTCTTATTTCTTGATCATCGATCACAACATCTTCAATGGCATGTTCGACGTCATCATCTTCATTGCGGCTTGTTACATCCTCCATATGCTCCATATCAGTGAATGTATTATACATCACTTTGGAACGTGGTGCAATAGGGATGACGTACCACCATTTGATGTCATGCACCATTGGTAGATAGATAACCTACTCAAATACACACAGTACAGTAATTAATTAGCATATCAAAAGTGAAGGGGTATGCGAGCTTAGACATATATGTACATGAAACACATTAGTAAAAAAATGCATACCTGCTCGCATTGTTGTGGCAATACGAGCCTATCTTTCTTTGTTTGCCAGAACTTTGTAGAGTCAATAGTTACATATCCACTTGCATGGCGTTTTATCGTTGCATCAGGCCCTTTTTCCACCACGTTCATTTGCCATTTGACATCCAAAACATACACAAAGAAGCGACGAAAGTCAAGCCTAAATATGTCTTGGATTATGCCACAACAATCATCCATTTTTCCATTAGCTCCCTCAAAGCTACTAATGACACCGCAATCTTGTGTATTTCTCTTTTCATCAATTCTTTGTGTTCGAAAATGCTTGCCTTCACACCATATAGCATTGAACATAGTGCACTGGACCAAAATAGAAGCAATATTTGTGTAAGCAATGTGAATAAATATTAAAAGCAAATCACTTACAACTAATGCAAAACATTAGTTCTATGTACCTTTGACATGCATCCTCGTGCATACTCCCATTCTTCCGCCGTGATATGCAGCCCCTCGTCGCTCTCTGCTCTCTCCATTTCCTCATGCAACCAATCAACATGGATATCATTCGGAAGTGTTGCTAGATGCTTAGGGTACGCCTTCCGAGAGCCATGTTGCCTCCGAAAGAGAGCTCTTTCTGCTTGCCTTTTTGTCTTTGCATCCTCATATCTTGTAACCCATCTGCTCATCACATCACTATTAAGGATACAAGTGAAATTGAGATCATCAATCAATGTTCTGTCAATTACTTTACTCTGTCCTTTTCCTTGAGGCACAATAGAGGTCATCCTCAAGTCCTCTTCATTGCTCCATAGTCGTGGCAAAGAGCTGTCCACCTGACCAAGAAATTCTGAAATATATACAAGAGACTCTTGTATCAACCAACCCTCGGCCATGCTTCCTTCAGGCCTTGCACTTTGCCTCACAAAGTCTTTTAAGGTCTTCATGAAGCGCTCTAGGAAGAACATCCAACGTGCATGCACAGTACCACATAAAGCAATTTCGTCCACTAAATGCACAATGAGATGTAGTTGCCTTGTGAGAATGGTTCGCGGAAAAGTCTCCTCTACCAAACAAACCACCTCCACTGCCATAACACGCGCATCATCCAACGTGGCTGGATTAATTGCTTTGGAACTAACATATCTGAAAAATAAATAAATAGTACGTTATACCTCATGCACGTTCATTTTGCAAGGTATAATGAAGGGTGATCTGAGCATTGGTTTTACATACCTCACAAGCTCGCCCATCTTATAAATACATTTTTTCAAACTCTTATTCGCACAATGGTCGATGCTAGTAGGTAGTATGAACTGCGCACATAAGAGCACATTTATGGTTTATGGCATTACAAAATTTAATTTCAACGTACGTACAAGACTTGGAAAACACTTACTTGAAGCATCTTGTGCCAATCGTGGGACTTCAACCCATATAGTTGCTCAACGCCTCTTTTCTTAGTGGTTGTAAAGGCTCCCTTCAATGATCTCATGCATCCAGTGGGAGTACGCAAAGTGGTGATGGCCTGCTTTACCTGCTTTTCCTCTTTCTTTGATATAATCCATGGTGCAGGCGGAAGACGAACGTGCCCACCCACCTCTCGTGGCCAAGCTTGACGCATACGTCCTACGACCCGCAAGTCCTCACGTACGCTAACATTGTCTCGTTTACCAGTAATATGTTCCCAAATACCAGATCCCACATTCTTGAAGATGTGCATGGGATCAAGAAGATGGTTGATCTTAAGATGGGTCCAATATGGCAGCCGGAAAAAAATGGAGTACCTGCACAAGGGATTGCTCTATGTGACCTTTAATCCAATTAGAGACTACACAAAATAAGATTGAAAAAACATCACTATACCTGTTCATGCCATCTGGAGGAAGAATAGTTGTAGACTCCCAAATACGCTTCCAATCTTTTGCACGAAGTGTTTGTGGAGGAATGTTACTCTTACTAGCAACATATTTAGGATGATCTGAGGGGAGAAATCGATGATGATTATCGAATATAGTCTTACACAAACCATCAGCATACTCATGTACTAACGAAGGGCCACAAACAGGACATGCATGTTTACCCGATGTTTTCAAACCTGTTAAAATATAAATAAAAGTTAGAATAATAAAGTCGAACCGTCTAATTAATATATATAGCCAATAGTAATAGAGTAGGGAGGTAATTAGAATTCTTACCAGAACAATCGCTGTATCCTGGAAAGTCATGCATTGTCCACATCAACACTGCTTTTAAGTCGAAGTGTCGAGAGGAGGGAGGCCTACTAATGTCCACCACCGCAACACCTCTCCATAGTTCCTCCAACTCATCAATCAATGGACTTGAACATGTGTTTGATGCGAGGAATTATAGGAAAGTGTCGCAAGACTTTACGAGGTACATCAAAACTCTTCATATCTGTTCTGTACAGGGATTTCATTAACGTCTTCACAATTTCGTGATCACGTTAACAAAACCTATTGTTAACATATTAAAACTTGTGATCACATTGTATATTCACATGACCTGAGAAATGACCTGCCGGAACCCACTATTCCAGTAACACCTCCGGGCTTCTACCATTCCCGGCGGGCCCGCCGGGGTATGAGGTTTTCCCGGCGGGCCCGCCGGGAAAAGCAAAAGCCCGGCGGGCCCGCCGGGAAAAAGAAAGAACACCGGCGGGGTATTATTCTGTATATAAACACTGCCCGACACCCGTCGTACAACTTTTGGGAAGATAGTCCTTGTTTTGGGGGCGTGATATCTCTCCTCAAAGTACTTGTAGAGCTCTCGAGTTGCTAGAAGTGTCCTCTTGGGAAGAACGTCCTTATTTTAGGGGCTGTCGTCTTTCCTTGTAGGCACTCCTAAGGCTATTGGGCCACTCGTCCTTAGTTCTTTGAACTGGGGGCAGGGTGTGGTTCGTAGCTAATACTTGCGGAGATTTAGGGACAAATTTGGAGTCATTCAGCTTTGCATTTGAGCCACGTACGTAATCTACCTCATTCTGCTTTATGAATGGTTTGATGGAGCCAAGAGTCCTGCTTAGGGGCTTGTATTGGTTCTTGATACTTGATATAGTTTAGAGTAGACAAGGGTCTATTGTCCTATACTAGAGTATTGGGCAAGCATAGATCTTTGATTTTTTTTGTGAATGTTAGAGAAGGTCTATTGTCCTATACTAGAGTATTGGGCAAGCATAGATCTTTGATTGTGTAAAGTATCCTTAAATGGGTACAAAAGGCATCCTTCATTGGGGGTGCAATGTGCATGATAGTTTCGAAGTAGTTTGAAATAGTTTTGAGTTATGTGATGATCTTTTGTATTTGTCAAGATAGTTTCGAAGTACTTTGTCTGCAGATGTATGTTTTGTTATACGTGAGTGATTTGTTGTTTTTTCATTTGTGTATTCATTGTTATATGCTTGGTTGAATAGGTTATTTGTTGAGATGGAGGACAATGTTGGATCCAGTGGTACCTCCAATAGAGTCCAAATTTCAAATAGCAGGAAAAAAAAGGCACCTGGGATAGAGTGGCAATATGCAATTAACGTTGGTGATCGATTCATAGATTGGGAGTGTAAGCTATGCCATGCAGTAAAATCAGGTGGGGCGCCTCGACTAAGAGAACACTTTTTAGGCGGACCGAAGAAAAAGTCATGTACCCACCCCTCTGCACCTATAGTGGCCAAACGCATAAGAGAAGAAATTCAAAAGAAAGATTCAAGAAAACATGACACTCCTACCGTTAATGTATCAAGGCAGCAAGAACACTGTTGTTCTAATCATCAAACTCCCGCTACATCGCCTACTTGTACCCCGAACGGCAATATGCAGCCAGAAAGTAATCTACCCAGTGCATCTTCTTGCAAGCAAAACTTTGACGTAGGAAATATACCCATGCGTCAAACTTCATTGCAAGAAAGCCTACGTCAAGGTCGACTCGATGATGCACAACTCGTCCTTGCTGAAGCGATTTACTTTTCTGGGAGTGCTATGATGATGGTGGACAGTGAGCATTGGAAGAGAGCATGGAAGAAAATTGGTGAGTTTGGACCAGGGTTTTCACCGCCTACGTACCATGCTATGCGAAATGATCTATTAGAGAAATGTTATGCGCAGGTAAAAGAACGTGTACAAAGAATAATTCTTAGCAATATAGAGCTTTCTGGATGTAGTATAGTAAGTGATGGATGGTCTAATGTGCAAAGAAAACCACTAATTAATGTAATGGTTATTTCACCTAGAGGTGAGACTTTCATCCGTGCCGTGGATTCAGCTGGTTCAATCAAAACTGGGGCTTACATTGCTCAAGTTATTAGCTCTGTGATAGAGGAAGTGGGTGCCAAAAATGTAGTCCAAGTCGTCATGGACAATGCAAAAAATTGTAAAAATGCATCCAGAATCCTACAGCGACAATATCCACATATTTTTCCGGTAGGCTGTAATACTCATAGTTTGAATCTTGTATTAAAAGATTGGTATAAATCTGATGATACCAAATGGTTTGCCTCAATCGTCGACACTGCTCGCCAGCTTGTGAAATTCATGCTCAAGAGACAGAGAGTTTTGGATATGTTTCGACCTCGCATGTCAGTTATGTTAAAGCTTCCAGCGGAGACTAGGTTTTGCACTCACTTTTACACTTTTGAGTCTCTTCTTAGAAATAAAGATGCCGTTTGTGAAACATTTACATGCATGGCATTTCATGACTGGGAGAACACTCAACTTGAAAAAGTGAAAGAGAAAATCAAAGTCTTGAAGGCAGCGCTTACGAGAAGAAGTTGGTGGAACAGTGTGATGGATGCATACCATGTAATGATGCCTGTTATGTATGCTGTACGAAGCCTTGATCAAAGAGCGCCTAATCTCGGAAAAGCATGGATGCAATGGTGGACTGTCCAGCGGAGTTTGGAGTGTCCTGAGAAATTAGAGCATTCAGTGGTGGAGAAGCAATGGCGTGTACCATTCTCTAGTAGACAAAGAAAAGTTCTGTTGAAGTACTTTCATGCTAGATGGATTGGAGCGCATTCACCACTGCACAGTGCTGCTTACATGTTAGATCCTGAATATTGGAATACGGATTTGATGTCCAACGTTGAGGTGGTGCAAGATTTTTATAAAGTGGTAAACACTTTCTATAATAATGATGAGGATCGTGTACAGTGCATAAAGGAGATGACCTCATTTCGGTTGAAAGAGGGTTTATTTTCCAACTCCCTTGTTCAACAAATGGCTAAAGAGCAACCTGCATGGAAGTGGTGGATGATGAATGGTGGTGAGCATTATGCTTTATTGCGCAACCTTGCGATGAAGGTTCTAAGTCAGTGCTCTTCAAACTCAGGCTCAGAAAGAAACTGGAGCATGTATAAATATATTCATAGTACTATTCGCAATCGACTTCTTGCAGATCGAGCAGATAAACTTGTTTACATGTACTGCAATGAAAAGATCTTGCGAGACATCGAAAGCGAAGAGTATGAAGAAGATATGCCCAGATGGATGTACAATTGTGAAGATGTAGTAGACGAGAACTTTGATGTTGGACGTACGTTGTGCACCACCCTTGAGATAGAAGACAATAGGACGGGCAAACATGCAAAGCTAGTTTGGGCCTAGTACCTTACCTAGGTAAGGATTATTGACACAAATGAGGATATTTAACTGCGTCAATAGATGTAAGAACTTGGCAATTAGATGGGCATAGACAACTATGCTCTAATTAACCTAATCAAATGGAAAAAGTCATGGAAATGCATCTATGTTATGTTGTTGGATTAAACTAGAGTCCTCTCTAAGATGAGGTGTGATTCTAAGGTGAGAAACTACAGGAGATCAAAATCAAGAAAATTGAAGGGAGAAATTTGGTAAAGGACATAGGATCTAGATGCCTTTTAGTGACACTTCAGCATTAAAGTCTAAAGCACCCAACATTAATAAATCCTTTACCGCCTTCACAAAGAGGTCTTACCAACAGATTCACACATACAATGGTCAAAAGAGAGATTCGTAAGGCTTGTACAAGCCTCAAAACAACCTATAAACAAAAAAACAAGGCATTTATGTTCCCATGTCAAGGGAGTGGTATCCACATAGCTCTTGGTATAAAACAATCAATTCGAAACTGACGTACAACTTAATTTGTTGTGCCTCTATACTAAGACAGCTACTCTTCAAACTTTCTAGATTGTATGAATGTCAATCGACGACAGTAGTTCTCAATATTTTTACATCATGAACAGGTCTGCAAAAATGTGAACATGAAAGAAGTCAGTTTATTTCTTGAAACAGGCTATCATATTAGCCTCTGTAATAAAGTTTGCATGCCATACTTGTAGTCAGGCAAGCAAGACAAATCACAAAACTTGGACCCTTGAAATTTTGAAGGCTTTTGTTGGGAATTTGCATATTTTTGAGACTGAAATGCCTTAACTTTTGCAGATTTACAGGTGAAATCAAAAATGTTGCGGGTGCATTGTATACAGTTTGCAGGTTTGCGAGACACTACAAAACAGCACGGGATCCAAAGCCAACAATGACCCCAGAAAACTAGCACCCTAGAAGGCCTTGGGTCCGCACATGATACAAGCTTTACCATGCCATACGCCAGGCAGAGATCTAGCTTTTGGCTAATGAGCTCCACACCAGCAACTTGATCTCATGCCAGAAGGCCCCACACGGTGGAAAATGGGTTGAGCAGCAGCAAGCAATGAGCCGGAGACAGACATGGAGCAGCATGCTACAAATGAGCAGCCTCAGCCTCAGCTACAACGGAAACCTGCACCAACCGGCTGATTGGTCTTGGCCTGATCAGGCGGTTATTACCAGAGGCTTACAAAGGCTTCTACTAGGCTTACGAAGGCTTCTACTAGAAGAAATAGCTTTTCCATAGGGCGAAATGGTCCTCTTTATGCTGGTGAATGCTGGGCCAGCATCTGACCAATCCACAACCAGATTTAACACTCTTTGTGCTTTTTGTGCTCAATTCGGCCACCAAACCTGCCTGGTCATGTTTTGGGCTGTTTTGCCGCCACAGAATAGGCTCAGATGAGTCATTTCTTTCCCTTCTCCCTTGGCTTATTTGAGTTTCCATGCTTTTGTCTACCCTGTTTGCACCCTCACAGACACTCTCATAAACCAAGGCATACCTGAACTACCCCATGCATCCCTCTTGATTCCTCAAAGCCAATTTCTTATTTTTAGCATTAGTCTCATAATGGGCTGTAACCCCATAGGGGCAGACTAGAACCAGGTTTTAGCAGAGATATGACACATGCATTACAAGTATATATGGGGCTGACACACGTGACAATTGCAAGCCTCTCACATAAAATGCTAGAAACGCTCTCGACCCTAATCAATGGGTTGGACCAAGTTAATGGAGTTAAGCAATCTTGTCCATACAGAGCTTTAAATAAAAGGGCTCATCTCGATACTTCAGTGATAAGAAGCATTGTAGGCGAACTCGTCTAGGTGCAAATATCTTAGCCACTTCTTGGGTTCCCTGCCCCACAGAATGACTGAAGTATATCTTCGATTACTTGGTCTACCCTTTCAGTTTGACCATCGGTCTCAGGGTGATAAGCTATGCTGAGATCCAAGAAAGTTCCCACGGCTTCGAAAAATGCAGTCCAGAACCTTGAAGTAAACTTGGGATCTCGATCACTTACTATTCTCCTGGGTAGGCCATGTAATCTGAAAATTTCTTTGAGGAACACTTTGGCCACATCCACTGCAGTGTAGTTTTCTTTTACTGGAATCAGATGGGCAACTTTGGTTAGTCTGTCAACTACCACGAAAATGGAGTTGTAACCTGGTTGCACTGAAGGTAATCTAGTAATAAAATCCATACTGATACATTCCCACTTCATCTAGGGGATGTCCAATGGATGTAACTTCCCAAGCATTTTTACTCTTTCAGCTTTAACTTTCTGGCATGTCAAACATTGACGTACATGATTCAGTACATCTTTTTTCAGACCAAGTCAAAAGAAGCTTTTCTTTAAAGACATGTAGGTTTTTATGAAACCTGGATGTCCTGCTATAAGGCTGTCATGGACTGTATTTAGAATTTGACCCTTGGTTTCCTTATCATTGGGAATGCATAGCCTGCGATTATAATACATAATGCCATCATCTAGGCTGTACCCTTGAACTCTGTTCAACCCCTATGGAGTTTTGCTTTCCTGCATAAGTAGGGTAGCAATAGAGCCAAAGAATCTATCCTGCATGATCTTCTCTCTTACTTCAATAATCAAGGGATGTGATACTACAGTAATTGCTAGCAAGGAGGCTTTTCTGCTGAGGGCATCTGCTACCACATTTTCTTTGCCTGGGCGGTACTTGATTTCAAAATCAAACTCCTGTAGGGTTTGCATCCACCTTCTTTGGCACATGTTGAGATCCTTCTGAGTGAAGATCCACTTTAAGCTCTGATGATCTGTCATCATCAAGGTGAATCTTTGTCCCAGTAGGTAATGTCTCCACAACTTCAGGGCATATACTACTAAAAGTAGTTCCAGGTCGTGGATAGCATAATTCCTCGCATGCGTTCTAAGTTTTTGGGATTCATAGGCCACTGCATGACCTTCCTACATAAGTGCACCTCCCAGGGCAAAACCACTGGCATCAGTTACTACCTCAAAGGGTAGAGAGAGATCTGGCAGCTTCAGAACGGGATTGGTTACTAAGGCGGTCTTCATCTTATCAAAAGCACTCTGGCACACCTGGCAGACAATTGAAATGGGGTATTCTTCTTGAGAAGATTAGTTAGGGGGGAAGCTATGAGAGCATACTTTGGTGTGAAAATTCTATACCAACCAGTCAATCCCGAGAATCCTCTGACTTCTTTCACTGTCTTTGGTTCAGGCCAATCTATGACTGCTTGGATTTTTACGGAATCTGGAGAAATTCCATCTTTGGATACTAGAAAGCCCAAGCATTCAATGTGGTCAGCAGAGAAAGTGCATTTGCTCTTTTTGGCAAAGAGTTGGTGCTTCCTTAGAATCTCCAGAACTTTTCTGACATGAGCTTCATAGTCAGCTGTATTCTTTGAGTAAATCAGAATATCATCAAAGAAAATAAGAAAAAAATCATCCAAGTATTCTCTGAGAATGTCTTGCATTAAGCGACTGAATGGGGCATTTGTCAATCCAAACGGCATGACAGTGAATTCATAATACCCATATCGAGTATTGATGGCTGTCTTCGGGATATCTTGCTCATTAATCCTGATCTGGTATACCCTGATTTGAGATCTATCTTTGTGAAGATCTAGGCTCCACTTAGCCTGTCCAGAAGCTCATCAATTCTAGAAATAGGATACTTATTCTTAATTGTCAGCTGATTTAGACCTCTGTAGTCCACACAGAGTCTAGGCGTTCCATCTTTCTTTTTTTGAAAGAGAACTGGCGCACCCCAAGGTGAAACACAAGGTCTAACAAACCCTTGTTCTAACATCTGCCTAGGCTATTCCTTGAGTTCGATGGCTTCAGGAAAAACTGGCATTTTATACGTGCACTAGGCTACTGGGCTGAGCTCCGGGGGTCAATTCTATCACATGATCTACTTCCCGAATTGGAGGCATTTTAGTTAGCTCTGCTGGGAATAGATCATCAAATTCATTTAACCATTCTGGTTCTTTAGCCTTAAGCTTTGAGTCTACTGGGTTCATTTTGACAACATAAATTTATTGCTTCTTTCTCAGTCCTTTTTCAGCAACTTAAAAGCTTTTATTAACTGAAGGTCTGGGGATCCAGAAACTCCAGTTCCTGAACTTTGTTCCCGTGAAGGTCATGGAAGGAAATGGTTCCATTGTGACAGTGTATGTCAGCTTGATTTTTGTTGAGCCAATCCATTCCAAGGATCTCGTCAAAAACTCCCAGAGGTAAGACTACCATCTAGATTGAACTGGATAACATCTGTCTCATGGTGAGTGAAAAGAATCTTCCCACTGTCTCATGCTGAGTGAAAAGAATCTTCCCACTGGCCAATTCAACTTGCATAGGTTTCCCTGATTTCTGTTCTAAGACTAGCTTACACAAGCATCCAAGGGAAATGAGTGAATGAGAACTGCCTGAATCAATTAAAAGCTTAAAAAAGGCTTACCCTGATACTCTGCTGGAGTATGGATGACTGAGAAGTGACAGTTAGGCCCTTGGTTTTCAATTGCAGCATAGATCTGCCCTCTTTCCTCTTCTACTACATTTGAAATTGTGACTGCTATGGCTGCCTGCAGTCTGAGGTGGAACTCTTTCTCTTTGGTTGCCCCAGGTCTGGGAAGGAGTTCTGAGGTTACTCTGGACAGAGGTAGATGGCTGAGCTGGAGTTCTTCTAGGCTTTCCCTGGCTTGGGCGAGACGGAGACTGGTATGAAGGGGTTGGTCTTTGAACTTGGGGTTCTTGACTTCCTTGTCCCCTTGACATGGCAGGAGTCGGGCAGTCTTTCAACTAGTGACCAAAACCTTGGCATCCAAAACATCGATTTTTACTTCTGAGCAAATCCCTCTGATTTCTTGAAAGAGGTGGGGCTCTTGAGAAAGTATTCCGGGGGAAGGGTCTTCCTTCACTTCGGAATCTTCCTGCATCTTGATTCTGCTTCGGGCCTGTCTCTTTGGGGGTGGAAAGTTTGAAGTACTTCCCTGGGTTTGGAATCTTTTAAAGTTAGAGGTTGCAGGCTTCGGCGGGACCTTTACTACAAAGGCTTTGGCAAAATCCTTTGCCATTCTTACTGCTTCGGCCATTGAGATAGGTTTGGCATTCTTGACTAAAGTATCCAATGGCTCGTTCATTCCCCGAATGAACCTGGCCATCAGCTTCATCCTATTGAAGGGAATATTTAAGGAGGGGCAAAAGCCTGATGGTACTCTTCAATTGTCCGATTTTCCTACTTTAGTTCCAAGAACTCATTCATCTTAGTTTCAAGAAAGCCTGGGGGACTAAACCTCTTTCTGAGGTAAGCCTTAAGATTGGTCTAGGTTTGGGTATTTCGGTCGAGACGGTTTGTCTGGCAGTGATTCCTCCATGCAACCCTGGCCATTTCCAAAATCTTTAACCTGGCTAGAGCCATCTTGCTTCTCTCATTGTAGCTAGTTACATTAAAATATTTCTCCATGGCCTCAATCCACTTTTCTACAACCTAACCTAACTGTTCCCCTTCACCCTTGAAGGGACCAAGCTGTGATCTATGCAGGGCTTTGCGAACATCCGGATCTAACTCCTCGTCACATCAGTTAGAGGATCCAGTTGC
This sequence comes from Cibotium barometz, assembly GCF_041138505.1. Lineage (NCBI taxonomy): Eukaryota > Viridiplantae > Streptophyta > Polypodiopsida > Cyatheales > Cibotiaceae > Cibotium > Cibotium barometz. The sequence goes on from NC_141074.1 coordinate 42,561,599, forward strand.
CTTGCACAGGCTGCGCGCCTCATGACTGACAAAATGAGATTTTTGTCAGCTTAACTTTGACAATAGCTTTATGATTATTTAATTTTTGAACTTTATCTTTAAACATATAGTTATTTCATCATACATCTTACAGCAAGATTTACCCTGATAATTTCATCAACCATTTTCACAATCATGAAAATAAAATGGAATTGTTTTCGCAAAATATCATTTATAATCAAAAGTTTTTAATATACATAGAGCATCACGGCTCCCAAAATCACTCCCTTAATCGTATTCGCATAAAGAAGCAAAACTGTGAAGGAGACATGCCATGGTACACACGATTCATTACACAAAGAGGTGCTGTAATTCTATCTCTAGGGATAAAGCAGCTAAGAAGCCTAAAAAATCAGCATGAACTTCTGAAGTTCCTGGGTGAATGATCAAAGAGTTGAACATGCTGAACAAGCCCTAGCCTTATCAGAATCATGGAGAAGATATATTTTGCCTGAGCCTCTGACGCTGACTGGTACTGACATTAATACATCGTCCTGCACAGAACCACATATATCGACGTCGCTCAAGAGGATCAGGAAAGTCTCAAACTGGCTTCTTCTTTTTTTTCGGACTAAAAGACCTTTTGTAGAAGGTTTGAAGGGATTTGATGCCCTCTCAAGGCTTCAAATTTCAGCACTAGATGTAGCTAACTAGATTGTTTTTTTGTTAGGTATTTTCTCTTACTTAATTAGGGTTACTTTTGATGGGCATCTTGTACTTTGGCCATTAAATACAACCACTTATTTTGGGTGGTCATCAACAAATAAGGTAAAAGGTACACCAATCTTGACAAAAAAACATCTATCTTAAGAGACCATAAAACTCATGACTTAAATGTTTTTAGGTTTTCCTCTAAGCTCTCGTTTTGAAGGAGAAAGTATTGTAAGTAAAGGACAAATAACATCTATGCACTTGAAACTTTGCTATTGCAAGTAGGTAAGCAGTAAATGGCCAACGTAGCCTCTTAGGGAAAAGATTGTACTTGGATCCTAGAAACCAACTCTTTTTTCCTCATTGAGAGGCACAGCCGCCGTTGATTCTTTTCCACAGAATAATTTTTATCCAAGATTTACCTCATCTATCGTACTATACAAAAATTGAGTCTCGATTTACGGATCCATCAGCCTAGCCTGACCCCATCCAGTCCCACGGGTTAGCCAACCGCCCAACCACTGTAATGATGGGATCCAAATAGGAATTGGTTAGGTTTTGTCCCGGGTACCAGGTAAAAGAGTTCCCAGGCCCCCTAGCCAGATATTCATGCAAACATAAAACTAGTCACACCACTTACACACCTAATATGAACTTGCCTTTTTCACAGATTCAACAATCCTTAAAGCAATCATTTAATGAAACCATAGTGTTACTGATCATAATCCTCTAATTATCCAGTTGAATCCTAATTTCCAATTCCTTCCTTCATCGGTGTACCTATGGCATTATTGGTAACTAGAACGCTCACTACCTGTTCACTCAGGGGCCTTTTCAATAGTTCCGAGCTCATAGTACCCAACCATATAATCACATAAAAATATCCAGATGGAATCTCCATTATTGAAAATCAGCAAGATCAACTAGCAAATCCATATGAAAGAGCCATGGACTCATCCGTTGTTGTGAGGACCAGCAAGGTCAATCAACCAGATCCATGCCGAAATTCTGAAAACAACTCTTACTCCTTGTTCCAATATCTTCCCCGACGTACTTGTGGTATCTTTGGTGACCCAGAGCCCGAGCACCGTATGGTCAGCACCCTATAGGATCCTTCGCAGGTCACCTACTAGCGCTTCACCCATAGGCCACTTCCTTGGTCCCTTATCCACTGTACCGGAAGCTCACCATTTAATCAAACCGAGGCTGGTCAAGATCTCAGCCAACAACCTTGCTATGCGAGACGTCCTCCGATGACTCTCCGTCAGCAGTTGCAACTTTAATAGATAGGTCTCCACGACCTCATTCACAAGACGGTCAAAATGCTTCCCTAGCATTCTTGACATAAAACAGTCATTAAAAAACAGATTTCACAAACAAATAGAGTTCCAACAATATTTCTATCTTTTCTCATTACTCCGCATCCTTCACATTAGACCACATCTTTTTTTCATCTTACCACAATTTTATTTTCATCATCGATCCCTATCACATCACATCATTCCTACATCAAATCACATCCAATCGGATCATCCACACATCAATCCACATCATCCATACATCCATCCACATCAATCCACATCATTCAAACATCCATGCACATCAATCCACATTATCCACACATCAGTCCACCTCATCCATACATCCATCCACATCATCCACATCAATCCAAATCATTCACTCATCATACATACACCAATCCACATCAATCCACATTATCCACACATCCATCCATATCTTCCATACATCCATCCACATCAATCCACATCATTCAAACATCCATGCACATCAATCCACATTATCTCATAAGCATTCCCATTCTCATCTAATCACATCTTTTTCTATCTCATCACTTATTTCCTCATTTTTCCTCATCAGATCTCACCCACTTACATCTACCCATATATCTCATCACTTCACATACATTAACATCTATCCAGTTTACATTGCATCTTATCACATTCATTTCACATCACATCTCATTCATTCACATCCTGATTCACATGCTAACACATTCATTCATGTCTCTTATCATTCATTCACATCTCGATTCACATCACATCACCTCCATTCACAGCCCTTATCATTCATTCACATCTCGATTCACATCACATCACATCCATTCACATCCCTTATCATTCATTCACATCCTATATCATTTATTCACATCCCGATTCACATCACATCACATCCATTCACATCCCTTATCATTCATTTACATCTCGATTCAATGCTATCACATCCCTTATCATTCATTCACATCCTATATCATTCATTCACATCCCGATTCATATGCTATCACATTCATTCACATCCTATATCATTTATTCACATCTTGATTCATATGTTATCACATTCATTCACATCCTATATCATTAATTCGCATCCCTTATCATTCATATCTATCCGATTTACTTCACATCTCATCGCTTCAATTCTCGTTCATATCCATCACATTTACATCCACATATATTCTCCCACATACATCCACACACATACATCCACATCCATACTTATCACATATACACATCCACATCTATTCTTTCACATACATCCACATCCATACTTCTCACATACACATCCACATCTATCCTTTCACATTATTTATCACATACACATCCACATCTATCCTTTCACATACATCCACATCCATATTTATCACATACACATCCACATCTATCCTTTCACATACACTCATCCACATCCATTCTTTAACATACATCCACTTCTATTCCTCACATACATCCACATCCATACTTATCACATACACATCCACATCTATCCTTTCACATACATCCACATCCATACTCATCACATACACATCCACATCTATCCTTTCACATACATCCGCATCCATATTTATCACATACACATCCACATCTAGCCTTTCACATACATCCACATCCATACTTATCACATACACTCTTAGAATGCAAGAGAATCCTTATTTTTTATATAAAGATTCTTTACGCATCTATTTATGCCTAGTTTCAATTTTAAGGAGAATAACACTTTCGAAATTTTAAAAAAAAATCTTTTATGCATCTTTTTATGCATAAAATCAAAATTGATGAGAATAACGCTTTTGAAATAAAAATAGATACTTTATGCACCTATTTATGCATAAAATAAAATTTGATGAGAATAACTCTTTTGAAATAAAAATAAATTCTTTAAGCACCTTTCTATGCATAAAATCGAAATTGATGAGAATAACTCTTTTGAAATAAAAATAAATTTCTTTATGCACCTTTCTATGCATAAAATCAAATTTGATGAGAATAACTCTTTTTAAATAAAAATAAATTCTTTATGCAACTTTCTATGCATAAAATCAAAATTTGATGAGAATAACTCTTTTGAAATAAAAATAAATTCTTTATGCACCTTTCTATGCATAAAATCAAAATTTATGAGAATAACTCTTTTGAAATAAAAATAAATTCTTTATGCACCTTTCTATGCATAAAATCAAATTTGATGAGAATAACTCTTTTGAAAAAAAAAATTCTTTATGCACCTTTTTATGCATAAAATCAAAATTGATGAGAATAACTCTTTTGAAATAAAAATAAATTCTTTATGCACCTTTCTATGCAATAAAAATAAATTTGATGAGAATAACTCTTTTGAAATAAAAATAATTTCTTTATGCACCTTTCTATGCATAAAATCAAATTTGATGAGAATAACTCTTTTGGAATAAAAATAAATTTCTTTATGCATCTTTCTATGCATAAAATGAAAATTGATGAAATTAACTCTTTCAAAATAAAAAAATGTCTTTACGCATCTTTCTATGCATAAAATGAAAATTGATGAAAATAACTCTTTTGAAATTAAAAAAAAATTCTTTATGCATCTTTCTATGCATAAAATGAAAATTGATGAAAATAACTCTTTTGAAATAAAAATAAATTTCTTTATGCATAAAATCAAAATTACACTTTTAGAATACACAATTGGTGGGGATTACTCTTTTTTGGATAATAAAAGATAAAACTTATTTCACCAATTTTTAGAAAATTTTGCCATAACCTCCTTTGTATGGCTGACCATTTTTAAATTTTCCTAACTTAAAATTACTTAAAAAATATCCCCAATTGATTTTAAGCACTCTAAACTAATCAAATTTCACTTTTAAAAGAGAAACAATATGAAAAGTTTAATTCCAACAATTAGATTACTTAACTAGGTTAAAGAAGGGCTGATTTTAAGAATGAGAGAGGGGGAAAGCCTTTCCAAGAAGGCATAGCATCTGTTTATCATTTTAAGATAACAAACAATTTAGAAAACCATTAAAAGAATAAGAAAAAGTAAGATTTCTTACTTACATATGAAACTCTGGGAGCTTTCCTTTGGCTTGATGTTTGAGGGATCTACTCTTGTTTCAACAAGAGTGGCCACCAATTCTTTAGAAGATGGAATGGTTAAAAACTAGTGAATTATTAAGAAATTCACAGTTCTTGGCTCTTGGGAGGAGTAGAGTAACAGTGCATAAAAAACTATTAAGCTTCAACAAAGGGGGAGGCTTCTATTTAAGGGAAAAAGTGAGCTTCTAACCAAGCAAATTGATTCTAGAATTTTCCAGATCAGTTTGGTCAATTTTTGACCATTTTTAAATCAGTTTAGCTTACTTTTTGGAGCTAGACTTGAATTAGGAGAGAGGAGAGATGAAATATCTCAATTTTTGATAATTTTAAACTCCACCACACATGTGAAGTAGGTGCCTCCTTCATGAGGGGGGAATTCCCATTGTGAGGTGTCAAAAATCCATTTTTTAGTAATTCCTTTGGTCCTTAGTCCACTCTTCATCTTATGTGAGTATTTACTCATTTTTGGGAGGGGATTTTCTTTATTTCTTCTATTTATCTTCTCCACACATTTGGATGAATCTGATTGGCCCCTCAAAACCTTAATTTAAAAATTTTCAAAAATCTGGACCCCTAAGATAAGGCCTCGAACAGATTATACTTGATTTCTAATGCACCTTCTAAAAATCTTTTTGAACTTCAGTTTTGGGAAAACTTATTTTAATAAGAAGAGATATTTTTCCATCCAAAAATATTCAAAATTTGAATAACCTCTCTCTAGAACATTTTCTCTCTCTAAGCCAGAATAGGTAGAAACAAGAACTTTTTTTTTCTGAAGAGGGATTTGATTACAGGGGAAGATACTAGACATCCTGAGAAGCTAGGGAGGATTCTTACATTCTACTCCACTTAAAAAACGCGAGATGTCCTCATCTCGCAAAACTAAAGGAGAATTCTTTTCCTTAAAATCCAACTGATTCTGGGTTCCTTATAGTCTAGAGAACCCAATAGAACCCTGGGATAAAGATTCCTTATATAAAACTCATCATCAGATAATAATTCACTCAGATCGTAACATTCAATCCTTATCACAATAATGGTCCATTAGATCGAGATTTCTATCTGAACAGTCCGCCATGGAAATTTTCAATTTTACAGAGTTTTAATTTGACACCCCTTAACTTGATCCACTGGGTCAAGTGTTAACAACAGTAATCTGCCACCAGCACAATCCACTAATCTCATAGTGATTTGCTGAAGTCATTAACGTCATTCTAGCTACGAACATTATCACCACAAGGACTCGTCCCATTCATCCTTATTGTGGTTTTGCTTAGTTATTACAATTCAACCAGAATTCAAAAATCTTCATTTTTCAATCAGAATCCAAATCAACTCATCAGTTCTCAATCAGAATTTAAAATCATATCAACCACATTGGAATTCATCATCTAGATAGTATTAATGCTTACAATTTTAAGTCTTAGATTTACTCGTATATACTGTCAGTAAAGAGCTGCAGTTATATCCTCGGTATATACGGGTAGTCACGGTTCTTGTTGGAACTATAAGGTAAATACCATCATGTCTAAGCCTCAAGCAAGTCAAGGATTCCATACAATTGCGGTACTTCCATCTAAAGACCCAATTACCAATTTATGAATTTTCGTTTCAATATTAATTTGTATGAATTTTATCACACAATTACAACCTTTTACTGCTTCTTCATAAATTTTTGACATTTTTGGCTTCTCAGTTAATCCTCACTAGCCAAATTTGCTCTGATACCAGCTGTATTATCCCTGACACCCCACTGCACAACGAATTTGGGAGTGCTCGCCAACGGAAGAGAACTTCTTGCACGAGGCAGGGTCCCACACTCGGGGCCTCGCCCACCACGGATATCCAGACAAGAGACTAATCCATCGGTACTTCAAAAACCGAACTCAAAAAAACTTCCCTTGCCCGGAAAGCACGGGCGATTCCTCCAGAATAACTTTTCTCTAATGTAGTCAAAAGCCTGAACTAACTGAACTGATCTGTCCGAACCCGTAAGTCCCATAATCAGATCAGGGAAAAGATTGTACTTGGATCCTAGAAACCGACGCTTTTTTCCTCAACATCCTCTCCCACTTGAAAAACACGAGATGTCCTCATCTCGCAAAGTGGGGGGGAATCTTTTCTCTCCCAGGTGGCATCTTCTAGAGGGAAGAACTTCCACTTGACTAAAAACTCTCTGAGGACTCTTCTCTTGAGAACCTTCTCCCGAACGTCAGGGGTTCTTCGGGTTGGAGTACGATCTGGCCTTGAGTCGGAGAAATCAATTGTTCATCATCAAGCACATGACTCGGGCTGGGTACATATTTCTTAAGCAAACTGACGTGGAATACATTATGTACCATGAGATGGGGAGGCAGAAGAAGTTTATAAGCTAGATCGCCCACTTTCTTTATAACAGCATACGGTCCACAGTATCTGGGAGAGAGCTTCTTGTACTTCCCTAAAGATAAGAAACTTCTTTTTGGTCGTACTCCAATAAAGATCATATCTGATCTCTCTCTAGTCTCTTTTTATCTGCATACTGCTTTTGCTTATCTTGGGCTGCCTTAATATCTTTACGGATTGATTGCATTTGCTGGTCCATGGCATCAAAGATATGTCTGGACATCTCGACTTTGATCAATGGGTCAGACCAAGTCAACGATGTAAGGCAATCTTTTCCATACAAAGCTTTGAAAGGACTCATCCCAATGCTTCGATGATAAGAAGCATTGTAAGCAAATTCAACCAGATGCAAATGGCTTAACCACTTCTTTGGTTCCCTGCCACAATATGACCAAAGGATATCTTCTATTACCTGATTCACTCTTTCAGTCTGTCCATTTATTTCAGGATGATAGGCTGTATTGAGATCCAAGAAAGTTCCAACTGCTTTGAAGAATGCAGTCCAGAATTGCGATGTGAAATTGGCATCTCTATCACTTACTATCCTCTTGGGTAAGCCATGTAATTTGAAGATCTCTTTAAGGAAAACTGTGGCAACATCCACTGCAGTGTATGTTTCTTTCACTAGAATTAGATGGACAACTTTAGTTAGCATGTCAACTACCACAAAATTGGAGTTGTAACCTGATTGCACTGAAGGTAATCCAGTGACAAAGTCCATACTCATACATTCCAACTTCATTTGTGGAATGTCTAGAGGCTGCAGTTTTCCTAGCATCTTGACTCTCTCTGCCTTGACTCTGACACATTAAGCATTTCCGCACATGATCAAGTATATCCTTTTCGAGTCCCTTTATTCCCTCATCATTGGGAATGCATAGCTGATTATTATAATACATGCACCCTTCATCTAATTTGTACCCAAGAACTTGACTCGTTTCCTAAGAAGTCTTTCTTTCCTGCATCAGAAGGGTAGCAATAGAGGCAAAGAATTTGTCCTGCATGATTTTCTCCTTTGCTTCACTGATCAATGGATTTGACACCACTGTAATTACAAGCAGGGAGGCTTTTGTGCTGAGCACATCTGCCAACACCATATTTTCTTTCTTCGGTTGATACTAAATTTCAAAATCAAATTCCTGTAGGGTCTGCATCCATCTCCTTTGACACATGTTGATATCCCTTTGGGTGAAGATCCACTTCAAACTTTGATGATCTATCTCATCAAGGTGAACCTCTGTCCCAAAAGATAATGTCTCCACAACTTCAAAGCATAAACTACTAAGAGTAACTCCAAGTCATGGATGGCATAATTTCTCTCATGTTTTCTGAGTTTTCTTGATTCATAGGCCACTGTATGATCTTCCTGCATAAGAGCACCGCCTAAGTCAAACCCACTTGCATCAAAAACTACCTCAAAGGGTTTTGTAAAATCTGGCAATTTAAGGATAGGGTTGGTTACTAAGGCTGTCTTCAGCTTATCAAAGGCACTCTGACACATTGCAGTCCACTGAAAAAGGGTACTCTTCTTGAGAAGGTTAGTTAAAGGGGTATTCTTGAGAAGGTTAGTTAAAGGGGATGCTATCTGAGCATACCTAGGTATAATAAAGATTCTATACCATCTGGTTAATCCTAGGAATCCTCTGACTTCCTTTACCATCTTGGATTCCGGCCAATCCACGACTGCTTGGATCTTTGTGGGGCTAGGAGAAATCCCATCCTTTGACACTATAAATCCCAAGTATTCCACCTGGTCCAACAGAGAAGGAACACTTGCTCTTTTTTGCAAAGAGTTAGTGTTTTCTTAAGTTTTCCAGGACCTTGCGCACATGATCTTCATGATCTGCAGTATTCTTTGAGTATACTAAGATATCATCAAAGAAGACAAGAACAAAATCATCCAAGTATTCTATGAGAATATCCTACATAAGCCGATTAAACATCGTCGGGGCATTAGTCAATCCAAATGGCATGACTGTGAACTCATAATGCCCATACCAAGTATTGAATGATGTCTTCAGGATGTCCTGCTCCTTGTTTCTCATCTAGTAGTACCCGAATTTAAGATCTATCTTTGTGAACATTTGGGTCCCACTTAACCGATCCAGAAGTTCATCAATCCTAGGGATAGGATACTAATTTTTAATTGTTAATTGATTCAATCCTCTGTAGTAAACGTTCCATCTTTCTTCTTTTGAAAGAGAATGGGTGCACCCCAGGGTGAGACACTAGGTTTGACGAATCCTGGCTCTAACAGTTGTCTTAAGTGTTCCTAAGTTCTATGGCTTCAGGGACTAGCATTTTTTATGCACGGTGGGCTACTGGCTGAGCTCCGGCGGGGGTTAACTCGATCTCATGATCTACTTCGCGAGATGAAGGCATCTCAGTCAACTCTTCCGGAAACACATCTACATACTCACTTAACCACTCTGGTTCTTTAGCCTTGCATTTTATGTCTACTGGATTCATCTTAACGACATAAACAGCTTGCCTCTTTCTGAGCCCTTTTAACAATTTAGAAGCCTTGACTAACTGTAACACTGGGGATCCGAAAATTCTAGTTCCTTGAACTTTTTTCTCATGAAGGTCGAGGAAAGAGATGGTTCCATTGTGACAATGAATGTCAGCTTGATTTTTATGGAGCCAATCCATTCCAAGGATTACATCATAGACTCCCAACAAGGGTAGGACTCTGAACTGGCACTCTATTACATTCCCATCTAGACTAAATTGAATAAGGTCTATCTCAAGGTGTGTGAAAAGAATCTTTCTACTTGCCAACTCCAATTGCATAGGTTTTCCTGATTTTTGATTTAGGACTAATTTACGAAGACATCCTGGGGAAATAAAAGAATGAGTACTGCCTGAATCAATCAAAAGATTGAATTGCTTACCCTGGTACTCTACTGGAGTCTGGAGGACTGAAAACTGATGGTTATTTCCCTGATGCTCTATTGCAGCATAGATTTGTCCTTTTTCTTCCTCCACTTCCTCAGCTATAGTGATGCTCTAACTGTTACAGTCTGAGGTGGAACTCTCTCTCTTTGGTTTCCCTAATTCTGGGAGGGAGTTTGGAGACTGCTTTGCATGGAGGCTGCAAGCTAAGTTGGCACTCTTCTGGGGTTACCTTGATTTTGACGGAGGACCCTGATTGGACTGATACGAAGGAGTCTGTCTCTCAACTCTAGGACCCTGGCTTCCTTGGCCCCACAGAAGAAGATGGACAATCCTTGAGCTGGTGACCAAATCCTTGACATCCGAAGCATCTGTTCTCACTTCGAAGCTCTTCCCTCTGCATTCTTGAAAGAGCCGGAGTTCTTGAGAAAGAACTTCGGGGAAGGTTGGAAGAACTTCTCGGTGTCTGGAATCTCTTAAAGAATGAGGGAGTTGGCTTTGGCAGCAAGACTTTAACGATGAAGGCTTTGGCAAAGTCCTTTGCCATTCTTACAGCTTCTGCCATGGAAACTGGCTTGGCATTCTTGACCAGGGTGTCTAAAAGTTTGTTTATTCCCCAAATGAACCTGGCCATTAGTTGCTCTTCATCTATGAGTACTTGAGGAGAAGAGAAAATGCCTGGTGATATTCTTCAATGGTTTTGCTCCCCTCGTCGGTTAGATCATCTTGGTTTCTAAAAACGTGGGGGACAAAATCTCTTCCTTAGATAGGCTTTAAGATCATTCTAGGAGGTATTCCTATCAAGATGGTTGGTGTCGCAATGGTTTCTCCATGCTACCCTGGTTGTTTCCAAAATTTTCAGCCTAGCGAGAGCCATTTTGCTCCTCTCGTTGTATCCGTCGGTGACATCAAAATATTCCTCCATTTCCTTGACCCACTTCTCCATAGCCTTGCCCAAGTTCTTCCCTTCACCTTTGAAGGGTCTAGGCTAAGTTCTATGAAGAGCCTTGCAAACATCGGGGTCAAGCTCTTCTTTATCAGTGAGAGGGTCTGGTTCGGCCACGGTTCCCTCGCCTTATGATTCTGCCAAAAATGATACATTATTAAATTTTTATTTTGATTATGTCCACGAGATCCTAAGACTTTAAGAGGTTTGGAAAATAATTTCTTAAACAAGATAAATGATCTTATTGGAGATCTACGACATATGTCCGGTAAGATATTTTGCTTCATCAATTCGTCACATAATAACAATCACTTATACAACACGTAATTTTTCCACAAAATATTTCTTTATTTATATAAAGGTTGCAATATGTACAAAGAGCATCTCGGCTCTGCAGAAAGTTAGAACCTACTTGGGAGAGACGCATAAGACGGCGATACTGGGCTATAGACATGCCCCGATACAAATGTTCCCTTACTACAAAGGGAGCTACTATCTTCTCCTTAGGAATAAAGCGACTAAGAAGGCTGTAGATATGGCAGGAAAGTCGAAAATCTCAAGGCGTAGGGTGATATAAAATAACACCATGTATCACTTTTACTCTCATCAGAATCATGGTCAATGAGATATTCTGCCTTAGCATCGCACGCTGGTCAAAAGAGGCGTGGACATACTGCCCTGCAAACCACTTGTGCTGCCGTCTCTCGGCTGGGTCTAGGAAATATAAATCCTCAAAATGGCCTGCAAGTCAGGCTTGGCTCATTCGAGTTGTAGGCGGAAGAGATGAGATGCTGGAAGGCAAAAGTAATCATATCTTGTGACTAGGTGAGATCGGGAAACACCAGATAAGTGTGGAACTTCCATCTATAAAACCAAAATCTTTGATTAAAAATCTTCATTAATGAAGCTTAAGGAATGAAAAAACAATATGTAAATGCTCTTTCTGAGTTTCTATTATAAATTTTTGATAAGAATTCATTTGTCCTTATTAGCTTTCAACAAAGCTCTGATACCAGCTGCTGTGAGACCCCCACCCCCTCCACGGTGCCCCCTCCAAGGGCGCTGGTGGCGGCAGAAGCAGCGTCAGCTTCTCACGCGGGGTAGGGATCCACACTCGGGGCTTTGGATATGCGAACAAGAGACTAGCTCGGCGGTTTCTCCGAAACCGAACCCGAAAAACTTCCCTCCCGGAAGCCACGTGCGATTCCACTAGGAAAATCTTCTAAACGGGGGAATTGATCTAACAAGTCAAAGTCTTAATTATCCAAACTAATCTGACCGAACTCGAAAGTCACATGGTCAGATCAAAGAAGAGACTTGCACTTGGTCAATATAATCACCACTTTTTTCCTCCTTTAAAATGAGGCATAGCCCGTTGATTCCCTCCCACAGAACAAGGGTCTTCTTTTAGGACTTAATCTAACTAACATAACTAATCGTAACGTATTTGTATTGTAGGAAGCCCCGATCCATCCTAACCCCACCGGCCCATGGGTTAGACAACCGCCTAACCACTATATTGGTGGGATTCCTTTTTGTACAAATTTGGTTATGTTTTGCCACCCGGGTACCGAGGAAAAGAGTTCCTAGGCCCCTAGTTGGCGTTTCAAGAAAAATTTAAGGTAGGCATACCACGTACACACGCAATATGAAATTGCCATTATAACAAATTCGGCTGTCTTTAAAACAATCTTTCAACAAAAATCCTAGTATTACTGATCATAATCCTCCAAAATATTGAATCCATTGTATTACAAAATATATCATCTGGACTCTCCGTTGAAGACCAACTGGTTAACCAAGGAGATCCAATATCAAAACTCGATTCACAACAGTCATTCTTCTCAATTTATCTGAATCTTCCTTGACGTATGCATGGGTGTCCTAGCAACCACGAGCCCGTGCATCACCTAGTAAGAACCCTCTAGGATCCTACTTAGGTGTCCTAGCACTTCACTCAAGGACCTCTTCGTCCGGTTCTCGCCCATCATACCGAAAGTGCACCATTTTAACCATACCGATTTGGTCAAGATCTCGGCAGGCTTTGGCGCGAGCGACGTCCCTCGAGCGACGACTCCCCGCTAGTTGTTGCAACAAGCCTCTTCTTAGTTAAATACATACCAAATGCTTTCTCCAACATTCTGGCCTAAAACAGTCCTTTAAAAGAAAACAGAGGTTCTATGCAAGTAAAATTCCCAGTTTGAGATTAGTTCCACAAAACCCTTTTTCTTTAATCCATATTTTCATAATGAGAATCATTGATCTCTCATCAAGGTAATCTACCCATCATTTGACTGAATGTCCAACTAGATTCTTGGTGATTTCGGTCAAAGGAAAACAAGGTTAATTCAACGGTAGTCTATTCTTTGTATTAAGAATTGGAATTGGTCACGATGTTTTTGCTTGATTTATATTGAGAGATGGACAAGTAGTTTACTGGCCTTCCCTCTAAAAGTCGTGGTCTAACCAAAATCATTCGGTTTACTTCTAACAAGGATTTTCTTCAATTAATGGCATCTACTAAACTTCTAACCGTAAGAAAATTTCATCTTTATGAATTTCATTCCTTCCTAACCATAATAGATTAAGAATATCTTATTTTTATAAAAATACTCTTCTAACTTTGGATAAATATCAATTTGGTGATTTATCCACATAAAATATCTAAAGATATTCTTTCTATGAATTTAATTTATCAACCCTAATTCTCTAGGTGGAATTATGGTGAAATCTCTCTTTTGTCACCAATATTTAATTTAAACCTTTCTCTTCTGAAATACCACTAAATTTCTTCTTTTAATTAAATACAAATATCCATTTTTTTGAATATGCTAAAAATTCCTCTTTTATCATTTAAAAAAATCTCATGCATAAAATAAATTTATCTAAAATTTCTCTTTAAATTAAATAAAAATATCCATTAATTCAAATATGCCAAGAATTCAACTTTTACCATTTAAATGATTAAATTTCAATTGTCATGGGAATTCCTCTTTTATCATTTAAAAATTTCTCATGCATAAAATAAATTTAACTAAAATTTCTCTTATCCCTTATATCATTTTTAATTGATTCCTAATGCAACTTGGAGAATTTATTTTGAACTTCTTCTTGAGAGAAATATATTTTTGATATTAGTAGAATTTTTATATCAAAAAATATCTCATTATTGAATTACCTCTCTCTAGAATTTTTTATCTCACTAGATAAAAACAAGGAAAAACAATATTTTCTTTGTATTTTAAAAGAGGAATGATTACAGGGGATTAAGGTAAAATCTTATTCATTATTCAAGCTAAGGAGGAATCTTACAGTATGTCATGACATCAGGGTTTAGAAGCAACAATTTATTTTATATGTTATAACTTTGGTCTCGGACCAAAGTTCTAGGTTATTTTTTATCATATATTTGTGCTTTCTTATCATTACATTATCAAGAAAAAACTTGTGGGATTCTCTTGTAGCTTATGTGTGCTTCTCTTCTGGTTCTTATGGTTTTCCATAACTCCATAGCCTAACTGTCTATGCTCTTTCTCATCCCCTTCTCCTTGACATAGTTTTTCAATAGTTTACTTGGATATAGGGTAAACAAGGGTAGGCTTAGGCACAAAGTTTGTGTGGGAACATCTGATCAATTTGAGCATGAGTGTGACCCACCAACAAAAATCCAAGTTTGACCTTTTTGAAAACTTTCTGCGGCACCAACATACTCAAATAAGCAAGCAATATTTGATTTTTGTTTTCCCTTGCCATATTATCTAGCTGCACATAAAGTGTGCCAAGTAATTCTCCTTGCCATTCACATACTATTTTCTGAATTATGGTGATGGTCAAGTTAGGGTCGTTGTGTAAATTTGGAAAGTTTATAAAAACTTTCGACTTCATAATGACGTTAAAGATGAGGGCTCCAACAACGTGTAGTTGTATGAAATTCTCTTCCTTCAAATTCTTTGGAGCACGCATAAAATGGGGTATCAACGTCTTCTTTTGATCCATTCCATCTATGACTTATCCCAAATACATTTCTTTCTACTGAAGGCACTTCTTTCGATGCTTTGCTAGCTTTTGACGCTCTGTACTTTGTTGTTCTCAACGATGAGCTTTAAGTGCTTGTAGAATAGGACCTGAAAACTCAAAACAATGTAAAGCTAGTTTAAATTATACCACTTGGAATTCTCATTCATAAATTAAAACGTACAAAAAACACAAATCAAACATACCTTTTTCTTCAAATGTCTTTGCAACATCTCTTTTGGCTTTGAGCTCTGCACAAATTTGACAAACCCCATTCTAGTTTTCTTGGGAATTTTCACATCAGCAAAATATTGTCTCCAAACTCTAAGAAATGAAGTTAATGAAAGAAATGACATGTTCCTTCCTTTCAACGTTTCCACGTAGAGGTTGTAAACTTATCCCTTTGTAAAATTATCTGGCAAATGGGTGAATTTTGAATTTGGCATGCGCTCACCATTGTAAGTGACAAATCGTTCCATCTAGCTCTTGAGAAAACACAGCTGAGGAGTGTCACATGTACTAAATGAGTACCGTGAATCTTCTTCCACCCGTTACAACCGCTTTAATATCTTTTGCATCCGTTGATTGCTTAAACAACACACTTGAAGAAAACACTTTCGACACACAATCGTGCCAAAAACTGTATATTTTATCTTCTTTCCAGACCTTAATAAAAAACCATGTAATGCTGTATTCTGTTGAGCATGTTTTAAAGCAAATAAGTTTTCAAGTTCCTGCTTAATTTTTCTGAATCCAAGTGTCCTCAAGCAGTTTTTTTTACAACAATACACCCTACATGCCTCTCTCAATGCATTGCGATGCAAAAACTTGTCTTTTCTTCTCAAGGGAGGGGTTGTCTCCACACGAATAGGCTGAACTAATGATGGAGAAACTGGAACATCGATATCAGAATTTGATAAATTAGCAAATAGTGGGCTTGTAACATCATCATCACTGATAGATTGGCTCAAACTTTTAGGAGTGAGTACGGATACAGACACTTGAAAAGAGCAAAACGAGCTTGAGAGAGAATTTTGTTGCCCTGCCATGACTAGGAACTTCAAACCTCTAAGTTTCTCTAAAAAACAATGGTCTAAGCAACAAAGTGGAGTGTAATCTCAAATCCAAATAACTTACTTTTAATGGTTGGATTCAAAAATAATAATATTAATTTAAATATTAAAAATTATTAATTATTATAAAAAATGGGACCTAAAAGATGAGAGGAAGTCCTTTTTAGACACACATTCCAAGGGTCTGCCATCCGCTAAGAGAGCCACAAGAGCGTTTTTTTGAATTTGGAGCATTTTTCCTGAGTTTAATTCTGTAAGATATGCATTTTCTTGATTACTTTGTTATTTGCTACAATTTTGAATTTTTCTTTCATTGTCATTTGGTTCAAAGTTTGCTACGAGAAAATTATGGCTAGGAAGAAAAACAAAAACATTATCTAAGGAGGAAAGTGATTTTCAAAATAGACTTTTTTTTAAAAGATATTTTTTTGAAAGAATTGTTTGTCTTTTAAATACACAAAAATACCAAAAAGAAGATTTCATATGTAAATTAAGAAAAAAAGAGATTGAAAAAACAATATTTTATAAAATAAAGATTTAATCAATAATTTTTTTTAATTATAATGACTTCATTTTAAAAAAAGCTAATTCTTGTGTTGTATTTTGGAATACAACACAAAAATCGATAAGTTGCCATGTTTCTTGTGTATTAAGTAGTTTGTATTCTAGAATACAAAGCTTGAAGTCACATTTTTAAAAATTTAACACATGCACTTTGAGGTTGTATTCTAGAATCCATTGCTTGTACAAATTGTATTTTGGAATACAACTTCTCTCAACACTTGAGTTGTATTCAGAATATGAAGCTTTAACAAGCTGTATTCAAAAATACAATTTTTCTCTATACTTGAGATTGTATTCCAGAATACACAGCTTCAACAAGCTATATTCTAGAATACAACTTCTCTCTGTGCACTTAAGTTGTATTCCAGAATACTTCACCAAGCTATATACTGGAATACAACTTCTCTCTACACTTGAGTTGTATTCTAGAATACAGAGCTTCAATAAGCTATATTCTGGAATACAACTTCTTTCTACACTTGAGTTGTATTCCAGAATACACAGCTTCATCAAGTTGTATTCTGGAATACAACTTCTCTCCACACTTGAGTTGTATTCCAGAATACACAGCTTCATCAAGTTGTATTCTGGAATACAACTTCTCTCTACACTTGAGTTGTATTCCATAATACACGGCTTCGGCAAGCTGTGTTCTACAATAACCCAAACTCAATGTAAACCATTAGAATAGACCTTCATGCAAAAAGGATTTTCTTTTTATCTAATTTTAGAAGACATGCAAAGAAAGCAAAAGCTCTTGAGTTCATGTCGCGGGCGCGCGCGACTAAAAAACAGCAAACTGTAGTTTTAACATAAAAAACAGAGGAGGAGCAACCCGGGAGTATTTGGAGTAGGTGTCCTGGGGTTTTACCCCCCTTTTGAAGCCAACGGAGCGGTCAGAATCTCCATCAGAGCAACGTAGGAGAAGATAGATTTTGGGGGTAAATTTTCCTCAAATTGTGTTCAAGAAAGAGGTTCTGTAAGTACTTTGGTGATAAAAAGGGTCCTAATTGTTTTGGGTTTGATCTATTCATCTCTTAGTGCTTTCTCCTCTCTTTCATATCTCTGTATTATGTTTTGAAGCTTCTTGTTCTTGTGAGTTGTATTCTGGAATACACAGCTCTAGAAAGTCATTTGCTGAAATTCAATTACAAAACACATCTTTGGAGGAAAACAACCTGTTGTATTCTAGAATACATCTCTCTCCCTCTTTATCTCTAGTGTGTTGAGGAGCTCTCTCTCTTACATTCCTATCTCATGTTTGCTTACACATTTAGGTCCGTTCTTGCATGGAGGTTAACACTCTCTCTCTCTCTCTCTATGTCTATTTGTTCTCTTTCACTTTTTGTCTTTCTCGTTTGTTTGCCCTACATACACGTTTGCTAATCTTAAATGTTGTTTCACTTAACAAATCATATTTTTTCATGAGAAATATGATTTTGTCTCTGTTTGTTTATCTTAGAACAATGAGATAATGATTTTTTATTATCTTGTTTAGGATTAAGATGGCCTCACAATACGTGATGCTCGAACTTCTAAGAAGCAAAAGAAAAGTAATCAAGCAACTCCATCTATCCCTGTGGGTGGCTGAGGACGTTCAGGAGTCTTGACACCTTCCCAATCTCAACCTTCTCTAATAAGTCCTCACTTTCAAGCACCTCGAGTGACTGTGACTCTTCCAAACCTTGATAGGCATCCAAGTGAGCCAAGAAGATAACTTCTATCAGCTTACCAGTTTCAAGAGTTACAAGATCAACCACCATCAAGCAGAATGGTTTTAGCTACTCATGGACTTCCTCCATCATCTCAAGGAAGCACACCTTTAACTCAACATCAGCAAAAAAAGTCTTCAAGCATCGAAGCTACAACTCTTTGGAGTAGTGCAAGAGGTAAAGCACGAGAAGGATTTGCTTGGATAATTCACTTTGGCATGGTAGGTAAGCACAACACAATTCACTTTGGCATGGTAGGTAAGCACAAGACAATCATTGAGCCAAACACACCTTTCCTTTCTATTGCTGAAGAAAAAGGAGACTACTTTGAAAATACAAAGTATTTAACTTATGGCCGCATTGTTGTTGAAGTCAAAGAAAGTATATCTCGTGGGATCATTCATCATTTGGTAGACAACAACAAAGAGAAGTTTCTTGCAGTTAGAGTTCTCTCTGCAGATTTTTGGCTTGAAGAGATGAATCCTGTTTCTACCCAGCAAGAGTTTAAAGATGCAATGATTACTTGCAAATGGGTATGGATGTCTTTCTCTTAACCTTTTTTTTATTAGTGTTAAAAAGGCTTAAAATTTCATCAGCCCGCATTTCAGGCATCATATGCTGATCCCCCAAATGTGTCAAACCTGCTTTGTACTCTTTAGCAACTTGCTCTTGACAATCCTCCTGCTCAATTTGATCCATAAGACCTGTATTTGATTCAGACCAAAAATCAATCCACTTGTTCAAATTCTTTGCAACTAAAACATCTCCTTGCTGAATATCAACGTGTGACATCAAAATATGTCCTTCAAAACATTCAGAGTCAAAATTCAGATTTCCCTGATCATCCGCAATATCACTTATATTAGTCGGAAAAATCTGATTTCCCTGATCATCCGCAATATCACTTATATTAGTCGAAAAATCTGCTTGAATTCACCAACTATCAAAATTAGCATCTGGAAACTCCTTTGGTATTCCTGCAGCACCTGAAATGTGACCATAACAATTATCTGCAACATCTTTTGGTTGCAAATCCTCCTGTGCGGATCTTTCTAGTGGAAATTCTTCTTGAACTGACATATTTGCCAAAAATTCCTCTTCAGCAAATGTGATTTCAGGGAATTCCTCCTGAGTTGATTCTTTATCTGTAATTCCACACACATCATCCATGGAACCTAAAAACAACTGAATCACATCCTCCTCTTCATTCATCTTGGTATCCGCCTCTTCAATTGCGCTTTGAATGACATGAACAACATCATTTCTATGTATGACCTGCTTCTCCTCACAACATTCCTCAGATGCAAGTAACATATGTAACCTAATGTTGAGCAATGAATCTTCCTCTTCCACTCCATGAGCATACTGTAGTGGTAGGTTAGGGGTATCTAGGGGCTCTTCTAGGCTCTCTTGGCCAACCTCCTTTTGCACCTCCTCCTCCATCTTTGGTATCCCCACTTGATGGATTTCAAAATCCATGCCAATCCAAATGTCATCATCATCACTTGACTCCCCTTCAAACTCATCCGCATATGCATCTCTCAACTTCTCACATGCTTTTTATAACTTCCCAATGCTTTTCCTACTAGAACATGACTTTCGCCTGTCTCCTTTGTGATCAGCTAACCATTCATATGCATTCTCTAAGTCATCCTCAAAGTCATCTAACCTTCCCAATGCATTTTTCATTTCCTCCCAAGCTGATGCTGTATGCACTTTATGGATAATTTTTTGAAACTTTGTGCATAGGTCAACCATACACCATTTCCTACATGCATCTTTATTTGAGCACTCATCAATTGCACATGGACAATCATCCACCTCATGCTTCCTACTCATGCGAACCTCACATTTTTTCTTCTTCTTCTTACCCCCCATGACACACTCACATAATTAAAATACAACAATCATATTCAGCCCTCAAGAAAGATGCACCACACCAATCTGAGACCCATTAAATTTGCTAAACGGAGAGCCACGGATGCTATACCGGGATCCTCAAAGTTCATTTAATTGGCTGCTTAAAATTGATTGAAATATTTAAGTTGATAATATTATGATTTCTCCTTGAAAAAATTTGCCATAAAAAGTTACCTGCTGGCTACAAAGCAGATTCAGTCTGCAAATCAAATGTCATCTGTGATTCAGATATTGTTTTTGAATTTTGACTGCAGAACTGACTACAAATTCTAACTTCTGTCTGCAAATCAGATTTGTTGACCCTCTGATTCCAATTTTGTCACCTCATTCTTGATTCCAATCATCTTCTGCTTGCTGCAACCCTTGCCGCCTTACTACTGATCTTACAAAATAAGAATAGAAGGCTATTGTGAATTCTCTAGAATGTAAGAAGAACCATAACTGCCATTGTAATTGCCACCATAACTGCTGCTCGGCATAACTGCTGCTCGGCTTACTACTGATCTTACAAAATAAGAATAGAAGGCTATTGTGAATTCTCTAGAATGTAAGAAGAACCATAACTGCCATTGTAATTGCCACCATAACTGCTGCTCGGCATCTTCTTGGCACTCATCCCCCTTACACAGAAGAAAGCAAACTCAACCATGAACACCCTTCATAAGCATCGTCATTCGAATTACGCCCTTTCTTAAAAATAGACAAACTGATTCTTCTTCAATCTTCTGCACAGCCTGATTATGTCTGAATCAGATTTTGCCTCCTAAATCATGCCACATATCAATGTCTTGCACAATCCCATTGCTTTTAGAAAACATGGCTGAGTTCAACTCTGGTATACCTGCATCCAATTTGAACAACCTTCCTTTCTTCTTGCCCTTGGCAATCAATCTACAGCCATGCTTAAAGTCTTCCACAAAACAACCATTCTCATTGAATCTTACTTGTAGTCCCTGCTCAACCATTTGGCCTACTGATGCCAAATTCTTTGTAATGGATGGTACATATAGCACTTCTGACATATTCTTCACATTTCCATCATGCATCCTCAAAGGCACACTGCCAACATATGTTATAAGATGCTGAGTATCATCTCCTGTGATCACATAACCATTTGTACCCAATGGTTGCATCTTCTCAAACCACTCACCATGACATGTCATGTGGTTTGAGGCACCCGAATCCATATACCATGACTCATCTCCAGCATTCTGAGAATCCATTGTCCCCATAATGTGCTTCATTGCAAAAAGATGATTTGAACTCTCATCATTGCTACTAGTAGATGCATAATTTCCATGTTGTGGTCTTCCATTCCTGACATCATTCTGCTTTTTGTAACAATCTTTTGCCATATGTCCAAGTTTGCCACAATAGTGACATTCAATCCCATTCAAATTTTGTTGAGGACCTTGCCATCGTCCTCTACCACGAGCGCCTGTTCCAACTCTCCCCCTATGGGATTGAAATCCACGACCTCCACGTGGTCCAAATGATGACTGTGAATTCTGAAAATTTTGATTTGATTGTGGTTGAGTAAACCTGTCATTCCAACCACGTCCTCCACGGCCTCGAGGGGCAAATCTCCCCCTGCCTCGAGAGCCTCTAGATGAGTAAAAAGCCTGATTCCTTGCATGCTCATCATTACTGGATGAGGATGCACCACCTGTAATATTCATACCACCAAGTCCAAGCTTTAATTCTTCCACAATGAGCAAAGCTCATTAAAGTCTGGCATTCCTCCCAACCTTACTGAGATGGAAGTATCAAAAGATTTGTACTCCCGGCCTAAACCACGTAATGTGAGAGCAACCAAATCATCATCATCCATTGGGGCATGAATTGATGATAGTGAATCTGCATAACCCTTGATTTCCTGAACATACTCATGTATACTCCTATTCCTTCGTGTTACACTGTGAATCTGTTGCTTTAGTTGTATCTTCCTTGCACTAGTGTCTGTCTCATACATTCGGCACAATATATCCCATGCTTCTTTTGGTGTATTTGCATCTTGGATGTGAATAAGCAAGGCATCTGTTACATATATTGAAAAGTAATGCAACACTTTCGCAGACCACTCTACCCATTGCTTGTGAGCCACCAACTGAGCATTATTTGGTTGAGGAGGTAGAAATGGCTCCGGGTCTTCATCCGACACGAGACTCCATAAACCTTTGCCTTTCAAAAAACTCTTCATTCGAAACTTCCATATTGAAAGTTAGTTCTGTCAAGCTTCTCTCCAACAATTTGTACCGGACCATCTCCCATGTTTGCTTATAGATTGTACTCGAAACAATGTACTAAATGTACCCTGTAATGTCACACTTGCAAATTCTGTCCAAGACTTCAATCAGGCTTTGTAAAATGCTTCAAATATGTTTTGCATACACATTTACCTCCAAACACTCTCCAATGCATGTATCTCAACCATCCAAGGCATTACACTTCAAAAAAGTTTAGTTGAAATTTTCTGGTTTTTTCTCGCCAGAGAACCAGTAAAAAAACCAGTCAAAGAATGATCCTTAATCCTTCAAAAAGTTGTTGAAATCCAAGTTTGAGGTATGCTTTAGCTTCCCAATACTTTGCTCCAAGTGCTCCTAAGAGGAAATGACCAAATTCTTCAAGTTGAGTGAGCTACAATCAAAAATGTGACTCTCTGGTTTGCTTATTTCTGCATATGTCAGTGACCAACAGTCACTAAAAAGCTCATAGATTCTTCAAATCTCATCCAAATTCAAAACTTTTTGAATCAAAAGTTTAGCAACTCATAGTTCCTTGCTTGTACCAAAGGAATTAGCTTAATTTGCTACAGGTAGGGATAAATGCTTTGATTAGTGGGACTCTATTTCTGCAGACAGTTCTGTAAACCTGCAACAAAATGACTGATAATTGACTTCAATGAGCTCTTAATCCAACAAATGAGCTCCAACCAAGCTTCACAATGCCTTAGCAATGCCTTTTCTCAACTCCCCAAGCTTTGAGTGGCATCAAATGGTGTAGAAATGAGTAAATGGCATGAAAAATGTTGAAACCTATCCGAAAACTGCTACAGAAAAGCGCCGCCTGCTTCTGAGGCTCTAGGAGAGAGGTGTTATCACCATTGATTTGATAGGATCCTTAGTTATGACCTAATGCATCATGGGTATGAAGGGCAAGCTCCAATTTTGAGTAGTATTGCCGCATTTGATCCTCCACGGGGCATATATTCTCTGTTTTGCAGGAGTAAAAAAAACCAGAATTTTTCTTTCACAAATCTCCTGAAATACATCAATGTTTCATGCAATGGTTTGCTCTAGTGTTGCTAATACATGTGCCCTTTCACAATACATGAGAACCTCTATGTTTCCTTTGTATTTGCCCCAATACATTTGACAAAATACATTCCTTCACAAGCTTTCCATGAAAGCTTCAAAACCAGAAATTTTCTGCTTGCTTTATGCACTTCAATCTTCACTGAACCTGCTCTTTAGCACCTGCAATCCGCTCAAGAGAGTTTTGCTACTCTTACCCGTTAGGCCAAGCTTCAGATCTGTAAACCGAGGTGAGCTCCACAGCTTTCTTTTGCTCCACAGCTTCAATGGAAATCTTCACAGCTTCTTCTTCTTCTTCCCTCTTCTCTCACTCACGCTCACAACACAACTAATGAGCTCTAGGCTCTGATACCATGATAAAAAACAGAAGAAGGAGGGAGCACACACGAAGAGAAGCAAACCCTAATCCATATTCATCAATCATAAAGAAGGAGAGAAGCCATAGTCATCATCTCTCACACACACACAAAAGAGAACACAACATAGTGTTATGTCCACACTACAAAGTAAACCTAATGTAATGTTCACACCACACATGACCAGCTGGACGCGGTCATAAACACACCACATGATATCCATCTACCATACTGTCACTCTGTCAGCACCCATGTGCTATCCTCCAGCTGTATACGAGCTTGACATTTCAACAAGAAAATCCTCACACACACAGAACTTCAATTTCAAAACACACACATTCCTTTCAGATCACTACTACATTGTATCTACACTCAAGACACTGAATATGCAAAGTACAGGAAACAGGAATAAGACAAATAGACTGACAAACTGCATCTTGCATTCAGAAATCCACCATAGCTACATAAAAAATCCGCCTAGTATCAAGAATGTCCATCTTTGTGTCTAACCACCAAGAACTACCCCGTATATAAAGACTCCCACGACTTCTAACTTCCAAAATCCCAAAAGTCATCAAAATAGACAAACGTCAAAAATAGACTAAAGTCCATACATATGATAAAAGTAATTCCTCCTAAGGTCTAGCCTAAACATTAATGATGAACTCTTAACTTCTTCAACCCGAGGGCTGATGGAACTCCAACCTGAAGAAATCCTTGATGTTCGAGAGAAGGTTCTCAGGAACAGAATTCTGAGAGAATTCTTAGTCAGATGGAAGTTCTATCCTTTTGAAGACGCCACCTGGAAGAAAGAAGCTGAACTGATGCGGGATTACCCCCAGTTTACGAGATGAGGACATCTCACGTTTTTCAAGTGGGAGAGAATGTAAGATTCCTCCCCAATCCCTCAAGATGTCCAGTATCTTCCCCTGTAATCAATCCCCCTTTTCAGAATAATAAAAGATCTTGTTTCTACCTCTTTTGGCCTAGGGACAGAAAATGTTCTAGAGAGAGGTAACTTAGTTTTTAGATATCTTTGGATGAAAAAATATCCTTTCTTATTAGAATAAATTCCCTTGAAACAGAAGTTTAAAAAGAATTTTCTCTACTAAAAAGACCTTAGCCTAAGGGTCCAGATTTTTTGAAAATTTTAGATTAAGGTTTTGAGGGGCCAATCAGATTAATCCAAATGTAGGGAGTAGATAAATTGAAGAAATAAAGAAAATCCCCCCAAAAATGAATAAATACTCACATAAGATGAAGACTGGACCAAAGGAAATACTAAAAACATAAATTTTTGACACCTCAAAGTGGGGATTCCCCCTCATGAAGGAGGTGCCTATTTCACATGTGTGGTAGAGCTTTAAACTCTCAAATAATGAGATATTTCATCTCTCCTCTCTCCTAATTCAAGTCTAGTTTTAAAAAGTAAGCTGAACTGACCCAACCAAAAATGGTCAAAAATTGACCAAACTGATCTGGAAAATTCTAGAATTAGTTTGCTTGGTTAGAGGCTCACTTTTTCCTATAAATAGAAGCCTTCCCCTTTGTAAAAGCTTAATAGTGTTTATGCACTGTTACTCTACTTCTCCCCAGAGCCAAAAACATTGAATTCTTTTGATAATTCACTTGTTTTTGACTAATTCCTCTACAAAGAATTGGTGGCCACTCTTGATCCAAACAAGAGTAGAACCCTCAATACCTCAAGTCAAAGGAAAGCTCACAAAACTCCATTGAAGTTAATAATTCTACTTTTTCAATTCTAATCTATGGTTTTTTGAATTCTTTGCTTTTTAATGTGAATATGGATGTTAAGCCTTGATGAAAAGACTTCCCCCTTCTCTTCATTAAGAATTTCAGCCTTTCTTTATCCTAAAATGTGAAACAAATAAATTAAGTTAAACTTTTCCTATTGATTACTCTTTAGAAGTGAAAATTGATTAGATTAGAGTGCTTTATTTCATCTTGGGATAAGTTTTAAAGTAAATTTAGAATGTAAAAATTGAGAAATGGTCAGCCATACAAAGGAGGTTATGGCAAAACTTTCTTAAATTTTGTGGAAATAAGTTTTATCTTTATGTTATTGAAAAAGAATAATCCCCACATTTGTGCATTCTAAAAGAAATTCTTTTTACTTTAAAAGTGTTATTCCTATTTTATGCATAAAAGGATTTTCTTTTATATATAAAAGTGTTATTTTCATTAGATTCAATTTCTATGCATAGAAAGATGTATATTGGATATTTTTTAGTTATAAAAGTGTTATTTTCATTAGATTTAATTTCTATGCATGGAAAGATGCATAAAATATTTTTTTTTATAAAAGTATTATTTTCATTAGATTATAGAAAGATGCATATTTGATATTTCTTTATTATTAAAGTGTTATTTTCATTAGATTTAATTTCTATGCATGGAATAATCCATACAAGATTTTTTTTCTATAAAAGTTTTATTTTCATTAGATTTAATTTCTATGAAAGATGCATAAAAGAATTTTTTATTATTATAAAAGTGTTACTTTCATTAGAATTAAATTCTATGCATGGAGAGATGCATAAAAGAAATTTTTTTATTTTAAAAGTGTTATTCCTATTTTATGCATAAATAGATGCATAAAAGGATTTTATTTTATATAAAAGTGTTATTTTCATTAGATTCAATTTCTATGCATAGAAAGATGCATATTGGATATTTTTATCATAAAAGTGTTATTTTCATTAGATTTAATTTCTATGCATGGAAAGATGCATAAAAGAATTGTTTAAATTATAAAAGTGTTATTTTCATTAGATTTAATTTCTTTGCATAGAAAGATGCATATTGGATATTTTTTTATTATAAAAGTGTTATTTTCATTAGATTTAATTTCTATGCATGGAAAGATGCATAAAAGAATTTTATTTAAAATAAAAGTGTTATTTTCATTAGATTTCTATGCATGGAAATATGCATAAAAGAATTTTTTTATTATTATAAAAGTGTTACTTTCATTATAATTAAATTCTATGCATGGAAATATGCATAAAAGAATTTTTTTATTTTAAAAGTGTTATTCCTATTAAATTGATTTTATGCATAAATAGATGCATAAAAGGATTTTTCTTTTATATAAAAGTGTTATTTCCATTGAAGTTGGATTTTATGCATAAATAGATGCATAATGAATGTTTATATCAAAATTAGAGTTCTCTTTAATTCTATGTTTAATTTCTATAGTATTTGATAAACAAGTAAGTAAATACTCTAAGAGAGAAATTTCCATCATTTTATATTCACTCAGATTGTAATGAGAAAATTCGAAAAATTTATCGAAGTCGGAATTTGAGATAAATGATTAATTTATTCCTCATCAGAATTCGTGTGATTAGTTTAGAAATCAGTTAAGTGAATATTCAATTAATGAAATTCAGTAAGATAGTAATTGAAATATCACCCCCTTTTTAGAAAGATAGTTCAATTAATGAAATTTAGTAAAATAGTAATTGAAATATCACTCCCTTTTTAGAAAGATAGTTCATGAAGAACCTTATCAGACTTGAAACCTGAATCAGACTATGACCAAGACCAAACTCTTTTGTCAGTTTTAAGGAAAGACGATGTGACCAGTTCACGAAAATTCACTCAAATCTCCCACCAAATCCGAAACTAAGTTGAGACCCTTTGAATTGATTTGAGGATCAAGGTTACAGAATTCAAGGAATTCTATTTGGAATTCAGACCTACGATCAAGAAGTCTTGGGATACGGATTTAAGATATACTCATTATATTCAAAGAAAATCAAAACTGAAAACTTGCATAGAAACCCTGTTTTCTTAAAGGACTGTCTTACGCCAGAATGCTGGAGGGAGCATTTGGTATATGTGTTTTTCTAAGGGAAGTTCGGTTGTAACAGTTGTTGGTGGTGGCGGGTAGTGTTCAAAGGATAGCTCACGCGGCAAAGCCAGCCTCGGTACGGTTAAAATGGTGCACTTCCGGTACAATGGACGAGGGTTGACGAAGTGGTCCGTGAGTGAAGTGCCAGGACACCTAAGGAGGATCCTGGAGGGTTCTGACCAGGCGATGCACGGGCTCAGAATGCCGAGGACACCCATGCGTATGTCGTGGAAGATATTGTATGATGGACCAATGTTTATTGTAATCTGTTACTGGATCTCGTTTGCTGACTAGCTAGTCTCAACGGAGAATACAGAGTGATACTGTTTTTGTTGAGAAACAAGGATTGGATGGAAATTTTAAGTTATGACATCTGTAACCAATAATTGTTTGTCAATGGATTGTTTTATAAGTTAAAGTTATGGGTGGGTGAGTACTTGTCTGGTTCTACCAATTCCAGTGGTTGGGCGGTGGCTAACCCATGGGCCGGATGGGGTAGGCTGGAATTCTGTAACTAATAATTGTTTGTCAATGGATTGTTTTATAAGTTAAAGTTATGGGTGGGTGAGTACTTGTCTGGTTCTACCAATTCCAGTGGTTGGGCGGTGACTAACCCATGGGCCGGATGGGGTTAGACTGGAATTAGTAGAGTTTTAATAATAAAATTGATTAATAGGAATACGCTTAGAATTCGAGTAGTTAAATAAAAGCCTGAAGACTTCTCAAATGAATAGATCAACGGCTGTGCGTGATTCAATTAGGAAATTATTGAGGCCAAAAGGGTTGCTATGAGAGTAAGCGCAAAGGCAAGAAGAATTCCAACCAAATGTCAGAAAAGAAGATACATTGCTATCTATTTTTGAAACTAAATTAGCATCGCATAGTACTCCTTTCAAGGAGTGCGTTGTGGTGAACGAGGGATGCAGCACAATAGCATCATTTTGTGAGGGAACAAGGGAGAATGGAAAATAGCTACACATTCAAATGGACAAAAACATACCATCATGTGTTGATTTCATCGTGTTGCATTTAAGAGAGAGAAAACAACTTTGTGCTACCAAATGTGCCATATCTCTAGGCTACTCAAGGTGGTTGGATGTGAGTCTCCATTTACTAATGAACTCTGAAGGTGTACGCTGTGAAGGAAAATTTCTATACAGAAACACATGTAATCCATTCTTAGATGTGTTGAATTTGTGTTGCACACCTATGGTGTTCTCATTACTTGCGTTAGCTTTCTTGTGTGCCTGTTCCTTTGAATGTGTTTCTCGATTTTTTCCTCGTTCGCTTGGGGAATGAGAGGATTCTTATTTGTTAAACATGGCTCAACACCCAAGAAAAAATAATTATAAAAAATAACACAATTTGCATCATGTTTAGTTTTTTGAATAATATTAGTAAAATTATACTTTTATTTAAAAATATTACAAAAATAAATATATATAAAAAAATATACAAACAATTTAAAAAAATAAAACACTTTCTTTTTGCAATGTTTTGAATAATTTAGAAACATGTAAAATTCCATGCATTCAAATGTTGTTAAATTTTGGGTAAATTAAGACATAAAAACGAAATTAAGAAATTGTAACCAAATTTGATACTTTTGATAAAAAATAAAAAATGCTACAACACTACATTTTAGGATAATTCTTAATTCTTTTTCATTTTTAGCCCCTCTCTCCTCATTCAAAACTCTCCTGGGACACCCAACCCCCTTCATACTCGAGTACTTGTACATTGAGTCCTCATTTGTCTTCCTATACCTCCTCTTGCCAAAACAAAAAAATATGTGATCGCCCAATCCCTCCCATAGGCGCTCGCCTATCCCTCCCTTCCTAAAGAAAAAATCATTGATTTCCCAACAGTTCTTTCATGGACACCCACCCATTGTAGGGATCTCGTCCCTTCTACGAACGTCCATCCTCTAGACTCCCATAGGCGCTTGCTCGCATGCCCTCTCGTCCCTCCAACAAACGTCCATCCTCTAGACTCCCATAGGCGCTCGCTCGCATGCCCACCCATAGGCGCTCGCTCGCTCGCATGCCCGCCCACCCATGAATGATGGCATGCCCATGCCTGTGGCTTGCCTACTCACCCCCCGTATGTCCAACGACCTCCCATGGGCACCCATCACCTTCCATAGGCACCCAGTCATCCAAGAGACGCTCGCTTGTTCTCTCCCATAGGTGCTCGGAGGCCCACCATTCACCTGCCCGCCCGACGACCGTTCCTCCATGGGCGCCCGACTTCCCAGGTAACCGCCACCACAGGTGCCCACCAGCCCGCCTGCCCACCACGGGCGGTCTCTTGGGTCTCCACACGGGCGCTTGCTAGCCTGCCCGCTCCGCACGGAACCACCACCAAAGGTGCCCAGCGCTCGCCTGCCCACTCGGCGCTCACCTGCCCGCCCATCCACAATAGTCGCCCACCCGATCGTTCCCACAAGCGTGCTCTCCGAACCGCGCTTGCCACCTATCTTCCCCACGGGCATCTGCCCACCTATCCTCGACTAGAAGCTCCCGTCCGCTCATGGGCGCTCGCTCGGTCACCTTGGGTGCTGGTCACCTCCCATGGGTGCTGCCCGCACGTTCCATCCCCCCAGGCACCCTACACCTCCTCTACTGTGGGAGAGTACAAGCAAGTTGGATTCCAAAATCCAAACTTTTAAAAAATGGGAATCTAGAATCCAAACTTCTTGAAAATGGGATTCCCGAATCCCACCCATAAATCAGTGGATATGGGAGGATGTAAGGGAGGAGATAGCACAAAAGTGCCTTTTTGGATTCCAAAACCAAATTTTTTATTGGCGTTCAATGAAATTTTAATTGTGGAATCCAAATAGCTATCTACCTCCCAAAAATGGAGGACAAGAGGGGAGGAGCATGGTGGATGAGGTGGCTTTATGGATTCTAAAATATATAATTTAGAGTTTACACTCTCAAAAGGAATGGAGGAGTTGCATTTTAGAACCTAGATCTTTCTACTATTCCCAAAATGAAGAGCATGGGGAGAAAAACATGTGTTAGGGGGGAGGGGGGCAAAGTTTGCAAAACAATGAGGTTTAATGTTTTCTCTTTGAGTATATTTAACATTTGTATTGTAATTTAAAAAAAATCTTACTAGAAAAATGTTACAAAATTCAAAGCATTACAGATATACGCAAAAAAATCTTACTAGAAAAATATTAAATTTAACATTTGTAAATTTAAAAAAAATCTTACTAGAAAAATATTACAAAATTCAAAAACATTACAGATATAGGCAAAACATTTAACAATTTTTTTCTAAAAACAAGGAAAAAAAAAAGAGAGGTCTCCTTAGTGATACTCTAGAGATAAGCAATGTACAATTTTGTGGCTATAAGTATAAAATTGAAGATACTTGGCTTGGTCATCGTCATTTGTGTTCGAAAATATTGGCAAAACTCTCCCCCAAAATATCCTAAAAGCAAGAAAAAACAAGAGGTATATTTAGTGATGCTTTAGAGATAAATATGGCTATAATAAGAATAAATTTCTCGATGCTTAGCATGGCCATCATCTCATGACAAATTTTATCTACAACTTCTTTACAATTTTTCAAGATAGAATCCTATCCAAAAGCAAGGCATTGGCAAGGAGGGGTTATTGGACAAAAGAAGGGGACAAATTATGGAAGTTTTACTAATTTTAGGAGAAATCTTCAAAAACTTACCTCATGGCTCGAGCGTGTTTTTCATGACTCAGTGTATCCTCTCTTCCTTACTTTTTTAGGGATTTTCATGGGATTTCAAAATTGAAAGTCTTGAAAGTTTGTTTTCTAGTAGCTCAAGTCTCAAGATTTTGGATATCAAAATCCAAAGTCTCCATAGTTGAGATTCCAAAGTCCAAACTACCTCCAGGTTGTTGATAATAAAATGTATACTTTATAGAGAAATACCCATAAACTTACTTCATGAATCCTGTTATTTAAAGCTCACACATACATTCTGGGATCCCAAATTTTTCAAGGATTGAAATATTTTTTTTAAACAAGTAGAAAATTGCATTTAAGATAGTTCTTAATATCTTGAAACTTTGTCTTCTTCTTATCCTTTTTCTCTCCCTCCTTTGCTTTTTCCTTCCGGTTTTTTTTGCTTTTCCATGTCTATTCT
Organism: Cibotium barometz; assembly: GCF_041138505.1. Taxonomy (NCBI): domain Eukaryota; kingdom Viridiplantae; phylum Streptophyta; class Polypodiopsida; order Cyatheales; family Cibotiaceae; genus Cibotium; species Cibotium barometz. The sequence continues at coordinate 42,593,853 of NC_141074.1, forward strand.
TGCATATTTGAGCCTTAAAAAAAGAGAAATTCCAAACCGTTACTCAAACCATAGTTTTGAGCACTTTGTTGGGGTGTAATTTACCCCATAAGGCTTGCTGAGAATGCTCTTGGCTTGTTGAGAACTGCTATAGTTGGCTACTAAAAAAACCATGTGTGGGATGACATACGCAAAGTCACATTCACACCCTGTACTTCTTTCTCTGCTTCTTCTTCCTCTTCTCTTCTTCACTTTTCTTTACCCTCTTTGTTTCTTTTTAAAATCTTTTACTTCTTTTAGGTTGTTTCCAGGATTCCAGAATCCAAAGTTGCAAGAGTTGGGATGGTGTCAAGGCATGGTGTCAAATGTCAAATTTGTCCATAAAATTTGTAATTGTTTGCATCTTATTAAAACATGAAATATTAAAAGTGTAAAAATTTGTAATTGTTTGCATCTTATTAAAACATGAAATATTAAAAGTGTAAAAATACTCAAAATATATTTAATTTTTAAATTAGGTCGTGAAAATTTTAAAGTGGATTTTACGGTTCTTATTTTGCTCAATTTTGTGAAGTTAGTTTTATGATCTATCTACATGATGTTAGTAATGCTAGAAAATTTTCTCTTTTTAGGAGATGAAGAAGTCAATGATTATGGTTTTTTTTCATTCTAAAAATAGCCCCTTTAAAAAAATTAATAACTAAAATTGTTGCAAATGTGTTCGAACATTTGCAAAACTGATCATATTTCACCAAGAGTTAAAAAAAATAGGAAAAATCTAAATGATGTTTTGTAAAAGATAAGTTACAACTCGTGCATGTTTTTTCATGACCCAATGTTCAATGCATAAGCAACTTATTATAATAAATGTTCTTCCTTTACAACCCCATTTTGCTATGGGGGTGTACCTGTATGTAAAACTACCTCTTTATCCCATGATCTTGTTGATAATCACTAAATTTATTGGAAAAATATTCTCACCCACCACCATCTGATCTTATTACATGAAGTTTACCCATGCCTTCCTAGTGCGATCATCAATAGAAAATACATGATAGTGGCATCCTTTGATTGATTCCGTCTAATGTTGCTCCCCAAACAGTTACCTTTTTTTGGAAAGTGGTCTATGCATGCGTACAATGCCGCCCAAAAATGAAACTATTTAGGACACTACGTATTTTTTACAAAAAATGGAACGAAAAAAAAGACACGGTTTTGATTACTTTTTGAGATTACAACTTAAAATCTAACAATAAGTATTAAAAAATATACCAAAATAGAGACCATTTTTCATTAACATCTTCAACCCAGAAAAGTAATTAATACAACTCTAAAAAAGGAGTTGTTTTTTAGACATACAACTCATGGCATAGTTATGGCTCCATCATCACTGCTACCTATACCATCACCATCACTTGTTGGTGTGCCTTCCCCTAAGGAGGTAGACAAGGCATCCTCTTCATCACTATCCACAAAGACATTTTTTTCTTCTATGTGTACACCTGAAGTTTAGACTCCTTGGGTTCGGTGTCGTGTTAGCACACCCGAGGATGTGCTACCAAGCTCAGAGTTATTGAAGCAAGGGATCTTCTCTTGTAAAATAGAAATGGTTGACTTTCTCAAGTAACCTGCTTTTGTGAGAGTAAAGTCATACACCAAAATATCTACCTCATTAATTGGTAGTACACTAGTGTAAGCAGTGTTCTTTCCCCTCTTACACTTGCCCTTTCCTTTTGTTATATTTACCATTTCCAAGCTATACTTTCCCTCAAATGCATTTGCATGAGTTGTTCTCATCTATTAGTGACAATGTATGCCACCAATTTCATCTTTGTTGATATCTATTACCTTGCCAATCCAAAACGGATGTTTTAAAGCATCATCCCCAGCTAGGGTAGCAACAAGGGTACCCTCTTTTATGTCTTGTGGATCACCACTCCACATCTCTTGAATTCTTTTTCGCCTTTCTTTCGATCGTCTGGCTCCTATGTACATCTCTCTTGCTTCCACATGAAGAAGTTTATCTATCACCACTCCACATCTCTTGAATTCTTTTTCGCATTTCTTTCGATCGTCTGGCTCCTATGTACATCTCTCTTGCTTCCACATGAAGAAGTTTATCGATCTCTGTTGGAATTGCTGTTGCAAAAGAAGTGGTTTTTTCAGCAAGAGTTGGCCACTGAAAAGAACTAGCTAGATTCCATGAGGTATTAATATTCCTTTCAAGTATTTCTTCTTGTTGTTCAAAGAATGTGTCCCACCATTTTACATCTTGCTCTCCTGCATACTACTTTGCCTTCTTGATTAGTGATCTTCTCTCTGCAATGCACCTTTGAAAGTCCATATAGCATGACCTACCTTGTTTGCCTCCTTTGCTTCCTTTAAGATTTCCAAGGGTGCCATTTTTGAAGCTTGCATAACCATGTCTGGAATAAATTTGAGAACTTTAAGGCCACCTGAAGGAAGCCACTCTGCATCAGTAGAGAAAATCTTTCCATACAATAAAGTTTGACCACTTTTTGCTACACGTTTAATCAGAAAGTCATGTTGATAACTTAGATCATTCAACTGCTCCAAGCACCTCCTTTTTTCTATCCTTGGCCCATTAACAAAAAACTTGAAATCCATTGTCTCCTTCAAATGCTCTACCATTGGCTTTGGTGTGTAAGCTTTCTCTATAAGTGTCATCATGGTCGGCAAAGTAAATGCATTGTGGGGGGTGGCAAGATAATTATTTTGAAAACGTGCTAAACATCTGATCAATGTGGTCATGAGTGTGACCCACAAGTAGAAAATTCACTTTCACTTTCTTAAACACCCCTAAGGAAACCAACATGCTTAGGTATCCAAGAACTATTTGATTATTATTCTCTCTTGCAATGTTATCTAGCTGCAAATATGATATGCTTGGCAATGCACCTTCCCAATTAGATATCACATGATGAATGATTGTGACAGTTAGATTTGGATCATTAGGATATTTGGATATGTGAAAAAAACCCTTGGGTGAACTTGAGCATTGTATACAAGGCAACCAACCAAATGCATTTGCACAAGTGTGTCTTCTGCCAAATGTCCTTAGGCAGCCTAGCAAAGTGAGGCAAGCAAGTTTTTTTCCAGTCCATTCCATCAATAACTAGCCCAAGATACTTTTCCAGAGATGCAAAACACTTTCCTCTATGATCCATTGCCTTCCTTATTTCATTTGCTTGCTCTTCCTCCCTGTGAATTCTCAAAGCATCCTTGACTATCCTTAGCTCATCTGGATCACTTGGCAACCTTTCTTCTTGTTTTTAGCTTTGCACACACAGTGCACACACCCATTCGAACTTTTCGTGGGATGGTCACGTTAGCAAAGAAGGTTTTACAAAGCCTAGTAAACTAAGAGTAGCTTGTATATTGCTCTTATTTAGTTGTCATAGCATCTCTATACAATGAGAATACCTCTGACCTTGTAAAATTTTCAGATAAGTTAAACCTTTCTGTTGTTGGCATACATTCTGCATGATACTTAAAATAGCAATAAAGCCATTTTAAAGCATTTTGCCCCGTTGGACCTATGGATAATAAAGGATCTAACAGCTTTGGTCTGCCCCATTGTTTGGTCCTGCACTTCACCCACTCAAGCTGTACATTTCCAAGACTCAAAGCAACCTTAAAGGCTATCCTACATACCAAATCAAAGCCAAGGCTATATTCAAATTTTCCATGCAAACAAGGTATTAGCAGACCACTAAGAAGTGCATCTTACTCTCCACTCTGCTCATGTGAAAATAGCGTGTTCGTAATGCCTTAAACTTTTTCAATCCAAACTTTGCTAGACATTCTCGCTTGCAACATTCTGTTTTAACTACATCCTTTAATTGTCTATGTGCACACAAGAATGCTTTTCGCTTCAACCCATGGTAGGTCTTACCTTGATACATTGGAGATGATGTCAACTGCTCAATGGTATCCAAGGCATCATGTTCATCACTACCATCATTTGTTGCTTTGTTGTGGTGTGGAGGCTTTACTTGGAGGCTTTAATTGGAGAAGCATTCTCACTTGTAACATTCTGTTTTAACTACATCCTTTAATTGTCTATCTACACAAAAGAATGCTTTTTGCTTCAACCCATGGTAGGTCTTACCTCGATACATTGGAGATGATGTCAACTGTTCAATGGTATCCAAGGCATCATGTTCATCACTACCATCATTTGTTGCTTGTTGTGGTCCAGGCTTTACTTGGAGAAGCAAAGTAAGTACTTATTCTTGTGCTCGTACCTTCATATGATGTAAAAGATAAGCCTGGTGATTGCCTATGGCTTGGAGTTTCCACTTCTCTATCTCTATTTTTAGTTTTTTTAACCCTAGGAGACAAGGAATAGGATGAGAATGAGAGACCCTTTGAATGTGATGATGCGGTGGTGGTAGGGGATGAGCTCCCACCCACTTGTGTAGGGGAAATGACCAACGAAATGTCTCTCCGCATGTCTTTCTCCTTGTCTAACAAATGAGAAATGAGAACCTAATAGCCCATGTGGCCATCATATAGAAAGTCATTAACCTTAATACATAATTAAGGTGGGACTTGATTACATTAAAACACTAAATAACTACTATTTTTGGAACTATGAGGCTACATAAGAAGTTGAGAGGCTGATTTGGTCACCTCGCATTGTGAGAGAGAGAGATATAAAGAAAGAAAGAGAGCACTATTTGGGCACACAAGAAGCAAAGCAACAAGGAGAGCAAATCGCACTTTCACGTCCAACCATGGCAAGGTACACAAAATCTCGATCCTTAGAAAGATTCCATAAAGATTTCCTTTTCTTGTTATTACTTAAAGCTTTATTTGTGGTAACATAACATTATTAATATTTGTTTGAACCTATAGAATGTTTTAACTTAGATGTTAGAAAAACTCTCATTCGTTTTGAAGATATAGTGAAGGGAGGGAGGATAGAGAGAGTGAGTATTGCACTCATGAACTATGCTATGGAAGAAGCCTTTAAATCTAGTGACGGTCATGATGAGGAGCTAGAGAGTGATGGAGCTAGTGAGATGAAGCTACTGATGAAGCCGGTGATGAGAGCAAAACAAACACTAACGTTTCATTCAGTGTTCAATCAGAGAAAGAAATATAGTCATTTTGGGAGCCTTTGAGGTTCCCAAGGAGACAAACGAGGTGCTAGCATGGGTCTTTGAGAGATTTCCTTAGGTTCGTAATGTGATTAAGGCACAAATAAAGGGGGAGAACTTGGATGTTGAGGGTCTAAGAAGTTTTGCCATTGATTGGAATCTAGGTGGGGACGTGAAGACAATCAAGGGTATGCTTGGTTACACTCAAGGTGCAAATACTTCTCATCCATGCCTTGGTGCATTTATGGAGGGAAACAAAAAGGAAAGAAGAAATGCAAGGGGAGGGACATTGGTGAAGAGGAATGTGACAAGATGGGCAGTTGTGAGGGTCAATGGGATGGTGGTGTACTTTCATCACCTATGTTGGCACCTCTAATGAGGGATTTGGAAGATAATAGTTGGAACCCCACTCTTATTTTTGTTGGATATGTGTCATCTCCAGATGGTGTCACGCTAGTGGCACACTCTTTAGCCTCTAGGCATTTTTGGGATTTATAGCATTCATTTCCATTTTTTTCTATTTACACACATTTTTGGGTGGAGGAAAGGGTGGAGGAACTCTCCTATATATATGAGGCATTGTAGTTCATTTCTAATGAAGTTGGCTAGTGGTTCATTGATGAGTTCTTGAGTACATTGTCTCTTCTCTCATCTCTTCTTTCTCACATGGTATTTTTCTCACATGGTATCAGAGCAAGGTGGTGGCGCACATAGAGCCTCCTTATCCTTCTTCCTCTCTATCTCTAGTCCTCTTCAACAACCCCGCTTTCAACTGCATTTTTTCATTCTTTGATTATTTGCTAAACGAATGTGTTTTTGAGGATCGTGGTTTACAACTTTGCAGAAGAAAGTTTTGCAAATTCCTCACCGTTTTTGAGTTATTCTTCGCAGACTGCCTGCATACAGAGTTTCTGCTTGCATTTTTTGCAAAAGCCCTTACTCATCATCCTTGCACTCATTCAATGATGCAAGAGGCTTCAAACCAGCCCCTTACCATCCTCTACAAGTGTGTTTTTAAAGCACTTCAATCCGAGTCCTACAACTCTACTTGCGGTGAAAACATTGACTAGTTTTTCCTACATGCGGTAGCATTTTTTTGGAGGCTTCTTGTCGAGAGATTTCTTGGCTGTGTTTTCATCATCAACTTTAGCTCTCTTCATGGTGTTTTGAGGTACATATTCATCCTCTTTTCTACACCTATTCTACTTTGCTACACACTTTGTGTTTGCGTTTTGTGGACAATCAACTCCTCCATACTCCTTCTACTTAAGGCTACATTCTCAGTCCTCTTTTGGTGGTTTCTACGGAGTCTATTGGTTCATATATCGGCTGCGTTTTGGCACTATCTTTGTGCATATTTTGGAGATACTTCCTTGGTGGTGGACAGGCCCATCTATTGGCTGTGTTTTTGGAGGTACGACACTTCTTCCCTTGTGTTTTCCCACCCTCCACTCCCTATGGGATCTCGGAAGTCCTCTAATCCAAAAGACAAAGGCAAACTTGAAGATACTATGGATCCTACATCTCCTACGACGGTTGGTGGACCGGCAACTACTACAGCGGAAGTTGGTGCAATTCCTTCTTCGGTAGCTGCTTCTACTTTCTCTTTTCCGTCATATCCATTACCTTTTATGGATCCTTTCTCTCTTTCTTCTTTGTCCTTTATGCCTTCCTATCCACATACTTCTATGCCCTCTATGGTATATCCCCCTACATCATCTATGCCTTTTATGGCAACTTCATCTACTATGATTCCTTCTTCTACTACTTCCACTACTACTCCTCTCCCCACTCAATCATATCAGCCCTTTAACCCATTCACTCAATCTTTGAGCCTTCCAAGTCTTTCTGATTCACAAAAGCTTACCCAAAACAACTACCACACTTGGTCCTTGTTTATGCAACTTCTTTTGGAAAGTGCCGGGGTGTGGTCTATAATCACTTCTCCTCATATGGTGCCTTCTCAATATCAAACCTATATGGATGCACGGGCCAAAGCTTTACTTGTGCATGGCATGTCTACATAGATTGTGCCTTAATTTCTCTCTACAAGGATTACCGCTCAACAATTATGGCATGCTATGCAATATGGAAGACTTTCAACGGTTAAGATGGATAAGTTGGAAGAAGATTTGGATAAGCTTTCTATCTCTGAATCCGACAACATAGTGGAGAAGCTTGGAGAATTCAATTGAATCAAGCGGCAACTTGAAGAGTTTGGTACATTGGTAGCAATCCGGTTCACAAGCTACTTGGTAAATTGCCTTCTTCTTTTGAATCGTTCAAAGGTATTTCTTCGAGTTCCTTTCCCTTGCTTTGAAGAGACTTGGGTCTTCTTCATGATAAGTACCTTACTCGCAAGCAAAACAAAAAGGACTCGGCTTTTGTAAGCCAAGGAAAGGGTAAAGGCAAAGGCAAGGGGAATGATCAATGCAAAGGCTCTAATTCCAATGCTAAAGATTCTTCAACCAAAGGCGATAAGGACAAATCAAAGGATTCTTCCAAGGAGTGCACTTTCTGTGGTCGTAGTGGCCATACGGAGGATCGTTGTTTTGCTAAGAAGGCGGCATCCAAGAAGGTAAAAGCTAAACTTGAATCCAAATCTAAGGGTTCTTCTACATCAACATCTTCTCACGGCAAAAACAAAGACAAGACAAAAGATGGTAACGCCAAGATTGCATATGTTGCTATGTCTTCTACTTCTTCATGTGACACATCACTTGTGGTAATCAAAGATCTTGATATGCATATTGCGGATGAGTGGATTGCTGATAGTGGTGCTACCTCTCACATGACGAATAGTTCTTCCTTATTGGAAAACTATAAGTCTATCTCTTCATCAGTACACATTGGTGATGCTTCGTCTCTCCCTCTGGTGATGTTTCTTTTGGAGATGCTATCTTACATGATGTTTTGCATGTGCCTAAGATGTCTGCCAAATTATTTTCTATCTCTAAGGCTAGTTCTAAAGGTCTTGGGGTTTACTTTGATGGTGAAGTGATTGAAATCATTGATAGACAGTCACTTTCTTGTGTGGCACATGGTTATCAAAATGCTGGGCTTTATCATATAAGCTCTTTTACAGCACAGCTGCCCCCATATGAGTCTCATCTTCATCAATTATTTGCTTCTCCTAAAGCACTTGTTTCTAATGAAGATAGTGATCTATGGCAGTTCCGCTTTGGCCATGTTCCTCTTGCTACTTTGCAACATCTTGTCTCACATGACATGGTTACAGGTCTACCAAAGCTTCAGAAACCTCGCCATCACATTTGTTCTTCTTGTGCCGCTCAAGGGAAGCAACATCGGGCTTCTTTTCTAGAGGAGGCTACTCATAGGGCCACACGCATACTTGAGCTTATTCATGCTGATCTTGCAAGACCTATGGAAGTACAATCGCTTGTGGATCCAAGTATTATATGCTTCTTGTGGATGACCTCTCGCAAATCATCGGTTTATTTCTTACCTAAGAAGTCTGATGCTCTTTCTCAAATTCTGAATCACCTTGGATGTTCATCTACTCTGACACTCATCTACTCAGATTCATAGAGTGCTATTGCTTTAGCCAAAAATCCAGTTATTCGAGGACGATCCAACCACATTGATATTCATTTTCATTTTGTTCGTGATTGGATTTTTGAAGGTCGCATTCAGCTTGAGTATTATCCTACCAAAGGTAATGTTGCTGATTTGTTTACTAAGCCTCTTCCTCGACCTACCTTGGATTATCTTCTTCAGTGTGTTGGCATTGGTCCTCCCATCTCGACCTGAAGAGGAGGTGTTGGATAGGTGTCATCTCCAGATGGTGTCACGCTAGTGGCACACTCTTTAGCCTCTAGGCATTTTTGGGATTTATAGCATTCATTTCCATTTTTTCCTATTTACACAAATTTTTGGGTGGAGGAACTTTCCTATATATATGAGGCATTGTAGTTCATTTCTAATGAAGTTGGCTAGTGGTTCATTGATGAGTTCTTGAGTACATTGTCTCTTCTCTCATCTCTTCTTTCTCACAATTTTTCCTCTCAACAAGAATGTTATTTTTTGTACTTTTCATGCTTTCATGCATATGTTTGACCACTCTTAAAGTGTCACATAGACTATGCTTTCACTATGCCTAGTCAAGAAAATATTGTGCAACTCCTCAGCGCTCATGGTTGCCATGAAAAGGAGCACTTAGAGAAGTAATGGAATGGAAAATGAGAGGGGGGTCCTAGGGAGGCTATTTTATAAGCATTGGAATAGCCAACCTTGTAACCTAATTACCCTAGACCATATAACCAAAACACTAGACATCAATAGGAGCCCAAACTCTTCTGAATCTCCTTCGTGTTATCCTCCATGCAGCATGGCGTTTGGGTCATGTCCCCACTCTCCACCGTGGTGCTTTCTTCCCCTTCCCTATACGCTTAGAAAGATGGGCCAATTCGGACCTTTGAGCCCTCTCCCCTTGACATGTTATTGCTAAAGGGGTATTGAAAAAACCAATCAAACACTTCCTTAAGATAGTTTGTGTGAGTTTTATTGCCTCCATGTTCCGTGTTCTTGAAGTACACTCCTCACTCATGGGTAGTAATGAATATTCTCTGTTCCTGAGGTAAACATGTCAAGGGTGTTGAGATGTCAAGCTTAACATGAGGTAACACTCACGAGGTGCCTGCATGACCGTTCGACATCTACCTCATTGGCGGGCTCATTAGGACCTCAATGGAAGGCTTCTTGAGCCCTTTTATTTGGCAGTTTAAGGAGTCAAACATTTTCTCTGAAGAAGAAACGTTTTCTAATTAGAAGCTTCAAAACGGCTACTTTATTCGAATTTGAATTTTGGAGGAAAAATGAAATTTAAAATCTAGCGGACAAAACCATATCATGTAACATATCTATGGAAAGCTCTTGATGCGTAGATCATGGATCTATAATCTCCGCTCAAATCGGAGCTTGTATGTAGAAGTTATGGAGGTCCAAAAATTGTAAAATTGCCTCCTCCCCTTTTTGGGGGAAAAAGTGCACCCTTTGACCACTCTTACACCTCTCTTACAAACCCAACATTTCAATCCACATGGCAACCCCCCATTTGGCTATTCCTTAATCACCTTGATTAGGCTTGGACAAATTAAAGGGCCCAAGAAGACCCCATTCACTTCCTAATGTGGTAGCTAGCACTTGGTAGCTAGCACCGACATATCTTCACCAAAGATTCTACAGCTAGACTACACCAACTAGTCCACATCTACCCACTCCTCTTAGTGTGTTCACACTATGGACCACTTGTATACTCTATTATGTGTGTTAGTCACTTTATCTTCTTTGTAGACCTCTTTTGTTGTGTGAAGAAGAAGAAAGATTTTTCAGCTGTGCGTTCTCTTCTAGGGTTTATGTGCTTGTTGCAAGAGCTTAAGCTCTCTCCTCCCCTACATCTTTTCATGGTATCAGAGCTTGGTTCATGCTAAGGGCTGAGCGGAAAGAAAGAGAAGCACAGAAAGTGGTACGATGGTAATAGCTTAATCTACTCTTTTCCATTTGTGTTGGCTACTACACCCTTATCGGGAGCTCTTCGGGAGAGCTCTTCGGGAGCTCATCGGGAGGCACCGAAAAAAGAACTTCGATTGAGGAGATTTATTTGTGGGGGAGAAAAGCTAAAGGGAAACTATATTATCCATTGGACAGAAGTTTTTCAAGCCAAAAATGCATTTTGAGCGCTTCTTCTAGACCTCTGTTTTTCAGTTTGCAGGCGTTCTCATGGGCACTGTAGGTAAGTTTTGATTCTTTGCAGAACTTTGATTTTTGAACCAGAGGAAGGGTGATTGATTGTGTACACACTGTGTATATTGCAAAGAGGTCTCAAAGTTTCCATTGGGTGTATAGATGCAAATTGAGTTCACTGGTTGTGATAGTTTGGGTGCACTTGGGTGCACTGTAGTACCTTACAGAGAATACAATAGTTTGTGCAGGTCAAACAAGAGTATTGTTTTTTGGTAAATTTGTGTTGTAGACAAGATGTCAAATGATGGAATAAACCAGATTTTTATAGAGAAGCTTGACAAGAACAACTTCCATTCTTGGAGGTTTAGATTGACCAATTTCCTGATAGAAAAAGGTTATTGGGACTACATTGAAGGCGAACATGAGAAGGCATCAAAGATACCGGAGATTAACCCAACTGTTATATAGGTGTAAAAGAGTTTAAGGATTGGAATCAAGGAGCAAGGAAAGTTATGTATTGGATTTCTATTAGTATACAGGACACCATGATTGGGCATATACGGATGCCAAGTCACCTAAGGAGGCATGGGACACCTTGGTGAAGCTATATGAAACTAAAACCAAGGCACGAAAGATTCAGTTGAATAATGAGCTTCATACTATGGAGAAGTAGAATATGTATGTAAATGATTATACCTTCAAGATCAAGGGCATTGTGGAATCCCTTGCATCAATTGGTGTTTCTGTTGATGATGATAAGGTGGAAGTGTGTCTACATGGTCTCAGCCCATAATACAAGGCGTTCAAGATGTCTATTTAGACTCGGGAAAACATTCTCAAATTCACAGATTTGGTGTCAATGCTGATCATTGAAGAGAAGAACTTGGGTGAAGATCAACAGTCTTTACAAAACAAAAACAATTCAGAGCAACAGGCCTTCTACACAAGTGCACATAGAGGACGAGGTAGAGGTCATGGATGTGGCCAAGGTGGTGGTCAAACAGGTAATCAGAATTATGGTCAGCAACAACAACAACAGTCCCACGATTCACAACAACATTACACAAGTGGAAGAGGCCAATTTAGAGGCAGGGGGAGTCAAAGAGGTCCAGGTAATTGGCAAAGGTAGCATAATGATACATGAGGGTTTTTTTACTGTGTTAGGCCTAGACATGTGCAGGCAGATTGCTATATAAAGCAGAGTGACATGCGCAATGGAAAAGCGCAGCAAAACAACTATGCATCCTCTAGCAAAAATAATGAGGATAATGAGAGGTTGTTTGTTATGCAACATGTAGTTAATGTTGTGTCTAGAAATGATGTAGCAGCATGTAAGGATGAGGTATGGTATGTTGATTCAGGTGCTTCGAACCACATGACATGTCATGGTGAGTGGTTCAAGGAAATGAAGAGTATTGAAAGACCATGTTTTGTTAAAAAAGGGGATGACACTGCTCATCTGATTGCACATGTTGGAGATGTGCCATTGTCTATGTAGGATGGTAAATTGAAGTACCTTGACACAGGAGCAGTGCGATGGTGGGCTATCCACTCATCTACATAAACAATATCGTGAACGCTACGAAGGGACGAAAGCATCGCCTCCAAGTCTGCCACGATATGTAACGTAGACGGTGTGTCTCTAGCACTCCTACGGATAGCCGCTAACTCGCGGTCTATCTCCGCGATGAGGTCCGCAATAGATGAGCGGCCCTCCTCGTGGCCCTCCATGCTAAAACCTAAGCCAAACACAAAGGTCCAATGTGAAGGGTCCAATGTGAAGGGTCTAATGTGAAGGGTCTAATGCTTAGTGCTAAGTAGCACTAATGAAGCTATAAAACAATGCTAATGGGCTCACTAATGCTAATCCAAATCAAGAGAGCAAGGAGAGTGAAAACGACTTGTGACAAATGAGGCAAAAAAAAAGTTTTCCGGTTTTATAACCTCGATCGAGGTTCGGTAAAATCATGCAATTTAGGGTTTGTAAGATTAACGCTCTGGATATTAGGGTTAGTGCAACGTACGGCCAAGATATACACTTAATTTTAGGGTTGGTGAAGGATCGACGGCTGAGATTTGGTATTACTATCTCGTTCGAGGTACATGGATGGCTACGATTTAAAGTTATTACCACGACCAAGGTATGTCGACGGTCAAGATTCATTATATACCTCGATCGAGATATTTAAACGGCTGAGATCGCATCTTCCAATGTACCTAAATGGATGGTAGAGATTGCGTTTACGTATCTCGAACGAGATATTTGGATGGTGGATATTGCATCTACATATCTCGAACGAGATATTCGGACGGTGGAGATTTGATCTCAGTATCTCGAACGAGTTATTTGGACGGTGGAGATTTGATCTCAGTATCTCGATCGAGATATGGGTACGGTGGAGATTGTATCCCATACCTCGAACAATGAATGGTCGCGATTTGATGTTAATTTCTCGTTCGAGATACGTGGACGATGGAGATGTGCTAGTTAAATACGCCTAGGGGGATACAGCGTGGCCGTGATGTGGATCCGAGTGGCATAGATATCTCGATCGAGATATTGTGGTGGCGATGACATGTAATGGTGACATGGATGATGCCTGGAAACTCGGACCTGCTAGCGTGGCATTAGTTGGCATCTCGATCGAGATATACCGATTTAGGCTCGGGAGGTATGTGTCGTGTTTTAATTCACGGCACTATCACGATCGAGGTACTCCGCCGCCCGAGATGCATAGATGTCCCAATTTTAGAGAGAGTAAACGAAAGTGAGTACCCTCATCTTGCAACCTCCCCCACCTCTTCCCAGAATATCTCCACACCTTGTAAATCTCCTCATGCTACCCTTTATTCTCTCCTAGCAGATACTTCTCACCTTTTCACAGCTTCTCTCACATTTACAGATTCTCTTTTACAGCCTCTTGCTAAGGGCTTGTTTCCGCACACACCCTATTCACTTGTATATTTCAACACACGATGCATAGACAGCACTCATGCTAGAGCTAGAAGAGGATGACGACATGGATGAATTACCTTGTACTACTACAAGACAACCCGTTCCACCAATTGACAACAATGAAGAAGTTTTTCTAGAAATAGATTTATTTGGAGCTATGGATCTCATTCAGGTAGACGAGCAAGTTGATGATGGACTTTAATTTCATTTTGTAAAACTGAGCACTTTGTTAATTGCACCTTAATGATGAGGAGTAGGAGCTAGCATTTGTCCTCCTTCAAAGAGCGTGATGGAAGTTCTACCCTCCTCTCTCCCTCACCCCCCCCTCTCTCTCTCTCTCTCTCTCTCTATCTAGCTCTCTCTCTCTCTGAACTCTCTCTAGCTCTCCACTCTCGCTCTCTCTCTTTCTCTTGCATAGACACATATGCTTGCAAAGAGGTAGAAAGAGAAGGCTAAAACACACCCCAGGGTGGGAACTAGCAAATATTATATATAAATTCAAATTTAAAAAAAAAATTCTATGGTTATTTCAACGCTTAATTTCATGAATATTTTGACACTTATTTCGATGACGACAAGACCACGCGTGGAAACTAAGCGTCGAAGAACGGTGATTCTCTTGTAGTGCATACACATTGTTTTTCTTATAAAGTGCAAGGGGTTCGAGAATGGCCATAGGGCCATTCTACCATGGGCACTATGTTTTAGTGAGGCACAAGGTCTGTCGAAGTGCCATAGGGCCATTCTCTAATGCAAGAAAATAAGACACATAGAACATGTTAGAATATTTTGAAAGTTGTACATGGCCTCAAATGAGTACCCAATTAAAGAGAATCATGACAGACGTATAGTCCTTAAGTATATGTACAATTCTCCATCTTTTAAGTGAACATCTATTACATACTTGTCGCTCAATCATGAACGATGCTTAAAATGGTGTTACGTGACTTGATATAAAAAGCTACATAGTTACATTGAACTTGTAAACAGCTCTTGTATTGAAATCAAAGGAGTCCCCTTAGATTAGGATGCACCCTGACTCAGATTCTAGTCCATTGAAATACCACAAAATGTATACCAAAGTTTAAGAAAACTCTTGCCACAAAGGCTTAAGGTTATAAATGAACATAACTTACTTTAATAAACTCATTAAGAGACTTTCATAATCTTCTTATATTCAAATCAAATGAACCCCCTTAGACTAGGATAGACTCCGACTTAAGATCCACTCCTTAAAAGTACCACAAAAAGTACAATATAGTTTAAGTAAACTCTTACAACCATAAAAATTTAAAATTGTTGAGAACACAAAATTAATAAATTCATTAAGAGAATTTCTTCTTCTATTCAAATCAAAGTATCACCCTTAGAGTAGGATGCACTCTGACTTATGATCCATTCAAACAAAATACGACAAAATAGACACTAAAGTTTAAGATAACTCTTTCCAGAAGGGTTTAATATTATTCGTGAGCAAAAACTTCAACGCTTTATTAAGAGCAAAGTTAAATACATTGAAAAATGTCTTGAGATATTAGGAGTAATGTAGCATAATGATTTTCCTCCTTTGGAAAAACGCCTTACAAATACTGTCAATGAGGGTTCACATCTATATATTTCTTTGTTTGTAGTGTTAAACCTCCAAGTTCTACATTGGTTCAAAGTTCTTGATCCTATGCAAGCTATTATTATTTTGAGAACACCTCTTTGATCAATTCACAAGCCTAGAAAAACCTACACAAAACAAGTTTCTTGAGTTAGAATACAAATAAATTATATTCCATTATCTATTGTGGTGGAAATTTCAAATAGAGTGGTACCTTTGTGTTACTTGTTGATATTTAAGAGACCATAATCGTTTGGAAATTTATTAATAAATTCCTTCGTAGACTGAGACTTTATGCTAGTTACTCCTTTGCCACCCTAACCTTTTAGCTAGTGAAATCAATTGTGATGCCTTTGTGCTTGAAATGTGTGGACGTTCTTTTAGCAAGATATCTTATACTTCATCTTCTGTGGATTGAGATGAGTTGCGGCTGAGGTTTTTCATACTCCTTGCACCAATCTTAGCTCCTTTATCACCTCTTCGACCACTCGTATCAACCTAATTTGCTTCTTCATTACCCTTAAAAATGTTATGTCATTGGATTTTGCAAGAGAAAGTCTACCTATGTTGAATCTTAATTGTGACCATTTCACATTATACTCTTTCCAATAGTAAAAAACACCACTAAACAAGGTTAAAAAATTCATAGTCATTCGACATTGGGAGCTGGCCATAGCGGTTACAGGAGTCAATCACTGTAGGTACATCCTCAGCATCATCATGTAAGACCCCAAGTAGAATGTTGTCATTCTTCTTATCGATATCAACCTTGGATGGGAAGATACAGTTACTAGCAAGAGTAATACAACCTTTATATGGAGAGTCATCAACAAGAACGGTCCTCCTGGGATCACATTCAAAAGATTTATGCATTCTCTCCAATGGATTAAACATTCCCTCGACAGTCCTAGCCTGTCTTGCCTGAATAGCTTCTTTTTCTCATAAGTGTAACAAGCCTGTTGACCCAAAATTGCAAAAAAGGAAGTATTTTCCTTGCTTTTTTTACAAAGCTCTCACCATTTTGATAACATTATCCTCCATTACCATTGACCAGATCCCAACATTACATCTTTTAAAAAGGTTCTGCAAAAACATTATACATCCAAGTTCGAGTATAAAATATCTATTTATACCATACATAGTGGATTGATGCAACATCGATGGTTGAATATAATGCTTTAATAGCAATCCATTCAAATCCAACATCATTGTCTTAAACATATCTTGTATTGTGTAACTCTCATTATTGCATGTAAACTGAATCCTCCACAACTTCAGTAGCATTTTCATGTATAGGAATATCGTTGAAGCTTCTTAGCAATGATCTTTCATCGTGAATGTTAGATGTTCCTGTTCAATTCAAATCTTTATAATGTTCAATTCAAATCTTTATAATGTTTATATCATTTGTAATATTTAAAAACCAGTGACACTTCATTATCACAAAAATCTAAACATCACATAAAACGTCGAGCTGAATGATCCTAGGACCATTCTCTACATGATCATGCAAAAAACATCAAGATTGTGCATGGTAGAATGGACCTAGGGGCATTCTTGCAAGCACAATGTGTTATAGAATGGCCCTTCTACCTATACAATATGCTTGAAAGAATGGCCCTACGGCCATTCAACAATCCATGATGTGCTTTAAAATGGCCCTAGGGCCATTCCAAATCACATTGTCGAGGGTATAATAGCCCTAAGGTTGTTGCCCACCCTTTTGTGTCAACATCTAGTTAGTTCTAGAATGGTCCTAGGATCCCTCTCTACATGTGCATGGAGAAATGATCAACAAAGATTTTTCTCACACCTCTACATTTAAAAAAAATAATATCTTTGAAATAAACGATTTACATTTGAAACCATAGTAAAACACACCATATAAAAGAAACAAATATGAAAATACGACAACAATTTATTCTTTTAATTATTAATGTAGAATGTACACAGTGTTAGAGAAAATCGTAGTCAGCAAATAGCTCCTATTTGAAGGTTTCAACACATATGTAGACATACTCAGCTGAATTGACATTTATGTCTTCTATACACCAAGATGGTAATTATGGGACAAGAGTGAAACATACATTTGGTCTCATCTTTGTGCCATGAGAGCTATTTATATATCTTGCCACATTTCCATACTCTACATCACCAACAATATACACCATATCATCTGGACTATCTTCCTTGGGATCTTGTTGAAATGCGTACGTCAAAAGCCTAGGATACACCTTGCACAACTCCTCCCAATCAACATGACAATACTTATCTCCTCCGTATAGTGGGGAGAATAGTTACATCCCTTGTGAGAGGAGTGTACTGTCTCCCTCACGGGACCCTTTAATCTTCTTGAAGAAAATAATTAAAAACTCATAAATTATATCAAAAATTAAAACAAAGACTTTGAATTAAATTGGAAATCAAATCACATAGCATAACATAAATCAAGAGAAAGAATAACATCACCATCAACACAAGATTGGGTGCAATCTCTCTCTCTCTCTCTCTCTCTCTCTCTCTCTCTCTCTCTCTCTCTCTCTCTCCCCCCCCCCCGCCGCCCCCCGACGTGTGTGGCTCCACTCCCACACGTGGTATTTAAATCATATTAATAAATTTAGCCCTTGGAGCCATACATAGCATAGCTTTTTTCAAAATTGGGCTTTTACAAAATTGAACCTTAGTTCAATGCTTTTAAAGCATCTCATACAAAATAAACGTTGCCCAATTAAAATTTCTTAGTAGTGGGCCTTGTGACATAAAATGACTATGTGCACATTTACACATATATATTAATCTTGTGCCCACTTGCATATTCCATTAAACTGAATCCTGTACAAATTGAATTAAACATATTTTTGTAAGATTATTAATTCATTGAAAATATGAATAAACATATACCTATAAACAGTCCTCCTGTTTGGGAAAGTAATTGTCCTCAATTGCATAAAGAAAATGCTACAACAACAAAAACAAATCTCAGGTGTGACACCAAAATTGGTAATGCTCACACCATCATCAAATCACAAATAATAATAAATAATAAAATATGATATAGACAAGATACCTTATGTGTGACACACACACACATTGCTCATCACCTATTTCTGTAAACATATCCCAGTATGATACATTGAGAGGCACAAACTTAGCATATATCCACCACTTGTTTCACTATGATGAGAGTATCGCTATGTACACATCATCTAGCATAGTGTGAGTTTCCAATTGTTACACTCCAATGAGCATGGCACATCAATTGCATAAACCATTTTTTTCACTTTGTCTGTGTGCTATTATCAAGCATAGTCCACTTGTTTCACTTGACCACAATACAGTTGTCAAGCATGGCACTACTTATTACACTTAAATAATATACACCCCTCAAGCATGGTCTCCAGCTATGCCAATACCACTAGGTAATCAGTATTTAATATGGAATCACCCACAATACCAATTCACTAGCATGGCACACTAGTGTCCGGGCATCCCCGTATAACTAAAGGATGGACATTATGTAACATCCCTCATGCTTGGATAAGTAACTAACCTCAAATGCGTGTTTTCTTATGTGAGTAAAGGAGATCAATTGTTATTACTATATAGATTCAAGTATGTTCCTTAACAAAATACATTATATCAAGGACTTCTATGTGTAATAAATTCTAGTGTCCCATACCACCAGATAGATGTAGAGATAAGTATGCATCGGAATCCTTCACACAGGATTAATCTCATGTCCCATACCACATAGTGAGAAATTCATAAAGTATAATTCAAGCTGGAAGGGCCAGTTCCGTCAAGGGGTTCTACTTTTGATGCATAAAAATTCTACTTGAGTTTACCACAAAGTGTTAAATAATCAAATGCAATAAATATGCTACCTCAAGAGTCTGAGTAGTCATCCGAGTATTCTTCTTCTTCATCTTCATTGATCATATTGAGTCCTAATGAAATAAACTTTGACTTTTGTGGGGACAATTTGATGCGATGTGTCCAATCTCATTACACCTGTAACACTTATTGGAATCATGTTTATTAACTTTTTGAGAATAATCTATCTTAGTGTTAATACCTGTGTTATGGTCATTAAGAGACGTGTCAAATGATTTTGGAGAGGTTTTAGGGTTCAAAGATGTTGATGCCGAGGTTTTAGGAGTCATTATTTTCCTTAGAAAAATCATTTTTCTTTTCACAATTCAAAGCTAGAGAAATAGCTGAACTAAGAGATTGTGGTTGAAACATATTTACCTCTCAAATTGAATTGTAGGTTTAAAACCTGCTACTACAAACGTTCTTCTTTGATCCTTGGTGCGAACTTTCTTGATTACCAGCATTTGTAATAAAGTTTGCCAAAATTTGTCCACATTAGTTGATATATTTTATGTGTTAAACTGTCTGAAGGTAGACCATCGTTGTCGAGTCTTAGCTTTGTATTGTGAAGGTAGGAAATTTATCTTTAAGATTTTTTGAAACTTTTTCCATGTTGAAGGTCTATGTTCACCTTGTTTGGTCACATTCCACCATAAGACAGCACTTTTGATCAAGTGATTACAAGCACATTTAATTTTATCCTTTTCTGAGAACTTCTCACCGAGAAATAGTCATCTAGTTGGCTAATCTAAGAATTGAGAACTTGTGCATCCTTCTTGATCATAATTTTGGGAAGTGAATTCCTTTCGACTGATTCGTGAGTCTTTCTTAGAATTGTGAGCATGCAATGTAGCTTTAACAGTGCTAACTTGATCACTTTACTCCTCATCTGATTCGGAAGAATCAGAAGCATCACGTTTGCGTTTGATATGTTTGACTTAACGCTCTAATTTGCATTGGAGTTCTCGTTCATTAGAAATTTGTTCTTGAAGCACTAAGATTTGTTCTTGAACCATGGGTGGAATGGGTAAAGTAGCCATTGTAACTAAATTAAGACGACAAAGAGTTTAGCTATAAATCAGTCCACGAAATGATGGATTCACTTCCATCTATAAAAGATTTGAGAGTTTTGAATTTCTTATTGAATTGTTGCCTTTGTGGGGAGAGATGAGTTTTCTTGAAAAATTTTTCTTGAAGGGATAGGATAGGAGTTTTTAAAACCCTTTTTCAAGGGTCCCAGCCCCAAACAAACTCCCCACGGTCGCACAGAATAAAGAGAAAAGGAAAAATTATTATGGTCTTGTCGCTCGTTGGAGAGAGAAGGGATAAAGTCTGTCTGTGTGTGTGTGTATATATATATATGTATATAAAGCATGTTACATAAAGCTTGGGTTGTTATAAGATCAGGGTGTCTAGTTTATGCTGGACTGGGACAATTCTTGGAGAGTAAATTGGGGGAGGCAAGGTACTTCGAATGAGATCAAGCAACAAATAGAAAGGTCACATGCACTCAAATTAAACCCCCCCAATATAACTTAAATTAATATAAATTAGTGTAATTAATCAAAATTAATCAAAAATATGAAGAAATGATTTAAAAAATGATCTTTCCATACTTAGAGTGATCCAATTTTTTTCCATAGATGCACCATTACAAGTACACTAGTCCCTGTAGGTTTTAGATGATTTACATAAAAATTATATTTTTACTAATTAGATTGTTAATATTTGCAAGCCTTCTCATAGCCTAAAAGAATTTTATAAAAGAGATCATTAAAAATCCAACGATTGGATTTGTAAATTTTGACTAACCACCACATTCTACTAATGTCTTCTACTAATGTCTCACTATCTACCACTCTTTTGATCTACAAAATAAAGCATTTTAAGTGGTAGTTATTATGGGTGTAAAAAGTGGCATCTATTATAACATTTTAAAGACCTTTAAATATTTGAAGAAAATAGACAAATTGCTTGAAAAAATCTTAAAAAATCAAGTTAAGCTCTATATTATGTGACGATCTAAGGTCTAAAGTGAAAATCTCATATGAGTTTATATGTAAAAGATATTAGCATTTTATGGAATCAGTCCAAATTTTGGGACAGTGTGTATACATTGACTTTGTACCTAAGGAAGTGAGGACTTTTGACTATCTAATGCTTAATCAGATTATGCAACTATATTTACCTAGATTTCAAAACCTAATTAGGATTGGTTTTAGACTTGAAAAGAGGAGAGTGGACACAATATGGGAATTTTCAATTGGGAGGATTGAAAATGGACCTTTCCATACCCAAATTAAGCCAATTTGTTTTTCATAAATTCATGCCAACAAGTATATTAATCCTTAGATTTTTTAGATTGAAAGATGCAATATTCAATTTTTTAGAATTAAATTACAATTGATTTAATGGGCCTCTTATAGTCATAACAAAATTTTCGAAGTAAATTTACAAAAATCCAACTATTAGATTGGTTATTCTTCTTGAAACAATGCCTGTTTTTAGGCTAAACCCAAGGGCGCCCACTAAACGAAACTAGATAACCTCATCTTATAACCACCCTTAAGCATGTTCACACGTCGATAAATTTTACTTTTTTTTCCTTTTTTGAGTTGTTTAAGCATCTCTAGATCATACTTTCCCTTGAGTATGGATAAGTTTTATACTACACATTTCTACACTCCGTGTTATACGGAGCGTGTTATCAACAAACTGATAGGAAATTTCATTAAAAAATTTTTGTACAAAAATTTTATCAACGGAATTTCCGTCGATTGAATTTTATTTCCGTCAATGAAAATTTCAATCCATCGATGGAAATTCGGATTTCAGAATCCAAGTGGATTCTAGTATAAAAATTTTTATCGACGAATTTTTTTGCACGTCGATGAAAATTTTTATGGAATTTTTTCTGTCGCGGAATTTTTTCCGTTGACGGAATTATTGACAAATTTTTTCCATCGAGGGAATTTCTGACGGAATTATTTCCGTCGATGAAATTTTTTAACAAAAATTTTTTGGTCGACAAAATTTTTTTGTTCGTCCTGTTAAAGTGAAATTTTTATTCATTATGGACCAAAATATTTTTTTTTGGATGAAAATTTCACTCTCACAATAGAAACGTCAGTGTGTCCGAAATTTTGGATTCTAGAATCTATTTTGTCAACAAAGTGGATTCTAAAATCTAAATTTTTATCAATTTTTCAAAACGACAGATGTCATTTTCATGCCTCAAAATTTAACTGTTTATAAACTTAAAACTGTGTTTTTTGATGGACGATAACTCTAAACCGAACTGTTAGATCAAAATAAAGTAAATTGATAAATTGTAGTACTCACTACCATCTAAACTTTGACTATTTGGATCGTTAGTTTTCTATCTGAATCTAGAGAAATCGTTTCTTTCAATAAGCCTCTTCTATGGCCATGGACTCCATATACCTACTTATCTTAACACCAATTATATGCTCTAACTCAATGATTAATGATTGAGATGAAGTTAGTTAAATTTTTGGAGAAGAAAAAGTATATTTTTGTAATTCTAAGTAAAGAATATATTATACATTACATAGTCATGCGTGAATTATTAGTAGTCTTAAATAATATTAGATCTTGTATTGACCTTGTTTTTTTCATTTTGTTATTTAACACGAAAAGTGAATTTTTTTCCACCTTTAAATTAGAAATATGTATGTTTTTTAAAAGAAGAACACCATATTAGTGAATTTGGGAATTTCTCAATTCCCATTTTTGAATACTTAAAAAAGGGGGACATGGATAACATGTTTATAAGTTTCTCAAAACCCTATCATATGACCTATCGTTGGAAAGCGCTTGAAAAATGGAATCTAAAGAGCTATAAAGCGCTCATTTTGGATTAGTGGTGTTCAAGTTATGGTTAATCCAAACTTTTGACCACGTGTCCCAAACTTGTGGAAAATTTCCATATTCCCCAATATGGTGTTGAAGTTTAAAACTACGCTTATTTTGTAAAATTTCTAAATACATTTCTCTTCAATGTCTCTAAAAGCGTGTAAAATTGATCAATATTTATGACTAGTGAAAAATCAAGACAGCTTGTTGCAAAAAAATGATAACTCATGACTCATTGTCATTTTTCATGACTCTCTGTTCAACGGCCATTCTACCTTAAAATCTTGAGAGAATGGCTCTAGGGAACACAAGAGAATCTAGCTACCACACACAAGAGAGTCTAGCTTAGACCTAGGGCCAAGCTACTATGACAAAATACACATAATATTTGTTGGTAGCTTGGCCCTAGGGCCAATCCACCTGTAGAAATGGTTTTACTTTGTTGATGGTAGCTTGGCCCGGGGCGAAGCTACTAGAAAAGAGGATGTAGATTTTTTCATGGTTCCTTGGCCTAGGTAGCATGGCCCTAGGTTGAAGCTAGATTATCTTGCAAAGGGTAACTCTTGCTAGGCATATGCAGAGATGGGCCGAAGGGCCATTCTACCATCTAGTCTTGAGAGCATGGCCCTAGGGAACACAAGAATGACCCTAGGAAAAACAGAAGAATCTAGCTACCACACATAAGAGAATCTAGCTTGGCCTTAGGGCTAAGCTACCATGAACAAATCTACATTACCTTTATTGGGGGCAACTTGGCCTTAGGGCTAATATATCACCAAATATGATGTTGCTTTGTTGATGGTAGCTTGGCCCTAGGCCCAAGCTACCAATAGAGAGGATGTAGATTTCTTCATGGTATCTAGGCCCTAGCGCCAAGATAGGTTCTCTTGCAAGGATCACTCTTGCCATGCACATGCAGAGATGGGCCCAAGGGCCATTCTCCCATGAAATCTTGAGAGAAAGTCTTGGAGAACCCAAGAGAATCTAGCTACCACAGACCTAAGAATCTAGCTTGGCCAAGCTAGCCTGAACAAATCTATGTCATCTTTACTGGCAGCTTGGCCCTAGGGTCGATCTACTAGCAAAGATGGTGCTACTTTGTTGATGATATCTTGGCCCTATGACCAATCTGCTAGCAAATATGATGTAGATTTGTTCATGGTAGCTTGGTCGTTGGCCCTTTGGCCAATCTACCAGCAAATATGGGGTTGCTTTGTTAATGGTAGCTTGGCCCTAAGGCCAAGATACCAACAAATAGGATGTACATTTGTTCATGAAATCTTGGCCCTAGGTAGCTTGGCCCTAGGGCCAAGCTAGATTCTCTTGCAAGGGTCACTCTTGCCATGCATATGCATATATGGGTCCAAGGGCTATTCTACCATGCAATCTTGAGAGAATGGCTCTAGGAAACACAAGAAAATCTGGCTAACCAAACAGAAGAAAATCTAACTCAGGCTAAGCTACCATGAGCAAGTCCACAACATCTTTGTTGGCACCTTAGCCCTAGGGCCAATCTACCAGCAAGGATGGTGTTGCTTTTTTGATGTTAGGTTGGCCGTACGGCCAAGCTACCAGCAACGATGGCACTGTTTTGTTGATGGTAGGTTAGCCCTAGGGCCAAGCTACTAGTAAAGAGGATGTAAATTATTTCATGGTAGCTTGGCCCTAGGTACTTTGTCCCCAGGGCCAAGCTAGATTCTCTTGCAAAGGGTCACTCTTGCCATGCACATGTAGAGATGGGGGACCAGGGCCTTTCTACCATGTAATCTTGAGAGAATGGCCCTAGCGAACACAAGAATGGCTCTAGGAAATACAAGAGAATCTAACTACCACAAATATGAGAATTTAGCTTGGCCCTAGGGCCGAGCTACTATGTACAAATCTACATTATCTACCACCAGAGAGGCGTTGCTTTGTTGATTGTAGCTTGGCCCTAGGGACAATCTACCAACAGAGAGGATGTAGATTTGTTCATTGTAGTTTAGCCCTAGGTAGCTTGTTGACCTAGGGCCAAGCTAGATTCTCTTGCAAGGGTCACTCTTGCCATGCACATGTAGATATGGGCCCAAGGGCCATTCTACCATGCAATCTTGAGAGAATGGAAGTAGTGAACATAAGAGAATCTAGCTACCACACATAAGATTAAAAAATTTGACCCTAGGGCCAAGCTACCATGAATAAATAAACATCATATTTGCGTGGCAACTTGGCCCTAGGGCCAATCTACTAGCAAAGATGGTGTCGCTCTGATGCTAGCTTAGCACTACGGCCAAGTTACCAGCAAAGAGGATGTTGATTTGTTTTTTGGTAGACTGTCCCTAGGGCCAAGCTACCTTCTCTTGCAAGGGTCACTCTAGATTATATTGTGTTCCCTAACGCCATTCTAAAGTAGACGACTTGAGTTATGCTGTGTAGCTAGTGAGTCAGTTTATGCAAATACCTAGGAAGCCTCATTTGGACGCAGTGAGATGGATCATGCATTATGTCAAGACCACTTCATATTATGGTCTTCTTTATGAGCGTGGTAAAGGCTTAGATGTATATGGCTACATAGATGCAAATTGGGCAGGTAGTTCTTATGATAGGAGATCTACTAGTGGTTATGCCTTTACACTTGGGAGTGTCATGGTGAGTTGGAGTAGCAAGAAGCAACCCACTATTGTTTTATCCAGTACAACCAAGGCTAAGTAAGAAGAGCAGCCATAGCTGCATGTGAAGGAGTATGGTTAAGAAACTCTTGGGGTTGATTTGGGTGAGCCTATTGAGGGCAAGGTGGTCATACATTGTGACAACATGAACAGCATACAGTTGGCCAATAATCCAGTTTTTCATGCACGGAACAAATATATAGAGGTCCACTATCACTTTGTCAGGGAGAAAGTGTTGGATGGTACAGTGGATTTGAAGTATGTGAAGACTAAAGAGCATGTTGTTGACATATTTACGAAGCCACTTGGGAGAGAGAAGTTTGAGTACTTCCGTACCATGTTGGGAGTACATGCGATGAGCTTGAGGGGGAGTGTTGACATACCAAGTTCATCTTCATCTATGGCTATACATTACGAGCTTGAGAGGGGCGGTTGAGATTACAAGCTCGATGATAGCTAAAGCCAGGCACGATATGTGCTGGCATGGTAGATAGTAGCATGTGTGTGACAATAAATGGCAGTGTCCAGCTGGCCACAATGTGTGGACATTAGATATGGTTATTTGGTGTGTGAACACATTACCTTTAGTGTGTGTGGTGTGTAGCCCTCTTCTATGATGCATTGTGTGAGAGTGGATATGGCTTCCCTCTATGGTCAGGGTTACACTAACGAATTAGAGTTTGCTCTCTTGTGTGTGTGCTCTCTCATTATCATTCTTTTATCAAGAAGGGGAACCCCCTTACAGCCTCCTATCATCAGATGTCAAGAATAAAAAGGCAGACATTACTTATGGCCAGATGCTAGCAGACATTCAGGTACAAGAAGATAATGACATCAGCTAGCCATGAGTCAAAGTCAAGACACCTGAAGCGAATGTAGTACAACTGAGTATGGGGTTTGACATTTTTCCAATTGTAGATGTCTAGATACAAGGCAGAGCATAAGTAAGGTGTATATAGATGATGGTGGAGCCCAAGTCTGTGTAATGATAAAAGAAGCAATTCATGAGCTAGGTTTGAAAGTGACACGGAAGTCCATTTTTAGTGTAAAATGGCCTAAAGGCAAATGCATAGGTGTGATTGAGGCCATGGAAATGAATGTATTGGGGAAAAAAGTATTGATTGAGACGCATATAATGCCAGCTAAGGTCCGAGAATACCCTATCATATTAGATAGGCCTTGGCTCATTGCTTATGAGGTCAGACAAGATTGGTACAAGGGGTATATAGAGCCTTTTGTTGATAGATGTAAAGGTAAAATAATAAGGCATGATCTGAAGACAAGTAAAATACTGGAAATTGGAGAGAGGATGGAAACAAAGAGGGAAGTTGATTCAACTTCTATTGTAGTTTTGAAGATTATTCTACAAGTTCATCTGAGAAAGATGGAGAGTTAGAGCTGGACCAACGCCTGTTAGAACTCGAGGTAGACCTTTGTGGTGTACAAATGACTAGTCATCCATCAGACTCAGCTTCTAATCAAGCTATGAGGCCAAATATTCCAAAAGATGAGTTATTGTAGATGTTAGCAAATGACCTGACTAAAGAAGAAACAGAAGAGTATGAAGAGAAATATGAAGAGAAGTATGAAGAGCTGCTGGACATATACCCCAAGTTATTTGCAAAAGATTCTACTCAGATGAGGGGTACCAATAGTGTTGTCCATGAAATAAATTTGAAATAAAGTGCCAAACCAGTAGTTCAAAAACTAAGAAGATTGGGAACAATACAGAGATGAATTTTGGAGATAGAGGTTACAAAACTGCTGTAGGCATGTTTTATCTATCCAATTGATGATGCCAAGTGGGTGTCTCCCATTGTAATTGTTCCTAAGAAAGGGAATAAATGGAGGATCTATGTATATTATAAACCATTAAATGCAGCTACCAAGAGAGACATCACTATCCACTTCCCTTTCAAGATGAGATCTTGGATCAAATAGCACGACATGAAAGGTACTCTATATGTGATGGATTTTGTGGATACTATCAAATAAGAATAGCTCTTGAAGACCAAATGAAAACTAGTTTCATTACTTGATGGGGAGTATTCTACTACAAGGTGATGCCTTTTGGTTTGTTGAATGCCTATACTAGCTTCCATATGATAAGGTGGAAGTCTGTCTACGTGGTCTCGGGCCACAATACAAGGTGTTCAAGACGTCTATTCAGACTCGGGAAAATAGTCCCAACTTTACAGATTTGGTGTCTATGCTGATTATAGAAAAGAAGAGCTTGGGTGAAGACCAACAGTCTTCACAACACAAAAACAGTTCAGAGCAACAGGCCTTCTACACAAGTTCGGGAAGAGGACGAGGTAGAGGAGGCCGTGGACGCGGTCAAGGAGGTGGCCGAACAGCCTAACAGTTTATGGCCAGCACAGCAGCAGCAACAACAACAGTCCCAGAATACACAACAACAACAACAACAACACGCAGGTGGAAGAGGCAAATTTAGAGGCAGGGGGAGTCAAAGAGGTCATGGAAATTGGCAAAGGCAGTATAATGATGCACGTGAATGCTTTTATTGTGGTAAGCCTAGACATGTGCAGGCAGAGTGTTATAAGAAGCAGGCTAACATGCAAAATGGGAAATTGCAGCAAAACAAATATGCATCCTCAAGCAGAAATAATGAGGATAATGAAAGGTTGTTTATTATGCAGCATGTCGTGAATGCCATGTCTGAAAATGTTGAAGCAGCACAAAAAGATGATGTATGGTATGTGGATTCAGGTGCTTTGAACCACATGACAAGTCATGGGGAGTGGTTCAAGGAGATGAAAAACCCGGAAAGACCAGGTTTTGTGGAAATAGGAGATGACACTGCTCATCCAATTGCCCATGTTGGAGATGTGCCATTGTCTATGCAGGATGGCAAAGTGAAGTACCTTGCAGATATACTTCACGTTCCGAACATAACAAAGAATCTGGTTTCAGTTGGCCAAATGATTGAGCAGGGTTTGCAGGTTTGGTTTAACCCTGATGGTTATTATGTTGAAGACTTTAAAGACAAGTGCAGGTTGGTTGCAAAAGGCAACAGAGTGGGAAGAATGTTTACATTGAATGTAGATATGCCTGAAATGAGTGCTGCGATGTTTGCAAATGGTTCAAGAATTGTTGCAGACACAGACATTTGGCATAAAAGAATTGGACATGTGAATGTGCAGCGAATGAAGTCTATGCAGACTAAAGGAATTGTGACAGGGCTGCCAAAGTTTAAAGTGGAAGGTATGCAGAGAATATGTGAAGCATGCCAATTTGGAAAGCAAACAAAGCATGTATTTCCACGCAACAGATATGTGAGTAGAAATGCACTAGATGTTGTGCATTCAGGTGTATGG
The DNA here is from genome assembly GCF_041138505.1 of Cibotium barometz. Taxonomy (NCBI): domain Eukaryota; kingdom Viridiplantae; phylum Streptophyta; class Polypodiopsida; order Cyatheales; family Cibotiaceae; genus Cibotium; species Cibotium barometz. Next base: position 42,622,958 of record NC_141074.1, read on the forward strand.
GGTCCTACGAAGACCATGTCTATGGGAGGCTGCACGTATTATGTGACTTTCATTGATGACCACACAAGGAAAGTGTGGGTATATTTCATGAAGGAGAAGAGTGAGGTGTTCACTCACTTTCAAAATTTTAGAGTTTTGGTTGAAAAGCAAACAGGGAAATATGTAAAGTGCCTAAGGTCAGATGGAGGGGAAGAGTACTTCTCCAATGAGTTCTCTGAATTTTTGAAGAAGAATGGTATTCGAAGACAGTTTACAGACACATACACTCCGCAGCAAAATGGAGTTGCTGAGCGGAAAAACAGGCACATTTCTAAGATTTGCGCGAGCATTGATGGAAGAGAAAAATATGCCGCATAGCTATTGGGCTGAGGCTGTTTCTATAGCAATATACATCATGAACAGGACTCCAACTGCAACCATACATGATGTAACTCCAGAGGAGAGGTTTACTGGCAGAAAACCAGATTTGTCTCATCTGAAAGTATTTGGATGCATTGCATATGTGCATGTGCCATATGAGTTGAGAACTAAGCTGGATCCGAAAGCTAAAAAATGTGTGTTTATTGGATATTCCCTTGAGCAAAAGGGATACAGGTGTTATAACCCTGCTACACGCCTGCTACACGTGAGTTGAGGGTAAGCAGGGATGTTGTCTTTAATGAGATGAGCAGCTGGTATGCTGCTGAAAAAGAAGTTATTGGGGCTGATGTGAGTGGAAGTGTGGTTGCACAAAATGCAGGTTAGCAATCACAGTCTTTGAGTGGACGAAGAGAGTCCTCATCTAGTGGGTCCATTGATAGACCATGGAGTGGCAGGCTGCGTCATAATACCAGTCCTGCAAATGTGATTAGTACATCACGTAAAGGAAAAGAGAAAGTGCTTGAGCTCCTTGGTATGCCTGACATTTCTGCAGGGCATTCTCATGTTGATGGAGAGTCTAGTGGCTCAGATATGAGCCTTGATGAGGAGCTTGGGATCCCAGCTATGAGAACACCTGGTGTAAAGAAGGCTATGGAAGCCATGAATGAAAAGCTGCAAAGATCTGGGAGAGTGAAAAATCCTGCGCAGAGATTTACCTATGATGGTTATGTGGCACATCACTATGCATATATGGCAAAGGTTGTGCAGGTTGTTGAGCCCACATGCATTGATGAGGCTGTTGGAAATGTGTGTTGGGAGAAAGCTATGGATGAGGAGATGAATGCACTATATGGAAATGAAACTTGGGACTTACTGCAATTGCCTGAAGGCAAGAAAGCCATTGGATGCAAGTGGGTGTACAAAGTAAAACATAACAGTGATGGAAGCATAAATAGGTATAAGGCTAGGTTGGTAGCCAAAGGATATGCGCAGACATATGGCATTGATTATGAGGAAACTTTCAACCCAGTTGCCAAGATGGCAACAGTGAGAGTTGTGATAGCAGTGGCTACGTCAAAGCAATGGTCTTTACATCAGATGGATGTAAAGAATACATTCTTGCATGGGGATTTGCAAGAAGAGGTGTATATGTTGCAGCCACCTGGTTATGAGGATGTGAGTCACCCCGAGCATGTTTGCAGGTTGAAGAAAGCCTTGTATGTCTTAAAGCAAGCACCAAGAGCATGGTCTGACAAGATTTCTGAATATCTTGTCACTATTGGCTTTCATGTAGCCAATGCAGATTTCTCGCTGTATGTGAGAAATGGTGATAGAGGGGTTGTGCTTGTGGTCATCTATGTAGATGACTTGATCATTACGGGGGACCATGATGCAGAGATATTTGATGTAAAGATCTTGCTTAGACAGAAGTTTGAGATGAAGGATCTGGGGGAGCTCAGATATTTCTTGGGCATTGAGGTGATTAGGTCACCACATGGTATTGGATTACTGCAAAGATAGTATGGCTTGGACATGTTGTCCAAGTATGGTATGATAGGCTGTAAGCCTCTTTCCGTGCCATTGGATCAAAATGGCAAGTTTAGTGCAGATTCAGGAGAGATCTTGGAGGATCCTACTATGTATAGGCACATAGTGGGAAGCTTGATCTATATGACGATCACCAGACCAGATTTGAGCTATGGTGTTGGGTTGGTCAGTCAGTTTATGCAGGTTCCACAGGAACCGCATTTGGATGCATTGAGATGCATACTAAGGTATGTGAGGTCTACTTTGCATTGTGGACTATTCTATGAGACTGGGGGACAGAGATATGTGTACATGGGTACACAGATGCTGATTGGGCTGGTAGTATCTCAGATAGGAGATCTACTAGTGGATTCATGTTTTCTTTGGGGAGTGCTGCTGTGACTTGGAGCAGCAAGAAGCAGCCTACGGTTGCTCTATCTAGTACAGAGGCCGAGTAAAGAGGAGCTGCTATGGCAGCATGTGAGGTAGCTTGGTTGAGAAAGCTACTTGCAGATTTGGGTCTATCAATGGATAGACAAGTTGTCATTTTTTGTGACAACATTAGCAGTATACAGTTGGCCAGGAACCCAGTTTTTCATGCTCACACGAAGCATATAGAGGTCCACTACCACTTCGTTAGAGAGAAGGTCTTGGCAGCAGGAGACCTTGACCTTGTTTATGTCAGCACAGAGAATCAGGTAGCTGACATCTTCACCAAAGCATTGGGTACAAAGAAGCTCCGCAGATTCAGAGCTTCACTTGGTGTACATGAGATGGAGTTGAGCTCGAGGGGGAGTGTTGAGATATCGAGCTCGTCTAGTGAGGTGGTGGACACTGATGACCCGCCTGGGGCATAGGCCCCACACTTACACCACTGGCATGGTTGGTGAGATCTTGGGTGATATGCAGCTAGTGGGATGACAGACTATGTGACAGCCATTCTAGAGACTGGCATAGTTATAGCGCCAGCTCATTTAGTTGGGTTCACACTATAGAGAACCCGTGTATGTATTGGTTGAGTACCTTTCATATTATGTGTACTCTTATCTTGTATATGGTGTGTTGAGTGTTGAGTGAAGAAGTAGAAGATATTCAGCCTCTCACCTTGTGTGTTCTCTATTAGGGTTTTGTGAGTGTGTGTGTGCTTGCAAGAGCTCAAGCTCTCTTCCCCCTGCATCTTTTCACCTATGGATGATTTTGTTATAATCTATAAGGAATTCACCCCGTCTGCCACTTTCCCACTTTTTGCATTGAAAGCATTGTCAAAGAAGCTATGTGTGGTCACTTTAGGCTATTCAATTAGCTGTCATATTAGTTAAGAAGTATCTTGTAATGACTCCATTTGGTATGAACTATAGAGGCAAGGTGTTGGCCCAAATAGAAATTGTAGAATCACCAGGCCAAAACTCACCCAAGGACATAACAGTTGCAGTCTTAACAGGGGAACTACCCATAGCTAAAAAGCATCGGACAGCCCTTGTATCCCGAATCCCACCATCTCATATGTAAACTCTTATGTAAACGATCTCTTTCATAATGTTATGTTGCAATCTCTATGAATTGTTGTCCAACTGTATTGCAATCTCTATGAATCGTCTTATGTGGAGTTTTTATATGATTCGTCTTTTTATGTTCTATTCTCCGTGCACTCGAAGTGCACAAAACATCAAAATCCAAAGGGACCAAAGGGATGCAAAAATACCCTGTGCGGGGGCCTGCACAGGCATTTTTGTACGCTTCTGGCCCACTTGTTTTTTCATTTATTTGATATTTGTTTACTCAAAACATCCTACAAATTGATTTAATTGGTTTAATTTGTTAACTTTAGTTTAGCTCATAAATTTTTGGGTGAATCAATTAAATTTGTGTCTAATGTTTAAATATTTCTAATAATTTATAGTGTGTCAGTTTAAAATCCAAAGGGGCCAAAGGGGTATGAAAATGCCATGTGCGGACCTCCCGCACTGCCTGTTTTGCAACCTTCTGGCCCACTTGTTTTTTCATTTATTTGATTTTTGGTTGATCAAAATACCATATAGATTGATTTAATTTGTTCAAATTGTTAACGTTAGTTTAACTCATAAATTAATTACAAAGGGGCCACAGGGGAGCAACCCTTTTTCACACGCTTCTGGCCCACTTGTTTTTTTCAATTATTTGATATTTGGTCAATCGAAACACCATACAAATTGGTTTATTTGGTTTAAATTTAATTAGTTATACTATAAAAATTTAAGTCTGTGTCTTAGGTTTAAATATTTCTAAAAACTCCATAAAACATAGTTTTGGAAATTTAATGCCTATAAAGACCCTAATTTGAATAGAATTGTAGAATTAAGATTATGCTAATAAATTTACTCCAAAATTTCTAAAAATCAATAATATTATTTTTAGTTGGGTCAATTTAGTTACACCTTATGCGCATAGAGGAATTTAAGAGGGATGCCATAGTTATAGAGAGATAAAATCCCTCTTAAAAGCCTATATCTTTCAAGAATATTGAAGGCTAAAGGAAGGGGGGGTATTCTTAAAGAAAAATTATTGAAATTGGATTTAATTTGATAATTTTTGGAATAAATTAAGGGCTCAACACAAGTGAACTCTAGAAATTTCTAGAGAGAGAATGAACCCTTATAGTACAAGTAAATTTTTAAACCATTCTCAATGAAGGGATATACATTTAAACCTAAGATTTTGCAAATATGAATAGAATTGACATGAGATTAGTAGTTATTTAAGTCTTGCATAAAACATCGAAATCCAAAAGGGCCAGAGGGGTGCGAAAATGCACTGTGCTGCAGGCCTCCCGCACGGGCCTTTTTTGCACCCTTCTAGCCCATAAATGCTAGTAAAACCTCAAACATCATGTGGCTTATGTGACATTGCTTTAAAAAAAATCAAACATTGTAGAAAACATCAAAATCTAAAGGAGCCATAGGGATGCAAAAATGCCATGTGCACCCCTCCTGCGCACACAATCCTTTTTCGCACCCTTCTGGCCCATCAATTGGATAGGTCTTGCTAGTAAAACCTATCCAATTGATGGGCCTCCCACACAGACCTTTTTTACACCATTCTGGCCTACTTGTTTGGTACAATTTAAAAAAAAGCAATCAATCACATCAAACACAATCACAGACTATGAAATAAAGACAAAAAAAGTATTTTGCATTGATAATTGCAAAAAATGTTACATTTGTACTTGATAGGCCAATTACATTAAAAATCAGATGGTCTATCTCTGCGGCCCTTTTTCTCCATGCATTTGACGTGTCAACTATATGTCCTTCATCATGATGGTCACTCGATTTGCATGAATTGCATAGAGGTTAGTTTCATCAAAAAGAGTGACCAAGTGTAGGCCTACGTCACCTCCTATAATGTTTCGAGGCAGCGGACTACATGCGACATTCCATCTTGTAATCCCATAGAATTTTCTTGTATTTCTGTGCAAATGGAGCCCTCTGGGGATTAGTAGCTCCATTGATGTAAGATTCCTCCCCCAAAACCCTTTTTGATGTCTAGTATCTTCTTCTATAATCAATCCCTCTTCAGAAATATAAAGACCTTGTTTCTATCTGTTTTAGCCTAGAGAGAGAAAAATATTCTAGAGAGAGAATATTCAAATTTTGAATATTTTTGGATAGAAAAATATCTCTTCTAATTCAGATGAGTTCCCCTGAAACAGAAATTCAAAAAGAATTTTCCAATGTGCAATTGGAATTAATTGAAAATAGCTATAAAGAACCTTAGCCTAAGGGTCTAGATTTTCAGAAATCTTTAGACTATGGTCCAATTAAGGTTCCTATGGACCAATAGCATCAATCCATGTGTAGGGAGGAGATAAATCCAACTTGTAAAAAGAAAATACCCAAAAATGAGTAAATGCTCACATGAGGTGAAGAGTTGAAAATGTACAAGGTTTATTAGTAAAAAACTATGAGCAATATTAAAAATATGACATATGTAAGGAAGGGGAATTCTTTAAAGGAGGTGCATATTTCACATAAGATGAAGAGTTGAAAATGTACAAGGATTATTAGTAAAAAACTATGAGCAATATTAAAAATATGACATATGTAAGGAAGGGGAATTCTTTAAAGGAGGTGCATATTTCACATAAGATGAAGAGTTGAAAATGTACAAGGATTATTAGTAAAAAACTATGAGCAATATTAAAAATATGACATATGTAAGGAAGGGGAATTCTTTAAAGGAGGTGCATATTTCACATAAGATGAAGAGTTGAAAATGTACAAGGTTTATTAGTAAAAAAAACTATGAGCAATATTAAAATGATTCCATTATGACACATATGTAAGGAAGGGGAGATCTTTAAAGGAGGTGCATATTTCACATGCTTGAATGAGTTTTAAACTCATAAAAATTGAGATATTTCATCTCTCCTCTCTCCTCATTCAAGTCTAGTTCCAAAAAGTTAGCTTAACTGATCTAAAAATGGTCAAATATTGACCAAACTGATTTAGAAAATTCTAGAATCAGTTTGTTTGGTTAGGAGCTCAATTTTTCCTATAAATAGAAGCCTCCCCCTTGTTGAAAAATATATAGTGTTTATGCATCGTTACTCTACTCCACCTAAGCCAGAAACTGTGAATTCATTTAATAATTCACTAGTTTTTGGAGCTTCCCTCTTTCTTCAATCCCCATTAGTGGCTCCATCAACATACTTAACCAATTGATTGGTTGGGGGCCTCTACTGTGAACAAAGAATCAAGCAAGTTGTAAGGTAATTAGTGAATATTGATCTTTCTATAATTTCTCAATGTTTCTCTCTTCTCAACCCCTCTCAAGCTTGAGAAGTTTAATTGGTATGGTTTTTTTTTAATGCTATTGAAGTTTGAATAGTAGTGAAGAGTTACATAATGCTATTGAAGTTAATTTTCATTTATGTTTAAATTCTAATGATTTTTATGTAAATTCTCTCTCTCACTCAAGAAATGGTCATACTCATGAACCGTTCTCAATCCAAATCAAGCTTTTCATAAAGCTTTTCCTTAACCCAAGATTAAGCTATGCTTGAGGCCAAATTAATGGCTTTTTTCTATGCTTTTAGTTTATGTATATTAATGATTCAATCCATTATGGATTGATAATCCAATTAGAGATTATTTTAATTATTTTCTTAATGATAAGCATTATCCCTTAGAAAAATTGAGATTTATCAGTCATAGCAGCGGAGCTATGGCAAAATTTTTATAAAAATTATGCATAAAATAATCTCATTCAAAGCATAAAAAGAGGACTTCCTACCATATTCTAGGAATTATCATCCTAGATTAATTGAAAGAATTTCATTACAATCATGGAGAAATTGAATTTTAATATTATGCATAAAGGATAAGTTTTTATATCAAAAGTGTTATTTTTACCATTTTTATTTCATGCATAGAAGTATGCAAAATGGATAAATTTTTATATCAAAAGTGTTATTTTTACCATTTTTATTTCATGCATAGAAGTATGCATAATGGATAAATTTTTATATCAAAAGTGTTATTTTTACCATTTTTATTTCATGCATAGAAGTATGCATAAAGGAAAAATTTTTATATCAAAAGTGTTACTTTTATTATTTTTAATTTTCATGCATAAAAGTATGCATAAAAGAAAATTTTTATATCAAAAGTGTTACTTTTGTCATTTTTAATTTTCATGCATAGAAGTATGCATAAAGGAAAATTTTTATATCAAAAGTGTTACTTTTATCATTTTTAATTTTCATGCATAGAAGTATGCATAAAGGAAAAATTTTTATATCAAAAGTGTTACTTTTATCATATTGGATTTCATGCATATAGGTATGCATAAAAGATATTCTTTTTATACTAAAAGTATGATTTTCCTCATAAATGGATTTTATGCTTAACTTAGATGCATAAGAGAAATTCTTTTATTCTAAAAGTATAATTCCCTACCAAATTGAAATCATGCATAAGAAGATGCATAAAAGATTGATTTTAATTTCGAAAGTGTTAGTCTCCTTAAATGGAATTTATGTATAAATAAATGTGTAGAGAAATCTTATATCAAATAAAAGAATTCTCTTTAAAAAAAAAAAGATATGAAATGTGATAAGATGTGATAAGAGGTGTATGAGATGTGATAAGAATTGATAAGATGCGTATGGAAAGTGATAGGATGTGATAAGAGGTGTGATAAGAGGTGATAAGATGCTTATGAAATAAGTTAGGATGTGATAAGATGAATTAAGATGTGTATGGGGGGATGAGGTAAGAAGTGTATGTGATAGGATAAGATGTATATGGGTTGTGATAGGGCGAGAATGGATGTGATGTAAAAGATTAGATGTGAAGGTATATGGGGTTATATAAATGGGAATGTGAAAATGGATGTATGTATGTGGATGTGTGGATATGGAGATGGGAGTGTGGATGTATGAACATGAAAATGGATATATGCATGAAGATGTATATGCATAGATGTAAATGTGGATGTAGATGTGGATGTATAGATGTGAATGGATGTGGATGTATAGATGTGAATGGAAATGTGGATGTGGATGTATGTGAATGTGAATGTAGATGTGGATGTATGTGAATGTGAATGTAGATGTGAATGTGGAATGTGGATGTATAGATGTGGATGTATGGGAATGTGGATGTGGATGTATGTGAATGTGAATGTAGATGTGGATGTATGTGAATGTGAATGTAGATGTGAATGTGGAATGTGGATGTATAGATGTGGATGTATGTATGTATGTGGATGTAGATGTGGATGTATAGATGTGAATGGGAATGGGGATGTGGATGTATGTGAATGTGAATGTAGATGTGGATGTATGTGAATGTGAATGTAGATGTGAATGTGGAATGTGGATGTATAGATGTGGATGTATGGGAATGTGGATGTGGATGTATGTGAATGTGAATGTAGATATGGATGTATAGATGTGAATGTGGAATGTGGATGTGGATGTATGTATGTATGTGGATGTGGATGTGGATGTATGGATGTGTATGTATGAATGTGGATATGGGATGTGGATGTATAAATGAGGATGTGAAAATGGAGGTAAGCATGTAGATGTGGATGCATGGATGTGAATGTGGATGTGGATGTGGATGTGGATATGGATGTGTATGTATGAATGTGGATATGGGATGTGGATGTATAAATGAGGATGTGAAAATGGAGATAAGCATGTAGATGTGGATGTATGGATGTGGATGTGGATGTATGGATGTGGATATGGATGTGAATATATGATATGTGATGTGAAGGAATCTGAAGTGAAGAGATGGAAAAAGGAGGTGATTGGATGAGTACACATATACATGGAATGTGGAATAAGTAATGTGGATTAATGAGGAACAATGTGGAAAAATGAGAGTTAATATAGAAACTGTATTTGTAAACTGTTTGTAAATGCTGTTTGTAAATGGCTGTTTTATGTCAAGAATGCTGGGGAAGCATTTTGACCGTCTTGTGATTAAGGTCGTGGAGACCTAACTGATAAAGTTGCAACTGCTGACGGAGAGTCAATGGAGGACGTCTCGCGTAGCAAGGTCGACCGAGGTCTTGACCAGCCTCGGTTCGATTAAAATGGTGAGCTTCCGGTACGGTGGATGAGGGACCAAGGAAGCGGCCTATGAGTGAAGCGCTAGGTCACCTGCGAAGGATCCTAGAGGGTGCTGACCATACGGTGCTCGGGCTCTGGGTCGCCTAGGATACCCACGCGTGCGTCGAGGAAGATATTGGAACAAGGAGTAAGAGTTGTTTTGTGAAACCGGGCATGGATCTGGTTGATTGACCTTGCTGGTCCTCAACGGATGAGTCCATGGCTCTTTTATATGGATCTATTGGTTGATCTTGCTGATCTTCAACGAGAGTCCATCTTGATAAGTGATTATATTGCCGAGTATTATGGGCTAGGAACTATAGAAACGGCCCCTGAGTGGTCAGGTGGTGAGCGTTCTAGTTGCCAATGATGCCATAGATACTCTGATGAAGGAATGATGGTAAATTTGAGAATCAATCGGATAATTTGGAAGACTGTGATCAGTGGTACTATGGTTTCATTAAAGGATTGTTTTAAAGTTAGCTGATGCTAAGAAAAAGGCAATTTCATATTGGGTGTGTAAGTGGTGTGCCTAATTTTATGTTTGCATGAACTTCCGGCTAGGGGGCCTTGGAACTCTTTTCCTTGGTACCCGGGACAAAACCTAACCAAATTCCAAATTGGATTCCATCACTACAGTGGTTGGGCGGTTGGCTAACCCATGGGATCGGATGGGGTTAGGCTGGACTGATGGATCCGTAAATCGAGATTTAATTTCTATTATTACGATAGATGAAGTAAATCCCGGATAGAAATTGTTCTATGGATAGGAATCAACGGCTGTGCCTCTTGATGGGGAAAAAAGCGTTGATCCCAATGATTCAAGTGCAAGTTCTTCCTTGATTTGACCAAGTACCGTTAAAGGTGCAGTCAGATCATTTGATCCGTAACGATCTTGACTACGTTAGAGTAAAGAGTTATCCTGGTGGAATCGCCCATGCTTTCCGGGTAAAGGAAGTTTTTTCGATTTCGGTTTTGGACAAACCGACGGATTAGTCTCTTGTCCGGATATCCGTGGGCGAGGCCCCGAATGTGGGACCCCTGTCCCGCGCGAGAAGTGCTACTTCCGCTGCTAGTACCCGAATCCGTTGCTCGGTGGGAACAGGGGGATCTCACAGTTGGTATCAGAGCATTTGGTTAATAAAGATCAATTGAGAAGACAAATAGGTCAGAAATTTATCAAGAAACACAAAAAGGTTGTAATTGTGTGATATAATTCATACAATTTGATATTCAAATTGAAATTCGTAATTTGGTAATTGGGTCTTCAGATGGAAGTACCGCAATTATATAGAATCCTTGACTTGCTTGAGGCCTAGACATGATGGTATTTACCTTATAATTCCAAGGGCCGTGACTATCCGTATATACCGAGAGTATAACTGCAGCTCTTTACTGACAGTATATACGAGTAAATCTAAGACTTGAAATTATAAGCGTTAATGCTATCCAGATGATGAATTTGAATGTGGTTGATATGATTTTTAATTCTGTTTGGGAACTGATGAATTGATTGGGATTCTGATTGAAAAATGATGATTTTTGAAATTTAGTTGAAATATAATAACTTGAGCAAAACCGCAATGAGGATGAATGGGACGAGTCCCTGTAATGATAAATGATGATAATGATTTCAACAAATCACTATGAGATTAGTGGATTGTGCTGTCAAAGTACTACTGTTAACACTTGACTCGGTATATCAAGTTAAGGGATGACAAATTGAAAACTTGCTTGACTGAAATTCCCGTGGAGGAATGTTCAGAAAGAAAAAATTTCGATCTGATGGACCATTATCGTGTTAAAGATATGAATGATATGATCTGAAATGAATTTATTTAATGATGAGTTCTATATAAGGGATATTTATCCCCGTATTCTGTTGGGTTGACCAGAATATAAGGAACCCTAGAATAAATTGGATCTTAAGAAAAAGAGTTGTCCTCTACTTGGCGAGATGAGGACATCTCGCACTTTTTTTAAGTGGGGTAGAATGTAAGATTCCTCCCCAGCCTTCGAGGCATACAGGAGTAAGAATCTCCCTTTTTGATCTTAAAATTATTCCCTCTCAAAAATAAAAGAAAGATTCTGTTTAAAAAAAGGAAGACCCTTTCCCTAGAATACTTCTCAAGAGTCACGCTGTTTTAAGGATTCAGAACAATGAGTTCAGAAGTGAAAATCGGTGTTTTGAATACCAAGGATTTTGGTCTTCATTTGAGTACGGCACAAAAGAAGTTCTTTATCTATTGGGGAGTTTAAGAAGTTATCCCCCAGATATTGTGAGCCTTATCTGACTTCAAAGAAAGTAAGTGACTTAGCTTACGAGCTTCTTTTATCTCCTCATCTCAAAGTTCTTAATGCCTTCTATAGAAAATTGTGCCAAACCCAAATCATGGAAAGACGGTAAAACTTCAGTGGCAAGCTACCGTTGGCTTCTAAGTTACGCTAGCTCCTTCCTTTATATAAGTCGTAACTTTTACTTGTCGCTCACAGTAATCTTACTCCCATCGATCTCCTTTCTTCCTAATCTCCTTCATGGCTTGGCAACAAGAATTAGTTTTATCCATAATGATTCCTCACCTTCAAGACGCAAGTGAGTCTGTGAAGAAGGATTTTATAGAACAGTATGAGCGCTCACTTTTCCCTCACTTGGGAACTTCTGTAGCGCAGACCAAATGGCGGACCTATCAAGACATAACTAGGGTAACACCCTGGGGTCAGCAGCACTTCCGTAACAATGTCCGCTTGGCCATGGTTATTGAAGCTTTGGGTTTGGGTCCCCGATACTACTGCGTCATGAGATCAAGACATCCTGGGTTTTCTGAGCGGGTCTTCTTACTGGCGTGTTTTCTTCCTCATGAGAAGATATGCCTTTACCCCGTTTTTGGCTTGCCTCTCAGAGGTCCTTTTGTTAGAACACCTCATACCACTGAGATAGGCGCAGCAATAACCCACAGAATCATTCCCATAGATGAGTTACCTTATACTTGTGCAGCTTGTGAGGACTGCTTTTGTGAGCATATGATGGACGGGCTTATGGAAGTGTAAAGAGTTCCTCTATCTTTATTGTATAAGTTCCGAGAATGAATAAAGTTTAAATCTTGTTCGTATTTTGAATCTTGCTCTCTTTAAAGACTTATCTTGGTGGTTAATCTTGATTAAAATTTTTCTCTAAGTCTCATATTCGTGAATCTTGCGAAATTATCACAAGTTGCGAGATGAGGACATCTCGCGTTTTTTAAGTGGGGTAGAATGTAAGATTCCTCCCCCAAAACCCTTTTTGATGTCTAGTATCTTCTTCTATAATCAATCCCTCTTCAGAAATATAAAGACCTTGTTTCTATCTGTTTTAGCCTAGAGAGAGAAAAATATTCTAGAGAGAGAATATTCAAATTTTGAATATTTTTGGATAGAAAAATATCTCTTCTAATTCAGATGAGTTCCCCTGAAACAGAAATTCAAAAAAGAATTTTCCAATGTGCAATTGGAATTAATTGAAAATAGCTATAAAGAACCTTAGCCTAAGGGTCTAGATTTTCAGAAATCTTTAGACTATGGTCCAATTAAGGTTCCTATGGACCAATAGCATCAATCCATGTGTAGGGAGGAGATAAATCCAACTTGTAAAAAGAAAATACCCAAAAATGAGTAAATGCTCACATGAGGTGAAGAGTTGAAAATGTACAAGGTTTATTAGTAAAAAACTATGAGCAATATTAAAAATATGACATATGTAAGGAAGGGGAATTCTTTAAAGGAGGTGCATATTTCACATAAGATGAAGAGTTGAAAATGTACAAGGATTATTAGTAAAAAACTATGAGCAATATTAAAAATATGACATATGTAAGGAAGGGGAATTCTTTAAAGGAGGTGCATATTTCACATAAGATGAAGAGTTGAAAATGTACAAGGATTATTAGTAAAAAACTATGAGCAATATTAAAAATATGACATATGTAAGGAAGGGGAATTCTTTAAAGGAGGTGCATATTTCACATAAGATGAAGAGTTGAAAATGTACAAGGTTTATTAGTAAAAAAAACTATGAGCAATATTAAAATGATTCCATTATGACACATATGTAAGGAAGGGGAGATCTTTAAAGGAGGTGCATATTTCACATGCTTGAATGAGTTTTAAACTCATAAAAATTGAGATATTTCATCTCTCCTCTCTCCTCATTCAAGTCTAGTTCCAAAAAGTTAGCTTAACTGATCTAAAAATGGTCAAATATTGACCAAACTGATTTAGAAAATTCTAGAATCAGTTTGTTTGGTTAGGAGCTCAATTTTTCCTATAAATAGAAGCCTCCCCCTTGTTGAAAAATATATAGTGTTTATGCATCGTTACTCTACTCCACCTAAGCCAGAAACTGTGAATTCATTTAATAATTCACTAGTTTTTGGAGCTTCCCTCTTTCTTCAATCCCCATTAGTGGCTCCATCAACATACTTAACCAATTGATTGGTTGGGGGCCTCTACTGTGAACAAAGAATCAAGCAAGTTGTAAGGTAATTAGTGAATATTGATCTTTCTATAATTTCTCAATGTTTCTCTCTTCTCAACCCCTCTCAAGCTTGAGAAGTTTAATTGGTATGGTTTTTTTTTAATGCTATTGAAGTTTGAATAGTAGTGAAGAGTTACATAATGCTATTGAAGTTAATTTTCATTTATGTTTAAATTCTAATGATTTTTATGTAAATTCTCTCTCTCACTCAAGAAATGGTCATACTCATGAACCGTTCTCAATCCAAATCAAGCTTTTCATAAAGCTTTTCCTTAACCCAAGATTAAGCTATGCTTGAGGCCAAATTAATGGCTTTTTTCTATGCTTTTAGTTTATGTATATTAATGATTCAATCCATTATGGATTGATAATCCAATTAGAGATTATTTTAATTATTTTCTTAATGATAAGCATTATCCCTTAGAAAAATTGAGATTTATCAGTCATAGCAGCGGAGCTATGGCAAAATTTTTATAAAAATTATGCATAAAATAATCTCATTCAAAGCATAAAAAGAGGACTTCCTACCATATTCTAGGAATTATCATCCTAGATTAATTGAAAGAATTTCATTACAATCATGGAGAAATTGAATTTTAATATTATGCATAAAGGATAAGTTTTTATATCAAAAGTGTTATTTTTACCATTTTTATTTCATGCATAGAAGTATGCAAAATGGATAAATTTTTATATCAAAAGTGTTATTTTTACCATTTTTATTTCATGCATAGAAGTATGCATAATGGATAAATTTTTATATCAAAAGTGTTATTTTTACCATTTTTATTTCATGCATAGAAGTATGCATAAAGGAAAAATTTTTATATCAAAAGTGTTACTTTTATTATTTTTAATTTTCATGCATAAAAGTATGCATAAAAGAAAATTTTTATATCAAAAGTGTTACTTTTGTCATTTTTAATTTTCATGCATAGAAGTATGCATAAAGGAAAATTTTTATATCAAAAGTGTTACTTTTATCATTTTTAATTTTCATGCATAGAAGTATGCATAAAGGAAAAATTTTTATATCAAAAGTGTTACTTTTATCATATTGGATTTCATGCATATAGGTATGCATAAAAGATATTCTTTTTATACTAAAAGTATGATTTTCCTCATAAATGGATTTTATGCTTAACTTAGATGCATAAGAGAAATTCTTTTATTCTAAAAGTATAATTCCCTACCAAATTGAAATCATGCATAAGAAGATGCATAAAAGATTGATTTTAATTTCGAAAGTGTTAGTCTCCTTAAATGGAATTTATGTATAAATAAATGTGTAGAGAAATCTTATATCAAATAAAAGAATTCTCTTTAAAAAAAAAAAGATATGAAATGTGATAAGATGTGATAAGAGGTGTATGAGATGTGATAAGAATTGATAAGATGCGTATGGAAAGTGATAGGATGTGATAAGAGGTGTGATAAGAGGTGATAAGATGCTTATGAAATAAGTTAGGATGTGATAAGATGAATTAAGATGTGTATGGGGGGATGAGGTAAGAAGTGTATGTGATAGGATAAGATGTATATGGGTTGTGATAGGGCGAGAATGGATGTGATGTAAAAGATTAGATGTGAAGGTATATGGGGTTATATAAATGGGAATGTGAAAATGGATGTATGTATGTGGATGTGTGGATATGGAGATGGGAGTGTGGATGTATGAACATGAAAATGGATATATGCATGAAGATGTATATGCATAGATGTAAATGTGGATGTAGATGTGGATGTATAGATGTGAATGGATGTGGATGTATAGATGTGAATGGAAATGTGGATGTGGATGTATGTGAATGTGAATGTAGATGTGGATGTATGTGAATGTGAATGTAGATGTGAATGTGGAATGTGGATGTATAGATGTGGATGTATGGGAATGTGGATGTGGATGTATGTGAATGTGAATGTAGATGTGGATGTATGTGAATGTGAATGTAGATGTGAATGTGGAATGTGGATGTATAGATGTGGATGTATGTATGTATGTGGATGTAGATGTGGATGTATAGATGTGAATGGGAATGGGGATGTGGATGTATGTGAATGTGAATGTAGATGTGGATGTATGTGAATGTGAATGTAGATGTGAATGTGGAATGTGGATGTATAGATGTGGATGTATGGGAATGTGGATGTGGATGTATGTGAATGTGAATGTAGATATGGATGTATAGATGTGAATGTGGAATGTGGATGTGGATGTATGTATGTATGTGGATGTGGATGTGGATGTATGGATGTGTATGTATGAATGTGGATATGGGATGTGGATGTATAAATGAGGATGTGAAAATGGAGGTAAGCATGTAGATGTGGATGCATGGATGTGAATGTGGATGTGGATGTGGATGTGGATATGGATGTGTATGTATGAATGTGGATATGGGATGTGGATGTATAAATGAGGATGTGAAAATGGAGATAAGCATGTAGATGTGGATGTATGGATGTGGATGTGGATGTATGGATGTGGATATGGATGTGAATATATGATATGTGATGTGAAGGAATCTGAAGTGAAGAGATGGAAAAAGGAGGTGATTGGATGAGTACACATATACATGGAATGTGGAATAAGTAATGTGGATTAATGAGGAACAATGTGGAAAAATGAGAGTTAATATAGAAACTGTATTTGTAAACTGTTTGTAAATGCTGTTTGTAAATGGCTGTTTTATGTCAAGAATGCTGGGGAAGCATTTTGACCGTCTTGTGATTAAGGTCGTGGAGACCTAACTGATAAAGTTGCAACTGCTGACGGAGAGTCAATGGAGGACGTCTCGCGTAGCAAGGTCGACCGAGGTCTTGACCAGCCTCGGTTCGATTAAAATGGTGAGCTTCCGGTACGGTGGATGAGGGACCAAGGAAGCGGCCTATGAGTGAAGCGCTAGGTCACCTGCGAAGGATCCTAGAGGGTGCTGACCATACGGTGCTCGGGCTCTGGGTCGCCTAGGATACCCACGCGTGCGTCGAGGAAGATATTGGAACAAGGAGTAAGAGTTGTTTTGTGAAACCGGGCATGGATCTGGTTGATTGACCTTGCTGGTCCTCAACGGATGAGTCCATGGCTCTTTTATATGGATCTATTGGTTGATCTTGCTGATCTTCAACGAGAGTCCATCTTGATAAGTGATTATATTGCCGAGTATTATGGGCTAGGAACTATAGAAACGGCCCCTGAGTGGTCAGGTGGTGAGCGTTCTAGTTGCCAATGATGCCATAGATACTCTGATGAAGGAATGATGGTAAATTTGAGAATCAATCGGATAATTTGGAAGACTGTGATCAGTGGTACTATGGTTTCATTAAAGGATTGTTTTAAAGTTAGCTGATGCTAAGAAAAAGGCAATTTCATATTGGGTGTGTAAGTGGTGTGCCTAATTTTATGTTTGCATGAACTTCCGGCTAGGGGGCCTTGGAACTCTTTTCCTTGGTACCCGGGACAAAACCTAACCAAATTCCAAATTGGATTCCATCACTACAGTGGTTGGGCGGTTGGCTAACCCATGGGATCGGATGGGGTTAGGCTGGACTGATGGATCCGTAAATCGAGATTTAATTTCTATTATTACGATAGATGAAGTAAATCCCGGATAGAAATTGTTCTATGGATAGGAATCAACGGCTGTGCCTCTTGATGGGGAAAAAAGCGTTGATCCCAATGATTCAAGTGCAAGTTCTTCCTTGATTTGACCAAGTACCGTTAAAGGTGCAGTCAGATCATTTGATCCGTAACGATCTTGACTACGTTAGAGTAAAGAGTTATCCTGGTGGAATCGCCCATGCTTTCCGGGTAAAGGAAGTTTTTTCGATTTCGGTTTTGGACAAACCGACGGATTAGTCTCTTGTCCGGATATCCGTGGGCGAGGCCCCGAATGTGGGACCCCTGTCCCGCGCGAGAAGTGCTACTTCCGCTGCTAGTACCCGAATCCGTTGCTCGGTGGGAACAGGGGGATCTCACAGTTGGTATCAGAGCATTTGGTTAATAAAGATCAATTGAGAAGACAAATAGGTCAGAAATTTATCAAGAAACACAAAAAGGTTGTAATTGTGTGATATAATTCATACAATTTGATATTCAAATTGAAATTCGTAATTTGGTAATTGGGTCTTCAGATGGAAGTACCGCAATTATATAGAATCCTTGACTTGCTTGAGGCCTAGACATGATGGTATTTACCTTATAATTCCAAGGGCCGTGACTATCCGTATATACCGAGAGTATAACTGCAGCTCTTTACTGACAGTATATACGAGTAAATCTAAGACTTGAAATTATAAGCGTTAATGCTATCCAGATGATGAATTTGAATGTGGTTGATATGATTTTTAATTCTGTTTGGGAACTGATGAATTGATTGGGATTCTGATTGAAAAATGATGATTTTTGAAATTTAGTTGAAATATAATAACTTGAGCAAAACCGCAATGAGGATGAATGGGACGAGTCCCTGTAATGATAAATGATGATAATGATTTCAACAAATCACTATGAGATTAGTGGATTGTGCTGTCAAAGTACTACTGTTAACACTTGACTCGGTATATCAAGTTAAGGGATGACAAATTGAAAACTTGCTTGACTGAAATTCCCGTGGAGGAATGTTCAGAAAGAAAAAATTTCGATCTGATGGACCATTATCGTGTTAAAGATATGAATGATATGATCTGAAATGAATTTATTTAATGATGAGTTCTATATAAGGGATATTTATCCCCGTATTCTGTTGGGTTGACCAGAATATAAGGAACCCTAGAATAAATTGGATCTTAAGAAAAAGAGTTGTCCTCTACTTGGCGAGATGAGGACATCTCGCACTTTTTTTAAGTGGGGTAGAATGTAAGATTCCTCCCCAGCCTTCGAGGCATACAGGAGTAAGAATCTCCCTTTTTGATCTTAAAATTATTCCCTCTCAAAAATAAAAGAAAGATTCTGTTTAAAAAAAGGAAGACCCTTTCCCTAGAATACTTCTCAAGAGTCACGCTGTTTTAAGGATTCAGAACAATGAGTTCAGAAGTGAAAATCGGTGTTTTGAATACCAAGGATTTTGGTCTTCATTTGAGTACGGCACAAAAGAAGTTCTTTATCTATTGGGGAGTTTAAGAAGTTATCCCCCAGATATTGTGAGCCTTATCTGACTTCAAAGAAAGTAAGTGACTTAGCTTACGAGCTTCTTTTATCTCCTCATCTCAAAGTTCTTAATGCCTTCTATAGAAAATTGTGCCAAACCCAAATCATGGAAAGACGGTAAAACTTCAGTGGCAAGCTACCGTTGGCTTCTAAGTTACGCTAGCTCCTTCCTTTATATAAGTCGTAACTTTTACTTGTCGCTCACAGTAATCTTACTCCCATCGATCTCCTTTCTTCCTAATCTCCTTCATGGCTTGGCAACAAGAATTAGTTTTATCCATAATGATTCCTCACCTTCAAGACGCAAGTGAGTCTGTGAAGAAGGATTTTATAGAACAGTATGAGCGCTCACTTTTCCCTCACTTGGGAACTTCTGTAGCGCAGACCAAATGGCGGACCTATCAAGACATAACTAGGGTAACACCCTGGGGTCAGCAGCACTTCCGTAACAATGTCCGCTTGGCCATGGTTATTGAAGCTTTGGGTTTGGGTCCCCGATACTACTGCGTCATGAGATCAAGACATCCTGGGTTTTCTGAGCGGGTCTTCTTACTGGCGTGTTTTCTTCCTCATGAGAAGATATGCCTTTACCCCGTTTTTGGCTTGCCTCTCAGAGGTCCTTTTGTTAGAACACCTCATACCACTGAGATAGGCGCAGCAATAACCCACAGAATCATTCCCATAGATGAGTTACCTTATACTTGTGCAGCTTGTGAGGACTGCTTTTGTGAGCATATGATGGACGGGCTTATGGAAGTGTAAAGAGTTCCTCTATCTTTATTGTATAAGTTCCGAGAATGAATAAAGTTTAAATCTTGTTCGTATTTTGAATCTTGCTCTCTTTAAAGACTTATCTTGGTGGTTAATCTTGATTAAAATTTTTCTCTAAGTCTCATATTCGTGAATCTTGCGAAATTATCACAAGTTGCGAGATGAGGACATCTCGCGTTTTTTAAGTGGGGTAGAATGTAAGATTCCTCCCCCAAAACCCTTTTTGATGTCTAGTATCTTCTTCTATAATCAATCCCTCTTCAGAAATATAAAGACCTTGTTTCTATCTGTTTTAGCCTAGAGAGAGAAAAATATTCTAGAGAGAGAATATTCAAATTTTGAATATTTTTGGATAGAAAAATATCTCTTCTAATTCAGATGAGTTCCCCTGAAACAGAAATTCAAAAAAGAATTTTCCAATGTGCAATTGGAATTAATTGAAAATAGCTATAAAGAACCTTAGCCTAAGGGTCTAGATTTTCAGAAATCTTTAGACTATGGTCCAATTAAGGTTCCTATGGACCAATAGCATCAATCCATGTGTAGGGAGGAGATAAATCCAACTTGTAAAAAGAAAATACCCAAAAATGAGTAAATGCTCACATGAGGTGAAGAGTTGAAAATGTACAAGGTTTATTAGTAAAAAACTATGAGCAATATTAAAAATATGACATATGTAAGGAAGGGGAATTCTTTAAAGGAGGTGCATATTTCACATAAGATGAAGAGTTGAAAATGTACAAGGATTATTAGTAAAAAACTATGAGCAATATTAAAAATATGACATATGTAAGGAAGGGGAATTCTTTAAAGGAGGTGCATATTTCACATAAGATGAAGAGTTGAAAATGTACAAGGATTATTAGTAAAAAACTATGAGCAATATTAAAAATATGACATATGTAAGGAAGGGGAATTCTTTAAAGGAGGTGCATATTTCACATAAGATGAAGAGTTGAAAATGTACAAGGTTTATTAGTAAAAAAAACTATGAGCAATATTAAAATGATTCCATTATGACACATATGTAAGGAAGGGGAGATCTTTAAAGGAGGTGCATATTTCACATGCTTGAATGAGTTTTAAACTCATAAAAATTGAGATATTTCATCTCTCCTCTCTCCTCATTCAAGTCTAGTTCCAAAAAGTTAGCTTAACTGATCTAAAAATGGTCAAATATTGACCAAACTGATTTAGAAAATTCTAGAATCAGTTTGTTTGGTTAGGAGCTCAATTTTTCCTATAAATAGAAGCCTCCCCCTTGTTGAAAAATATATAGTGTTTATGCATCGTTACTCTACTCCACCTAAGCCAGAAACTGTGAATTCATTTAATAATTCACTAGTTTTTGGAGCTTCCCTCTTTCTTCAATCCCCATTAGTGGCTCCATCAACATACTTAACCAATTGATTGGTTGGGGGCCTCTACTGTGAACAAAGAATCAAGCAAGTTGTAAGGTAATTAGTGAATATTGATCTTTCTATAATTTCTCAATGTTTCTCTCTTCTCAACCCCTCTCAAGCTTGAGAAGTTTAATTGGTATGGTTTTTTTTTAATGCTATTGAAGTTTGAATAGTAGTGAAGAGTTACATAATGCTATTGAAGTTAATTTTCATTTATGTTTAAATTCTAATGATTTTTATGTAAATTCTCTCTCTCACTCAAGAAATGGTCATACTCATGAACCGTTCTCAATCCAAATCAAGCTTTTCATAAAGCTTTTCCTTAACCCAAGATTAAGCTATGCTTGAGGCCAAATTAATGGCTTTTTTCTATGCTTTTAGTTTATGTATATTAATGATTCAATCCATTATGGATTGATAATCCAATTAGAGATTATTTTAATTATTTTCTTAATGATAAGCATTATCCCTTAGAAAAATTGAGATTTATCAGTCATAGCAGCGGAGCTATGGCAAAATTTTTATAAAAATTATGCATAAAATAATCTCATTCAAAGCATAAAAAGAGGACTTCCTACCATATTCTAGGAATTATCATCCTAGATTAATTGAAAGAATTTCATTACAATCATGGAGAAATTGAATTTTAATATTATGCATAAAGGATAAGTTTTTATATCAAAAGTGTTATTTTTACCATTTTTATTTCATGCATAGAAGTATGCAAAATGGATAAATTTTTATATCAAAAGTGTTATTTTTACCATTTTTATTTCATGCATAGAAGTATGCATAATGGATAAATTTTTATATCAAAAGTGTTATTTTTACCATTTTTATTTCATGCATAGAAGTATGCATAAAGGAAAAATTTTTATATCAAAAGTGTTACTTTTATTATTTTTAATTTTCATGCATAAAAGTATGCATAAAAGAAAATTTTTATATCAAAAGTGTTACTTTTATCATTTTTAATTTTCATGCATAGAAGTATGCATAAAGGAAAATTTTTATATCAAAAGTGTTACTTTTATCATTTTTAATTTTCATGCATAGAAGTATGCATAAAGGAAAAATTTTTATATCAAAAGTGTTACTTTTATCATATTGGATTTCATGCATATAGGTATGCATAAAAGATATTCTTTTTATACTAAAAGTATGATTTTCCTCATAAATGGATTTTATGCTTAACTTAGATGCATAAGAGAAATTCTTTTATTCTAAAAGTATAATTCCCTACCAAATTGAAATCATGCATAAGAAGATGCATAAAAGATTGATTTTAATTTCGAAAGTGTTAGTCTCCTTAAATGGAATTTATGTATAAATAAATGTGTAGAGAAATCTTATATCAAATAAAAGAATTCTCTTTAAAAAAAAAAAAGATATGAAATGTGATAAGATGTGATAAGAGGTGTATGAGATGTGATAAGAATTGATAAGATGCGTATGGAAAGTGATAGGATGTGATAAGAGGTGTGATAAGAGGTGATAAGATGCTTATGAAATAAGTTAGGATGTGATAAGATGAATTAAGATGTGTATGGGGGGATGAGGTAAGAAGTGTATGTGATAGGATAAGATGTATATGGGTTGTGATAGGGCGAGAATGGATGTGATGTAAAAGATTAGATGTGAAGGTATATGGGGTTATATAAATGGGAATGTGAAAATGGATGTATGTATGTGGATGTGTGGATATGGAGATGGGAGTGTGGATGTATGAACATGAAAATGGATATATGCATGAAGATGTATATGCATAGATGTAAATGTGGATGTAGATGTGGATGTATAGATGTGAATGGATGTGGATGTATAGATGTGAATGGAAATGTGGATGTGGATGTATGTGAATGTGAATGTAGATGTGGATGTATGTGAATGTGAATGTAGATGTGAATGTGGAATGTGGATGTATAGATGTGGATGTATGGGAATGTGGATGTGGATGTATGTGAATGTGAATGTAGATGTGGATGTATGTGAATGTGAATGTAGATGTGAATGTGGAATGTGGATGTATAGATGTGGATGTATGTATGTATGTGGATGTAGATGTGGATGTATAGATGTGAATGGGAATGGGGATGTGGATGTATGTGAATGTGAATGTAGATGTGGATGTATGTGAATGTGAATGTAGATGTGAATGTGGAATGTGGATGTATAGATGTGGATGTATGGGAATGTGGATGTGGATGTATGTGAATGTGAATGTAGATATGGATGTATAGATGTGAATGTGGAATGTGGATGTGGATGTATGTATGTATGTGGATGTGGATGTGGATGTATGGATGTGTATGTATGAATGTGGATATGGGATGTGGATGTATAAATGAGGATGTGAAAATGGAGGTAAGCATGTAGATGTGGATGCATGGATGTGAATGTGGATGTGGATGTGGATGTGGATATGGATGTGTATGTATGAATGTGGATATGGGATGTGGATGTATAAATGAGGATGTGAAAATGGAGATAAGCATGTAGATGTGGATGTATGGATGTGAATGTGGATGTGGATGTGGATGTATGGATGTGGATATGGATGTGAATATATGATATGTGATGTGAAGGAATCTGAAGTGAAGAGATGGAAAAAGGAGGTGATTGGATGAGTACACATATACATGGAATGTGGAATAAGTAATGTGGATTAATGAGGAACAATGTGGAAAAATGAGAGTTAATATAGAAACTGTATTTGTAAACTGTTTGTAAATGCTGTTTGTAAATGGCTGTTTTATGTCAAGAATGCTGGGGAAGCATTTTGACCGTCTTGTGATTAAGGTCGTGGAGACCTAACTGATAAAGTTGCAACTGCTGACGGAGAGTCAATGGAGGACGTCTCGCGTAGCAAGGTCGACCGAGGTCTTGACCAGCCTCGGTTCGATTAAAATGGTGAGCTTCCGGTACGGTGGATGAGGGACCAAGGAAGCGGCCTATGAGTGAAGCGCTAGGTCACCTGCGAAGGATCCTAGAGGGTGCTGACCATACGGTGCTCGGGCTCTGGGTCGCCTAGGATACCCACGCGTGCGTCGAGGAAGATATTGGAACAAGGAGTAAGAGTTGTTTTGTGAAACCGGGCATGGATCTGGTTGATTGACCTTGCTGGTCCTCAACGGATGAGTCCATGGCTCTTTTATATGGATCTGTTGGTTGATCTTGCTGATCTTCAACGAGAGTCCATCTTGATAAGTGATTATATTGCCGAGTATTATGGGCTAGGAACTATAGAAACGGCCCCTGAGTGGTCAGGTGGTGAGCGTTCTAGTTGCCAATGATGCCATAGATACTCTAATGAAGGAATGATGGTAAATTTGAGAATCAATCGGATAATTTGGAAGACTGTGATCAGTGGTACTATGGTTTCATTAAAGGATTGTTTTAAAGTTAGCTGATGCTAAGAAAAAGGCAATTTCATATTGGGTGTGTAAGTGGTGTGCCTAATTTTATGTTTGCATGAACTTCCGGCTAGGGGGCCTTGGAACTCTTTTCCTTGGTACCCGGGACAAAACCTAACCAAATTCCAAATTGGATTCCATCACTACAGTGGTTGGGCGGTTGGCTAACCCATGGGATCGGATGGGGTTAGGCTGGACTGATGGATCCGTAAATCGAGATTTAATTTCTATTATTACGATAGATGAAGTAAATCCCGGATAGAAATTGTTCTATGGATAGGAATCAACGGCTGTGCCTCTTGATGGGGAAAAAAGCGTTGATCCCAATGATTCAAGTGCAAGTTCTTCCTTGATTTGACCAAGTACCGTTAAAGGTGCAGTCAGATCATTTGATCCGTAACGATCTTGACTACGTTAGAGTAAAGAGTTATCCTGGTGGAATCGCCCATGCTTTCCGGGTAAAGGAAGTTTTTTCGGTTTCGGTTTTGGACAAACCGACGGATTAGTCTCTTGTCCGGATATCCGTGGGCGAGGCCCCGAATGTGGGACCCCTGTCCCGCGCGAGAAGTGCTACTTCCGCTGCTAGTACCCGAATCCGTTGCTCGGTGGGAACAGGGGGATCTCACAATTGACTTCTAGCAATGGCATTGTATCTCTTGGAATACTCTGACGTCGGAGCGCATTTTGCATCGTGGACCACGTGGAAGAGCTTGGGGGTATCGGGCCATGCATGTGGGGGGCCTAAAAAACGTGCTCTTATGGCAACGGTGTTGCACAACAGCCTCTAGCCATTTGGGCTCTAGGGGAGTCTCGGTGCCTTTGGCTGTCTAGGAGGGGCATGACCTTTAGGTATAGTCTTCACGGCTACTGCCAACGGGTGTGCTGGAATCTCCATGCTAGTCCATGAGGGCTCCCCAATGGCCGATTGTCCTCTGATCGAGTCCTCTTTGAGTCGGAGTCACTCCTCTACATGATGTCATTGTCATCATAATCGACAAGCACCCTCCTTTTCTTTTTACTATTGGAGGCGTTAAATTCCTCTACGATGTTCATGGTAGCTGCTTCCCTCCTCCTTATCTCCTCTTTTGTGAGTTTCTTCACAGTTTTCTTAGTGTGCACCATGGCCTTGAATGTATGAAAGGATTACAGAGGATGTATGCTCTCCAATGTATGAAATGGCCAAAAGAGGGAAATTTCCTTATATAGAGCTCCAAAATACATCATCATTACAAGAAAACCCTAGTTTTAGGAGGCGTTTTGCATGGGCCACTAGGGTGCAAAAATGCCCACACCGCGCACGTCGCACAGGGCATTTTCTCACCCTTTAGGCTTGCATTTTTTTGTTGAAAAAGCTCAATTCTACAATACTTGACAATCTCCCTCGTTTGATAATCCACAATTTTGACATTAAATGACTGTTGGAAAAACTAAAAACAAAATTTGTGGCAAAATGACACTTGACTCCATAAACGGTAAAATACAAAATTATCATTTATTGGTATCATATTACATAGAGGGTAGAATTTTTATAAGCCAAACTTTACCATCAAAATTCCATCCCTTACAAGATCCTAACTAGGGAAATAGATCATTCGGAGCAAGCTTAGAGCTACACCAGACTTAATTGTGCTTGAAGTAGAAGGGGAATCCAGTACTTGGACAATGTTATGCACCATAGCTTCCCGACATTGCGCAATATTTGTGGCATAGCACAAGGCCAAGGCTTGGTCTTCTTGTGCCACTACAGGGTTGTTTGGGGGCTCTACCACCTATGACGTGGTGTAATGCACTTCTGTTTACGCTAAAAACCTACAAAAAAAGTTTTTCAATCATAAATTTACACCATGAAACAAATGATGCTCTAAGGCTCTTACACATTACTTATCCAAGTAGTATGGCCAATGCAGCTGCTAAGGTTTTGCAAATCTTGGATGTGGGAATGTAACCTACCTTTCTCCAAGTGTGCTTCTTGGGATAGGGAGGTGGCCTCCTCTTCAATTAGAATGGGTAGCTCTATGGGTAGGGAATCTACCTCTTTCCAAGTGTGCTTCTTGGGATAGGGAGGTGGCCTCCTCTTCAATTAGAATGGGTAGCTCTATGGTAAAGTTCAAGAAGATGAGGCGATTACAAAAGTAGAGAACATTATCAATGAGATTGGTTGTCATGGTGGTAACGTGGAGATTTGAGTCAGTAAAACGACCTCAGGAGGTTCTCATATGGTTGTGCATAATGGTTCAATGAGTGGCGCAAAGGCCAGAAGGTTTCTCCAGTCTACAAACAAAGGCAAGAAGGTTCTAGCAAATGCACACAGGGAAGGTGTAGAAATCATAGCTTCAAAGAGATGGGAGGTGTGAAAAGACCATTGTTCTTACACTACCTCAGACTGCTTGGATACAAATATTGCTGTCTTGCGGGAGTAGGTGTGGGAAGATTTCAACGAGGTTGTGGAATTGATGAATCTAAGCAACACAATTGAGGAACAACACAAACAATTTCAAGCAGAGTTGCAACGCTTCATGAAAGTGGTGGTCAACACATGGGGTGAATTGAATATCGTGTATAACATGGTATTCCATAGATTGCTAAGCTTTTCATTAAAGATATCTTCTATTAATGCATTTTGCAGAAATGTGGTTTTGTTCTCTGACTATAGCACATATTGTATGCTCATGGTGCATGGTTCATGAACACATTTGGCTCCCTTTGAAAAGATGCAGGGGAGGAGAGAGCCTTGCGAGCACACACATAGTCACACAAACCTTTGAAGAGATTACACAAGGTGAGAGGATGAAAATTCTTTCTTTTTCTTCACACAACAAAAGAGGTGATCTACAAAGAAGATAAATTGACTAAAACACATGTAATAGAGTATATACAAGTGGTCCATAGTGTGAACATGCTAAGACTAATTGGTGTAGTCTAGCTATAAGATATGTCAGTGCACTTTACCAAATCTGCCAGTGATGTAAATGTTGAACGGTCAAGCAAGTGCCTCGTGAGTGTTAGCTCATGTTGAGCTTGACATTTCAACATTCCCCCTCAAGCTCAACTCTAGCTCATGAACTCAGCATATCTCAAAATATACGGAGCTTCTTGAAAAGATGCAGGGGGGAAGAGAGCTTGAGCTCTTGCAAGCACACACACACACTCACAAAACCCTAATAGAGAACACACAAGGTGAGAGGCTGAAAATCTTCTTCTTCTCTACTCAACACTCAACACACCATATACAAAGATATGAGTACACAATAATATGAAAGGTACTCAACCAATACATACACGGGTTCTCTATAGTGTGAACCCGACTAAATGAGCTGGCGCTATAACTATGCCAGTCTCTAGAATGGCTGTCACACAGCCTGTCATCCCACTGGCCGCATATCACCCAAGATCTCACCAACCATGCCAGTGGTGTAAGTGTGGGGCCTATCCCCCAGGCGGGTCATCAGTGTCCACCGCCTCACTAGAGCTCGATATCTCAACACTCCCCTTCGAGCTCAACTCCATCTCATGTACACCAAGCGAAGCCCTGAATCTGCGGAGCTTCTCTATACCCAATGCTTTGGTGAAGATGTCAGCTACCTGATCCTCTGTGCTAACATAAACAAGGTCAAGATCTCCTGCCAAGACCTTCTCTCTGACGAAGTGGTAGTGGACCTCTATGTGCTTCGTACGAGCATGAAAGACTGGGTTCCTGGCCAACTGTATACTGCTAATGTTGTCATAGAAAATGACAACTTGTCTATGTTATATGTACATTATGTGTGCTATGTTATATACACATTATGTGTGCATATACTAGGAGGCTAACCCACATTAGACTTGTGAGCATGGGAGCATGGGAACAAGCTCTAGTGGAGCATGGGTTAGGACTAACCTTAAGGTTTAAGGTTAGGGTCAGGCATCCAAGGGTCACACATGAGAAATGGAAAGTCAAGAGTCACTTGAGGGCCCTCCTATATAATAGGGGCATGGGGCACACTCAAGGGGGCTTGGGGGCTTGGAGGTTTGGGCTCCATGAGGCCAAGGCTATGCTATGGTCTCTTGTGTAGAGGTCCATATCTACTCACCTACCATTTCACACTATAGCTACATGCTATTGGTTTGTATTATACCTCTTGATGGTATGGGACATCAAGGTAGAGGTATGATGTATTTCATTCTTTATTCATGTGTGCATCCCTTGGGCTCGGGGGTGGTTGGGTGGTTGAGTTTATGCCTGTTCTATGCATGTTTTATGCATAACAATTATCTAGAGAGATCTTAGGGTTTTAACAGTGGTATCAGAGCAATCTCTATTTAATTGTTGATTTTTTTAAAGTAAATTTTAATATTTACTAATAAAATGTTATTTTTTTTGTTGATTTGTGTTGATGGATTGCACGTGGATCATCGATATGGTGATTGAAACGTGTGTAACTACAATCCAATGGACGAATCGACGTTGCGGGGGAATACCGTGAGTTAATGCTATTTTTCCTTATTTTTTATGGTTAAAATTGAGCATTAATGGAATTTTTTTCAAAAATACCATAAATTTTATGGTGGATATTTTTGAGAGAATGGATTCCCTGAATTTCTATAATTTTTAGAAATTTTTTCCTAATTTTTTAGGAATTTTTTGAGCATTTTTATGATTAAAAATGTAGTTTTATACATTTTTGCGGGTTTTTTTCCGCGGGAATGCGATCAAATTTCTGTCAATTTCTACTGAAAATTCAGTAGGGGACAGTGTCTTGATGCATGAATTGCTCTCCCCTGTGCGTGGGACTCTCTCCGTCTCTCAAATCTGATTTTTCCTTCTCTTTTCTGTGAGAAAATCTCTTTAAAATGATTTTTTTTAAACATTAATCATAATTAATGATAATTATGATTAAGATATGTTTAATTAAAAATTTAATCATGGATTTAGTTAATCTTTGATTAACAGAGGAGTAGAGAAGAGAGGGAGATGTTGGAGTGGGTATGAAGAGGATAGAGAGAAGAGAAGAGAGAGGAGAGAATAATGCTACTCCTCCTCCTCTCTGGTTTTTTGCACGCAGCAGGCCGGCGGGGGGCTGCGCAGCAGCCGGCGGCCAAAAGTCGGCCCCCCCCCCCCCCCCCCCCCCCCCCCCTCCAAAATTTTTTTTTAAAGCTTTAAGTTAAAAGCTTATATTTTTTTTTTGAGAAAAAAAAACTTTTCTTTAAAAAAAAGATATATATTTTCAAGATATTTCATTTGGAAAAGCTTGGGAAAAAAGCCAGAAAATGTGAAATTTGAGATAAAAATCTCTGAAAATTTCCTGAAAATTTCTTTTTGAAAAATTTTGGCTTTTCAACTTCCGGAAAACCTTTGGCTTTCCGTTTTCCCAAAACCTTTTGGCTTTCCGAATTCCGGAAAAACTTTTGACCTTCCGTATTCCGGAAACCTTTGACCTTTCACATTCCGAATTTTTTTTGTCTTTTCATTTTCCCAAAACTTTTGGCTTTCCGTATTCCGGGAAAACCGTTGGAATTCCGAAATTTTTTGACCGTTCGTATTCTAAATGCGTTCGGGGTTGATTAAAAATTTCAAAAAATTCCTGAAAATTAGTGGAAAATTAGACAAAGGTTATTTTAAATTTTGGAAAAATGTGGGGTTGGTGTTTGGCATGTGGTGTGTCCATTAGGACGCCCGTGACCATTCAAATTCCTTTAAAATTATATTTTTTGACCCAGAAAATTAGAAAAATCCATTAAAATTGAAAATTTTCATTGGATTTGAGAATTGTCGGGCGAAATTGGAAATTTCGTGAACGATGGGATTCTCAGGGAAAATTAGGAATATTCTAGATATTATATTTAGAAATCCTAAAAATTGGTATTTTTAAAATATCAATGGTATTTTGGCAAATTAAATTGCTAAAAATTTTCTGGAAAAATATAGGTTTGGAATGCCATGAGATGGGTTTGGTGGAATTCAAAATTATTATATTTTGAGGCCCTATAAATTTAGAAAAATTAGAAAAAAATCATGATAATTCTTTTTCTCGAGAATTTAATATTTTCGAGGGTTATTTAATGTTGAAGTACGTTTTCTCGTACTGACATTAGATAGATGCGTGTTATTCGCATATTATTAATACGATTATATCTCGTATTAATGGATATTTATGTTTGGATTAATTCTAAACGATGTATTCATGATTTTTTACCATTGTTTAGCCATTCTTTTTGGACATGTTCCTTAATTTCTTTTGATGGCTATAATTTTCGTTCAAAGTGTGTTTCACCTTTGACACTTTTCCATGATAATTTATTTTGCACTTATTTAAGTGTGGCTTGTGCTTAATTTCTTAAGCCTCTATCATGGGTTAGTTGATCGGTTTGTTTTGGTGGATTTCTATTGGATGTTTTCCAAGTTTTACAAGGACTCATCAGGTTTTGCCTAGATCACTTGTGTCTAGGGGTTTTTTCTTATTGAGTGCTACACACACGTGTTTCACTTTCTTACTTTGGAGTTTTATTTGAACAACATAACGTTCATATGCTCCAAATTGATGAGCTGGCCACCAATTTAAATGCTTCTTTTGGCATGATTTATGTCCATTAGATGGTATGCATTGTTTTTTATGATCAACTATAGTTTTTATGGATTTCAGGAGCTTCTATGCTTTTATCCATGATGTTATAAGGATCCTTTGATCTTTTTGATAATTACATGTGCTTTGAAGGTAGCATTTGCCTTCGTTTTTTGCACGTAATTTTGGAGTATATTTTTTATACTCTTGTACATATTCCAACTCGGATACCTAGTTATTTATATATCTAGGTGAGTTATTTGTCTACCCTAACTTTATGGTGTTTTGGGTAGTTATCATTAGAAAGGCGCCAATAATACAATTTCTTTTCTAATGATGTACTCAGAAGGAGTTATTCCTTGATGTAGTCTCTCAAGTATATAGAGACAGGTTTAGTATGTGAAAGTCTGGATAAGGCCATCTTATTCCTTTTACACGGGAATTTATTCATATTTTCCTAGACGGCATACTAGGGAGTTTCAAATTGTTAAGGTATGTATGGGTGGTATCATGGTGGTATGGGACGCTAGGGATCCCTCACATATATTATCTTATGGGATAATTTGGGCTCAAGATTGTTGCTTTGCTTACATCACTTAGCATGTTGACCTCAACATTCAAAGACAATCTTATTTTCTAAATTCACTAGAAGTTATATTGTGGGCATTCTCTAGATAAATTTCTTTTATCTATAGCCTACATGTTTTGATGAGGGTAATCTCATCGGCATTTTCACTTGTTGAAATCTCTTTCTTCAAACAAGTTTATCTTGTTGTATTCGGATAAGGAAATTTGGATTCTTCCTTTGTTGGCATTTCTTTCTTTAGTTCCGTACTTTAGGTGATTTACACAATCAACCTGATAGGTTTACGGATAGACATATGTGACTCATCGAGACGTTGATGACTTTCTATGTTGATATGGGTAACTCGAGACGTTGAGTATTCCATATGCAGATATGGGTATGTCGGGGCACCGATGAATCCCTGGTTTCTGCTGTTATAATGCCATGCTTTCCTACTTTATTCCGAAAGGTTTACAACGAAGAAGTTACTTTGAATGTGAATTGTTCTGATCATTCGCAGTAGTCTGATGGGCAAATAGAGTGTATGAATCAGATTATAGTGTATATGCTTCGTGCATGTCTCTAGAAAATCATCATATTGGGAAATATCTTCCAATGATGGAATTTGCCTATAACAGTTCTAAATTTACGGCTATTATTTTAGTCCGTGCATACTTATGTATGGGTATCAACTCAGGGCACCTATTGATGTCAGTCTTAAGGACATCGAGCTTGATGCATCGAGGGATTTCTTGCGAGATATGCAGGAAATTCTGATCGAAGCTCGGGATTCTATCAGGAGTGCTCATGATAGGGCACGGTTTTATGCTGATAGAGAACGCTCATCTCGGTCTTTTGAACCAAGAGCGTTGGTTTATTTTAATGTTCCTAAAGATTTTCAGACTTTGTCAATGGGAAAATGCTCGAATTTATCTCCTAGATATTGTGGTCCATTTCGAGTTATATATCGGATTGGCACGGTTGCGTATGAACTAAAACTATCTCCAATTGTTAGAGTTCATCCAGTCTTTCATATTGATAGATTGAAAGGGAAACTGGGAGATGAGGATGACATAGTTACTCCTCAAGAACTCGTTGAAGTCGATGAATTATCCTATGTTCCACATGAACTTGATAAGGTACATGAATTCAGGGAAAGGAAACTTTGTAGTTGACTTATCCTTGAGGTTAAAATTAGGTGGAAAGATAGGAAAATTGAGGATTCGACTTGGGAGTCGGTTGAGATTGTTCAGCGCAGTTCTCCTTCTTTTCATTGCAAGAGTGCAATGTTTTGAGAGAGGGGAAGTATGTTATATGTACATTATGTGTGCTATGTTATATACACATTATGTGTGCATATACTAGGAGGCTAACCCACATTAGACTTGTGAGCATGGGAGCATGGGAACAAGCTCTAGTGGAGCATGGGTTAGGACTAACCTTAAGGTTTAAGGTTAGGGTCAGGCATCCAAGGGTCACACATGAGAAATGGAAAGTCAAGAGTCACTTGAGGGCCCTCCTATATAATAGGGGCATGGGGCACACTCAAGGGGGCTTGGGGGCTTGGAGGTTTGGGCTCCATGAGGCCAAGGCTATGCTATGGTCTCTTGTGTAGAGGTCCATATCTACTCACCTACCATTTCACACTATAGCTACATGCTATTGGTTTGTATTATACCTCTTGATGGTATGGGACATCAAGGTAGAGGTATGATGTATTTCATTCTTTATTCATGTGTGCATCCCTTGGGCTCGGGGGTGGTTGGGTGGTTGAGTTTATGCCTGTTCTATGCATGTTTTATGCATAACAATTATCTAGAGAGATCTTAGGGTTTTAACAGTCTATCCAGTGATAGACCCAAATCTGCAAGTAGCTTTCTCAACCAAGCTACCTCACATGCTGCCATAGCAGCTCCTCTGTACTCGGCCTCCGTACTCGATAGAGCAACCGTAGGCTGCTTCTTGCTGCTCCAAGTCACAGCAGCACTCCCCAAAGAAAACATGAATCCACTGGTAGATCTTCTGTCTGTGATACTACTAGCCCAATCAGCATCTATGTACCCATGTACACATATCTCTATCCCAGTCTCATAGAATAGTCCACAATGCAAAGTAGACCTCACATACCTCAGTATGTGTCTCACTGCATCTAAATGCAGTTTCCGTGGAACCTGCATAAACTGACTCACCAACCCAACAGCATAGCTCAAATCTGGTCTGGTGATCGTCATGTAGATCAAACTTCCTACTATGCTCCTGTACATAGTAGGATCCTCCAAGATCTCTCCTGAATCTGCACTCAACTTGCCATTCTGATCCAATGGCACAGAAATAGGCTTACAGCCTGTCATACCATACTTGGACAACATGTCCAAGCCATACTGTCTCTGCAGTAATCCAATACCATGTGGTGACCTAATCACCTCAATGCCCAAGAAATATCTGCCCCCAGATCCTTCATCTCGAACTTCTGTCTAAGCAAGATCTTTACATCAAAGATCTCTGCATCATGGTCCCCCGTAATGATCAAGTCATCTACATAGATGACAACAAGCACAACTCCTCTATCACCATGTCTCACATACAATGAGAAATCTGCATTGGCTACATGAAAGCCAATAGTGACAAGATATTCAGAAATCTTGTCAGACCATGCTCTTGGTGCTTGCTTTAAGCCATACAAGGCTTTCTTCAACCTGCAAACATGCTCGGGGTGACCCACATCCTCATATCCAGGTGGCTGCAACATATACACCTCTTCTTGCAAATCCCCATGCAAGAATGCATTCTTTACATCCATCTGATGTAAAGACCATTGCTTTGACGCAGCCACTGCTATCACAACTCTCACCGTTGCCATCTTGGCAACTGGGCTGAAAGTTTCCTCATAATCAATCCCATATGTCTGCGCATATCCTTTGGCCACCAATCTAGCCTTGTACCTGTTTATGCTTCCATCACTGTTATGTTTAACTTTGTACATCCACTTGCATCCAATGGCTTTCTTGCCTTCAGGCAATTGCACTAAGTCCCAAGTTTCATTTCCATATAGTGCATCCATCTCCTCATCCATAGCTTTCTCCCAACACACATTTCCAATAGCCTCATCAATGCATGTGGGCTCAACAACCTGCACAACCTTTGCCATATATGCATAGTGATGTGCCACATAACCATCATATGTAAATCTCTGCACAGGGTTCTTCACTCTCCCTGATCTTCGCAGCTTTTCATTCATGGCTTCCATAGCCTTCTTTACACCAGGTGTTCTCATAGCTGGGATCCCAAGCTCCTCATCAAGGCTCATATCTGAGCCACTAGACTCTCCATCAACATGAGAATGCCCTGCAGAAATGTCAGGCATACCAAGGGGCTCAACCACTTTCTCTTTTCCTTTACGTGATGTAGTAATCACATTTGCAGGACTGGTATTATGACGCAGCCTGCCACTCCATGGTCTATCAACAGACCCACTAGATGAGGACTCTCCTAGTCCACTCAAAGACTGTGATTGCTGACCTGCATTCTGTGCAACCACACTTCCACTCAAATCAGCCCCAACAGCTTCTTTTTCAGCAGCATACCAGCTGCTCATCTCATCAAATACAACATCCCTGCTTACCCTCAACTCGCGTGTAGCAGGGTTATAACACCTGTATCCCTTTTGCTCAAGGGAATATCCAATAAACACACATTTTTCAGCTTTCGGATCCAGCTTAGTTCTCAGCTCATCTGGCACATGCACATATGCAATGCATCCACTTTCAGATGAGACAAATCTGGTTTTCTGCCAGTAAACCTCTCCTCTAGAGTTACATCATGTATGGCTGCAGTTGGAGTCCTGTTCATGATGTATACTGCTGTAGAAACAACTTCAGCCCAATAGCAATGCGGCATATTCTTCTCTTCCATCAATGCTCGCGCAATCTCAACAATGTGCCTATTTTTCCGCTCAGCAACTCCATTTTGCTGCGGAGTGTATCTGCATGTGAACTGTCTCCGAATACCATTCTTCTTCAAAAATTCAGAGAACTCATTGGAGAAGTATTCTCCCCCTCCATCTGACCTTAGGCACTTTACATATTTTCCTGTTTGCTTTTCAACCAAAACTCTGAAATTCTGAAAGTGAGTGAACACCTCACTCTTCTCCTTCATGAAATATACCCACACTTTCCTTGTGTGGTCATCAATGAAAGTGACATAGTACCTGCAGCCTCCCACATAGACACGGTCTTCGTAGGACCCCATACATCTGAATGCACAACATCTAGTGCATTTCTGCTCACATATCTGTTACGTGGAAACACATGCTTTGTTTGCTTCCCAAATTGGCATGCTTCACAGATTTTATGCATACCTTCCACTTTAAATTTTGGCAGCCCTGTCACAATTCCTTTTGTCTGCATAGACTTCAATCTCTGCACATTCACATGTCCAATTCTTTTATGCCATATGTCTGTGTCTGCAACAATTCCTGAACCATTTGCAAACATCGCAGCACTCATTTCAGGCATGTCTACATCCAACGTAAACATTCTGCCCACTCTGTTGTCTTTTGCAACCAACCTGCACTTGTCTTTAAAGTCTTCGACATAACACCCATCAGGGTTAAACCTAACCTGCAAACCCTGCTCAATCATCTGGCCAACTGAAACCAGATTCTTTGTTATGTTCGGTACATGAAGTACATCTGCAAGGTACTTCACTTTGCCATCCTGCATAGACAATGGCACATCTCCAACGTGGGCAATTGGATGAGCAGTGTCATCCCCTGTTTCAACAAAACCTGGTCTTTCCGGGTTTTTCATCTCCTTGAACCACTCCCCATGACTCGTCATGTGGTTCGAAGCGCCTGAATCCACATACCATACATTATCTTTTTGTGTTGCATCAACATTTTCAGACATGGCATTCACGACATGCTGCATAACAAACAACCTTTCATTATCCTCATTATTTCTGCTTGAGGATGCATAGTTGTTTTGCTGCACTTTCCCATTTTGCATGTCAGCCTGCTTCTTATAACATTCTGACTGCACATGTCCAGGCTTACCACAATAATA
Organism: Cibotium barometz; assembly: GCF_041138505.1. Classification (NCBI taxonomy): domain Eukaryota; kingdom Viridiplantae; phylum Streptophyta; class Polypodiopsida; order Cyatheales; family Cibotiaceae; genus Cibotium; species Cibotium barometz. The sequence continues at coordinate 42,659,858 of NC_141074.1, forward strand.
GCATTCACGTGCATCATTATATTGCCTTTGCCGATTTCCACGGCCTCTTCGACTCCCCCTGTCTCTGAATTTGCCTCTTCCACCTGCGTGTTGTTATTGTTGTTGATTCTAGGACTGTTGTTGTTGCTGTTGCTGCTGGCCATAATTCTGATTACCTGTTCGGCCACCTCCTTGACCGCGTCCACGGCCTCCTCTACCTCGTCCTCTTCCTGAACTCGTGTAGAAGGCCTGTTGCTCTGAACTGTTTTTGCTTTGTGAAGTCTGTTGGTCTTCACCCAAGCTCTTCTCTTCGATAATCAGCATAGACACCAAATCTGTAAAGTTGGGAATGTTTTCCCGAGTCTGAATAGACGTCTTGAACGCCTTGTATTGTGGCCCGAGACCACGTACACAGACTTCCACCTTGTCATCATCATTTACTGACACACCAATAGATGCAAGGGATTCCACAATACCCTTTATCTTCAACGCATAGTCATTCACAGACATGCTCTTTTTCTCCACAGTATGAAGTTCATTCTTCAACTGTATCTTACGAGCCTTGGTATTTGTTTCATAAAGCTTTACCAAGGTGTCCCACGCCTCCTTGGGGGACTTGGCATCCTGAATGTGCCCAATCAACCTGCGTGTTGTTGTTGTTGATTCTGGGACTGTTGTTGTTGCTGCTGCTGCTGGCCATAATTCTGATTACCTGTTCGGCCACCTCCTTGACCGCGTCCACGGCCTCCTCTACCTCGTCCTCTTCCTAAACTCGTGTAGAAGGCCTGTTGATCTGAACTGTTTTTGCTTTGTGAAGTCTGTTGGTCTTCACCCAAGCTCTTCTCTTCGATAATCAGCATAGACACCAAATCTGTAAAGTTGGGAATGTTTTCCCGAGTCTGAATAGACGTCTTGAACGCCTTGTATTGTGGCCCGAGACCACGTAGACAGACTTCCACCTTGTCATCATCATCTACTGACACACCAATAGATGCAAGGGATTCCACAATACCCTTTATCTTCAACGCATAGTCATTCACAGACATGCTCTTTTTCTCCACAGTATGAAGTTCATTCTTCAACTGTATCTTACGAGCGTTGGTATTTGTTTCATAAAGCTTTACCAAGGTGTCCCATGCCTCCTTGGGGGACTTGGCATCCTGAATGTGCCCAATCATGGTGTCCTGTATACTAATGGAGAGCCAATACATAACCTTCCTGGCTCCTTGGTTCCAGTCTTTAAACTCTTTCACATCTGCAGCAGTCGGATTTATATCCGGTATCTCCGGTGCCTCTTCATGCTCGCCTTCTATGTAGTCCCAATAGCCTTTTCCCATCAGGAAATTCGTCAACGTGAACCTCCAAGCATGGAAGTTATTCTTATCCAGCTTCTCAGCCACAATCTGTGTTATGCCATCATTAGACATCTTGCCAAACACACAATTTTACCAGAAACTGCACTCTGGTTTTTTTGCACAAATGCTGTATTTTCTGCACAGCGGTACTGTAGTACTCTCAAATGTCACGACTAGTGACTTCAATGCACATACATACACCCAATGGCAACTGTAGACCTCTTGCATCACCCACAGTGTCTGCACAGTCAATCTGTCTTCCTGCAGTTCTTAAAACAGAGTTCTGCAGTGAATCGGTGACTTACCCGCCGCGCAGTGCTTGTAATCGCCTGCTTTCTGAAAAACAGAGGTCCAGACGCGCCCGAAACGCGTTTTCCATAGGACTGTATAGTTGCCCTATAGCTTTACTCCCGCGAAGAAAGATCCTCAATCAGAGATCGTTGCCGGTGCCTCCCGTAGAGCTCCCGACAAGGGTGTAGTCACCAACACAATAGGGAAGAGTAGTTGAAGCTCTTACCCTCGTACCGCTTCCTGTGGTTCTCTTGCTTGCAGCTCAGCCCTTAGCACGAACCAGGCTCTGATACCATGAAAAGATACAGGGGGGAAGAGAGCTTGAGCTCTTGCAAGCACACACACACACTCACAAAACCCTAATAGAGAACACACAAGGTGAGAGGCTGAAAATCTTCTTCTTCTCTACTCAACACTCAACACACCATATACAAAGATATGAGTACACAATAATATGAAAGGTACTCAACCAATACATACACGGGTTCTCTATAGTGTGAACCCGACTAAATGAGCTGGCGCTATAACTATGCCAGTCTCTAGAATGGCTGTCACACAGCCTGTCATCCCACTGGCTGCATATCACCCAAGATCTCACCAACCATGCCAGTGGTGTAAGTGTGGGGCCTATCCCCCAGGCGGGTCATCAGTGTCCACCGCCTCACTAGAGCTCGATATCTCAACACTTCTCAGCTCCTACATTAGGAAAAAAGGGAGCTCATTTTGGGACCCTGTAAGAAATTCACTATTTTTTGATTTATTTCTCTCCTAAAAGACCTCAAAAATAGTAAAATATGGAAACGTGGCTCAGAACTGTCAGTAAGGACTACAGAATTGTCAGTTCAGAAAGGAATAAGATAATCTTTTGTCTAACTAAAATGATTTTGCATTAAATATCTCCTTAGTTTTTTTTCTGTTTCCCGAAGATTCCGCATCTCTTTTGATGACGTGTGCAGGCCTCTCATAAAGAATCTATCACTGAACTTTATGATTGCACTTTTTCAAAATATTTACATGGATACCGCCACACTTCCATGATTCATGTTACAAAAAGACTATGAGATTGACAAACAAACTTCGCAACCTCAAAAGCACAAAAAATGGCCAATACTAGTGAGCCACAATCTCAGAAGAAGCGATTACACCATCTTCACATCGACTTAGAAGAACAATATGCTCCAGCACAAAAAAGACGAAAGGATACGGTGCTGAATGCTCAACAACAGGAAAATATGAGAAGAGAAGGGCTTCAACATATTGAGTTATGGTGCGATGGAAGCATATATCCTAAATGTCTAGTAAAAAACTCTACACCTCCATTTGTCAATCCAACCACATTATTGAGGTTTGCGGGCGATGGACAAAATGGAATTCTTGGTTACATTTCAGCGCAGTCTATATTTGCAAAAACGTATAAAATGATGTACCTACTACAAGAAAAGGGGGCCAGGATGCAAGAGATAGCCATTCGTGCAAAATTGGAGCAGCAGTTGTTGCAGAATGAAATTGAGGAGCATTCAAAGAGTAAAAAAGAGTTGACAAGAGCAAGAAGGAAGAGAACCGTGCTTGGAGATAGACTACAAAGCAGGAAGATTAAAAACATTGCAAATTTGAAGGCTAGGACTGGTGGATGCAAGCGAAGAATTCAGGAAGCAAGGCTAGTTTTGAAATTTTCCATTTTGTATACTCAAAAAGGCTCTCAAATGACTATATCTATTTTGTCCATTAACGCAAAACAAGAATGGAGGTGTTGAATGATATAGGCATATTGTGTTGTTACTATAGGAAACTATTGGAGCCTACAAAAGAAAATATGGATCCCAACCTTCTTCGTGTTAAACAAATGAAAGGATTGCTTTCTTGTGGTGTAGCAAAAGGTTTGATTGAAGAAAAAAAATACAAAACAATCAAACACAATGTTGTAGGGGACTTTATATCCAATAATCAAGTTGATGGCGCGCTCTTGATGTTAGTGGAGTTAGTAGAAAGGGATATAGTTTGATTTTCCATGCGATATCCTCAACTTTGAAAGATCAAAGGATTAAACGACTTTTACTACCAAATCCAGCAACCGTGTGGAGGATAAGAGGTCATTTGAATGAAAGTATAGATGAGTTTATTGGGCAATATATCCATATTGAAGAAATATTTCATGGTGGTAAAGGAACCACTGTCTACCACGTGCGATCATTAGGTGGGGTTTTTTTAAATCAAAATATTGGGTAAATTTACAGAAATACAATTACAAGAGGGGTATTTTAATTGTACTTTGGAAAAAAACCCGTAAGTCTATAAAGAAAAAGGGGTAGTTTTATTAGCTCAAAATGCACAGATAAGGGGTTTTTTAAATACTTCTTGAACGCACGTCGTAGGAGGGGCTTCCATATAGTGCACCCCCCAAGAAAATGGAAAGGATTACTATTACATTGATGAATAGAGCACTTGATACATCATTGATTGAAGCAAGTTCGAAGTATTTTAGTGTGCAGTCAAAGAAACACATATGGTGGTTAGGCTCGTTCCAGGTATGATCATTTTTTGTTTCGTACTTGATTTTAGTCATTGTTTTCAAATCTTTTATAGTAAGACTTTTGTTTTCTATAATCACAGGTGAAGACAGAAGACCATGAAACACTAGATTGGGTGTTTCACCACACGAAAATACCAAGAATAATTAAAAGACAAGTGCAAGAAGAGAATCTCCACGTTGTAGGAAAAGGTGATTTTCAAGTAGAGTGGCACATGGCAGGGGATCTTAAAACACTTAAGTGCATGTATAACATTAGTAAAGGAGGCAACTCAAAGTCTCCTTGTCTTTACTGCTGCAAAGAATCAGCTCAAGTAATGGATTCCAAATGGTGGAAGAAAGCACCTAATAGAGATAAAGTTGACCCTGACTTCAAGGCCATTCTTGACATTCCACTATGTAATGTTCACATATGCACATTGCATGGTCTATGTCAAATTATTGAGAAATTGGTATTTTTGTATATTGGATTTGCTTGGAAACTCCGTCCCGAAAAAAATAGAAAGGATGCTCTTCAAGCATTGGAAAAAGTGTTATCCGATATAGGTCTGCATGGAGGTGATGTTCATATCACAAAGGATTTTAAAAGTCTACCAATGGCAAGGAGGTACCAACCAAGCCCTCTATTGGTGGTGTTAAGGCAAGAAGATTCTTGTCTCGACCCAAACACAGTAGTAAGCAAGTAAGGCAAGGTAGAACAGTTTCAAGGATTAATTATGGATTGTGGAAGCAAGTCCATAATGCCGTGAAAGATCATGAGGCAGATGGGGAAGCACGAAATGTGAAGGCAGAGGTGTGGAGGTCTCTTGATCAACTCTTCATGTTTTGTGATAATGTAACATGGACAAAGAGTGATTACAAGAACTTTGAAGAGACAATTAAACATTTTGGGAAGTCAATGAAAGACGCGTGGACAGCTTGCAATATAACTCACTACATGGTAAGGTTCTGTCTTCTTCTTTTACTTAAGTGTGATCCTCTTTTTTTTTATAACTTACTATGCATTCTTATGTCTCTGTGAAAATAGCATATCATCTATAACCACCTTCCCTATTTTGTCAAAAAGTATGGATGCCCAACAATTTGGTCTACCCAAGGCATGGGGAAGTCTTACTACATGGCACGTAATGCATTTTTCAGACACACACAACACTACGGAGGGAGTCAAAAGGCAAATAGTCTGAAGGAAGTCTTCCAATGGTTTTACCGAGGCATACTACAGAGGCTGTATGCTAAAAGAAAAGTTGCTAGCTCCAAAGTCAAGCTTGCTTTTATTCTAGCCCAAAAGCAAAGACGAAGACAAACTTTGGACAATTCAATGGCAGCAGAGAGACATAGACAATGGAGGGATTCGAAGATATTTAGAAACCATAAATGGACAAGTAAACATGAATAGCAGTTTGTAACTTATTGGTGTTATGTCCACATGTTTTCAAACTCAATCAATAGAATTTTTTTTTGTGGAACAAGTGACTCTTGGTGTTATGCCAATATGTTTTGAGACTCCATAAAAAGTATTTCTTTTGTGAAACATGTGATCTATATTAACAAGCATCAATACATCCATGAGCTACACACAAAAAATTCAATCAATACTACTTAATTATGCTAGACACACTATTGATCCTTACCAGGTACTGAGTGTCAAACGCTTTTAGAAGCTACTAAGTGTGGGAAGAGTACTGAAGTGTCATACGGTGATGGGACCAATGCAAAAGGGTACTGATCATCCGTACGGATAAGGAACTGATGACAAGATGCATGTCAACATAATGTTTGTGCTATATTTGATGACTAAATCCTATTACTCCCAGGGCCTGCCGATCGAAACTCTCTTTTTGATCTTGATTGGACTCTTTTTCTTCCTTGTTGGCTTGATGTCGACTGTCTGTTTATCAATGCTTGCCTCTGTTGCTTGTCTGGGAGGGGTATCCTTGTCTGGGAGGGGTATCCTTGTCTTCAACTATCTCCACGTGTTCTTCTTCTTGGATTGTGTCGCGTGATGCAATCATGGGTGGCTCTCGAAACCTTATGGGCTTGTGTTTTCCATAGCCCTCCAGACATTTGGGCTCCTTAACACCACATGCTAATGCATAAGAAGTGTAAGACAAAAAGTAAGAGGCCCTAGAGGCTTGCTTATTCACATAATCCCCAAATATATCTATGGCAGACAACCTCTCTATCAAAATGATCTTTTCCTTTTGCCATGAAAGATCATGTCCACCTAAAACCTTAGACAAACATTTAAAGAAGGAAACAATGGCTTCTCCATTGTTGCTTAACTGCCTATGGTAAATCAAGATCTTAGCACTGCCTAGATCATGAATATAATGAGCTAGGCTTGACAGTTTGCCAAACCTAGCCGGCGTGCTTCCACTTGTTCTCTGGAGGAATGTGTCATCCTCAATTTGTAGCTGCCACATATCAAAAGATTGGAGTGAGACAATACACAACCTACAAAACATTTAAACACAAGATAAAGTATTTGATTTGAAGTAACAAGATCATACCTTCTCATTTTCATCAGCAACAAGTAGTTCATCTTTCCAAATATTTATTCCTCTCCCCTCCAGTCCAGCCTCTTCTTTAAGCTTTCCCTTGTATAGTGCTGAGAGATTCATAGCTTCCTGTGTGAGCTGGAAGGCAGCTTCATCTGGCTCTTGGAACTTTTCAGCCTCTTTGAAACAAATAGTAAGGGCCTCTATAGGATCAAAAGTTGTTTCCAAAGCCAGTAGTGAATGGTCATCCTCTATGCCAACTTTCTTGTCAAGCCTTGAAGTCTGGGCAATAAGGGAAATGGCAATTCCTCCCTCAAATTGAACATACACTCTATATCATGGAGGAAAACATAATCTTTACCACCAATCAAGACACCTGGAAGCATGGGCACTGCATAGTTGCTGCTCTGAAAATCAAAATCTTCAACTGGCTGTGCTGCCCTAAGAGTTTCAGTCCTCAGTTGAACAAGGTCAAGAGCAGCCACTTGTAGCCCCTCATCCTGGAGGTTGATATCTTCTTCCGGCTCTGCCATTTCTGTTGCCACAGGAACATCCTCTTTTTCCTCTGCTTGAGATGTGTCTTCTTCTTTAGCCTCCTGTCCTTGTTCTTCTAGAGAGTCCTGACTAAAGACAATGTACATAAGGAATGCCATGGTTTCCTCAAGCACTCTACACTTTCTGGTGTGCAAGTTACAGTTGAATTTATATTCCTCAGGTAGGCTGTCAAATCTTCTATTCAATTGCTACCTCAGCCTATCAATGGAGACAATATGATTTATATGCACAAAAACATTTTCACCTTCCACAATTCTTCTCCTGCCTGTGTCAGTTGTTTGAAGGTATCCCAATGGTCTGAAAGAAAATCTATGTGATGCTCCAGTACAGATGCTCATAGTGAACTCCTTGTTGAAAATACTGTGGTATATGTGGAAGTTCCTCTGAGCCTTGGATTTGTGAAGAAACTCAAATAGGAGCAAATCTGGAGATTTGTCCTCTTCTGGTTCCTTTTGTTTTGAGAGGGAAGACTCAGCTTTCTGCTCCAGTCTCTTCCTTTTGCCTGAACCAAAATATATATATCATGAATTCTATATGCTGACATATTCAATCAGGGAATGTATAGGATATCACCAAACAATTCCCTTCATGAGCACTCCCTGGTGATTGGTGTGGTCTAATTATAGCAGCAGAAAAGTCTAGCTTCCTCTTGAAAGGAGGGGCCTGAGAATCAACTGTTCCAAAGCAAAAACTTTTCTCATCATCAAGGAAGAATTCCCCAGGGCCAAAGAAAGCAAAACAATGAGGAAGAAGTGAAAACCAAAAGGGACACAGGAATTTGCAGGAAAACGCGATGTAGGGCCATTTGGAAAATGTCAAGCACTCTCCTCGCATTTTGTTGCAAATTTTCCATTTCTGTTGATATCCATCTCCAATCAAATGCAAGGATCATCTCACAGATTCCTCGACAGTAGGAGTTGATATGCAAGGGGAAGGGTGGAGCTGAGTGAAGCTTTTCATGAGGAATGTGTTGAGAAAAGAATTTTGCAGCAAAATGCGATTTGGGTTAACTAGAGATAGGTAAAGCACTCTCCTCGCATTTTGTTGCAAACTTCTAGGTTCTATTGATATCCATCTCCAATCAAATCCTAGGGTGGTCTACCAGATTCTTGGACAGTAAGATTTGGATATATATCAAAAAACATTGAAAAGAATCTAGAACTCTGACCTTTCTTTTCCATGCTGTTAGAGTTGCACTGGTGAGTTGCTGTTAGAGTTGCACTAGTGAATCTTCTGCTCGTTCCCAAACTTGAGCTACAGCAGCCTAGGTAACCTGGAGATCTGGCAATGGTAGTAGTCTTCAGGCAGGTTGCAGTCTGGATGGAGCGTGTTGGGTAGGAAGGGATCAGAGAGGGAAGGAAAAGGATGATGGGAGGGTGCTGGCAAGGATGAAAGATTGGGAGATAGGGGAGGGAAGAGTGGTTATGGAACTGATTATGAAATCATGATGGGCACAAGTTCCAAGGCAAAAAGTGTCCCATTCACATGTGCCAAGTTTCAAACTCCAAGAGATCTGGGTCCCATCCACACGTGTGAAAAAATGACTCCATTCCACACGTGTGGGATTTAGTAGCTGCCTTGTTTGTATTTTGCACTAATCTTTTTCCTCATGTTTAATCTCTCCTGTCTCGGCCCTCCCGTCTTAGCTCTCTTACCTCCCTACCTCCCTACTCTGCACCATCAGTATCCTGACCAGCAGCACAGGTTCATCCCTAGCACAGGGTACTCATCAGCAGCACAGCACACCCACAGAGAGCTTCCAGGTCAGTAGGACTCTCTATATCCTTATCTTCTTGTTTAATAGTATAACACACATACCTTTGGGATGTGATGTAGCTTAGATATTAGGATAAATATTATAGGCATTCCATAGCTTTTTCCACTACAACCACAAGCAGGAAGACTTTTGAATTGGGCTGGTTGAGTGAGAGATGGATCATCTTTATAGATTTAGCAATGTTTGCAGATCTTAAAGTGTGATAATTGCATTAAGGTAAAATTTTATTTATGGGTTCTTCCTTCAGTCTGTGCACTCTTCTTGCCTTCCATAGACTCAATCCATCCTGCATCAAGTTGCAAACATAGTGAAATGACTGAAGGCATGTTCCAACATACTGCCTCATGAATTTGCAGGAAAACGTGAGGAGAAGGCTTTAGGAATTTCAAACAGCCGAAATGTTGTAAATATTGAACTGTTACTTCATCCACCCCTGTCATTGTGGTTTTGTGTCTTTCCAAGTTGTCCATGGCTGTACTCTCCTTGCATAGACTCAATCCATATTGTATTTAGTTGTAAAGACAGAGAAAGCACTGTAGGAATGTACCAGCATGTTACTTCAGGTATTTGCAAGAAAACGCGAGAGTGAGCTGTTAGGAATTTCAAACTGTCGAAATCGCATTTTGTTGCAAATTTATAAATGTTGCTTCATCCACCCCTGTCATTGTCTTTTTGTGTCATTCCATGTTCTCCATGGCTATAATCTCTTTCCATTGCTTTGTATGCAGCTTGTCAGAGTGATGGCAAGAACCAAGTCAACTGCAAGGAGTGCTGGCAAAGGGCCAGGGCTTGCAGTAGCAGCAGCTGGGGCAGGTACTAAGGAATTTAGTGTGCCTCCAAAGGGAAGAGGTGCACATGGCAAGAAGGGGAAGCCAATGAGCCTACTCCAGCAAAAGGCCAAGAGATTGAAACGTGGTGCAGGTGTGCTAAAGGAGATCAGGAAGCAACAGAAAGCTATAGGCTTTGCAAACCCCAAGGCACCTTTTCAGAGACTAGTGAAAGACATATGTGATAGTTGGCACCTTGGTTTCAGGTGGAACAGGACTGCCATTCTTTCCTTACAGGAAATGGCAGAGGATTACTTGGAGAAATATTTTGAAGATGCAATGCTGGTAGCAGCCCATGCTCACAGGGTAACTCTGATGGCCAAAGACTTCAACACTTTGTCCAGAGTGAGATGGAGGTATAACAAGCTGGTCCATCCTGTGGAATGGCAGGACATAAAGATGAGAGACATATTATTAATTCCACCTACAAGAAAGTCGAAGGTAGATGAGGTTAAGGTTGTTGAAGTAACCCACTCATCAAAGAACACCAGAGGGAAAGTTGCTTATGAGGAGTCACTGAAGCAGCAAATAAAAGAATCCAAATCTGTTATAGATGTGGAGACTGTACAGAGGGAGCTGCAGATACAGAGAAGGTTGCAAGAGCTGGGCCCTAACATAATTGTCCATATTGAGGATGAAACTCCAGTGAATGATTTTGACTTGACAAAACCATGCTTGGCAGCATTGGCTCATAAGAATGAGTATTGCTCAGATACTATCATTCTTGCAATTCTCTAGTAAGTGTCTATTATTTTACATTTGTTTGCAAAACAATCCTTCTTGTACCTCCTTTACACCCTACCCTTATTATTTTTTGGTCCAATGCAGCATGATGAGAAGCTGGCTTAACCACTCTGTACAGCATATAGTTCATATTATTGATCCTACCATTTCCTCCAAGTTAAGAGATGCAAAGGAAACTCCCATGGGTATTTCCAATTGGTTCAGACACTGTAATTTTGATGTTATCGATGTTTTGCTACTTCCATATGATAATAGGTATGTGGGTGACTGCTTCTTTTAGGATTCTTCTTTAAGATTGAGAACTCTTGTAGCCTTTGATTTCTTAATGCTTTTTTCCTTATGCAGTGACCACTGGAGTTTTGCATCTATTGACATCCAGCAGAAGCAATGCTTTATATTCAACTCTCTTAAAAACACACATAGAGAGCTGAAATTGTAAGTGGTGTGTGTGCTTTTTTTAACTTCAAACTTCATTATTTTGATTTAATGCACACTAACTGAATTATATGTATTGCAGTTGTATTAGAAGGCTTCTAGATGCATTTGATCACTGTCCTTCTAATGTTAATCTTTTGGATTCAATAGGGCTAGTAAATTTAGAGGTAAAAATTCGTTCCCTCTACTGATGTCTATTTCATGCTATGCCTTTGAACTTATTGAATAATTTTGTTTTGTTCAGATGTTAACAGTTTCTAACATATCTTTCCAACTGTACAGACACCACAACAAGATGATTCAAGTAGCTACGGGGCTGGAGAGTGCTGATCAGTGCCAAATATACTTTCAAGCTATTTTGAGATAGGACAGCCAGACCTTGTAAGAAAAAATAATTTTCATTTAGCTTCAAAATAATTGATATTGGTACAAAGTGTTCTAAATCAATCATCATATGCCATTGCAGATGAGAGAAGATAGCTTCAGCTCGAACTATGTATATAGTTTCAGAGAGCTGATACAATTTGGAAGTTTTTGAAGTATGCCTATCCCAAACCTATTGTACCAGCTACTATTGAGTTGGGTGAGAGCTCTAAAGTCCGAGAAGGTGTCATACACCTTGATGACATAGATGATGCTGATGTGGTGCCACAGGAACAAGGACCTAGTGTGCTGATGAGGAGAAGCCACAGGAACAAGGACTTGCTGCTGATGTTGTTGAGGAGAAGATGGAGCAGCAGCAAACAGATGCTCCAAGGGCAGTAGAGGAGACAATGGAGCAGCACCAAGAGACTATACAAGACAAGATGGAGCAGTAGAAAACAGATTCTCCAAAAAAAAGATGATACGGAGAGCTTGGACCATGTAGAGCAGCCTCTGGATCAGGCTGGATAAATAGAAAATGGTTGTCAAGAATATGTTCTACATGTACAATTAAACACTTCTGTATAAAATTTTACTTTATTGAATACAATACCTTTGTTTATGGAGTCTGTGTTATCTCAATTTTTAAATTTTCAATGTCTTTGCATTTTATTGAACTCTCTCTTCTTTTGAGCACCTGCAAAAAAGCAATATGAATCAATAGGGTAAAGTAAACTAATAGCAGTGCTTAATGAGACTAGGATAAGTCAGATGGTGTACCTTCTTATTGTTGTAGATAAATAAAAAGTCCTTTGAAATAGAACCTTCTGTCTCAAACAGAATGTCATTGCGCAATTGAGCTAGGGAGCAACATTGTCTTAATGAGATATTGACTAGCACATCACCATTCTCAACAACATCAATATCAAGAAGTTTATTTTCTGCACCAAAAGAATCTTCATCTTGATCCATTGGGACTAGTTTTGTGCCTAGCATTCGACTGCGCTTATAATAAAAAGAAAAAATAAAATTTTGTGATGCAACCATGTACTTCAGTTGCATAGAAGCTTGGACAACCTCACAAAACACTGAACTACATGTCTTCTTATCCCAACCTTTATCCAAAAATTGTGGCATGCATGCCAGACTTGTTGCTTTAACTATGAACATTGTTTTTGAAACGTTCACTGGAAAGGTATTAAACAAGTCTACAAAAACTATGAGAGGCATGCATAAAGAAATTTTTATTATCCTTGAGGCAATATTGGGCCTCAGAGCTGTCTGTACTTCTTTGAAAAGCTTGGTCCTATATGCCTCTGTAACACTAAAATGTGGGAGAGGGCAATCCACTGAATTCCATGCCGGAAGGTCTTGTTTTCTTAACACACCATGTGTGTTAACATTGTCCAGCAAAATTGATAAAAATGATCAGTAAAAAATATACCCGATTGAGCTAGCTCTGTTGCACATCGACCTTGGTATTGTTGTTCTCCTATCGATCCATGCAAAACATCTATAAATCCTAGAATACAATCGATGTTTTGCCATGTCTCATACGATGAAGGGTATAAATCTGAAATAAAATAAAACAAGAATGTCAATAAGCAAAGAAAGAAAGCTTCATCTTAAAAATCCATACACCTCATAAAGAACAAAACCACAATAGAAAAATATACAATTAGGCCTGTGTTGCGGAAGATCATTTGGATAGTCTCGCAAGACAAGTCCTTTATGCATGTACACATGCTGAATCAAAACTTCTTTCACCGATATCTTCCCTCTGGTGATTTTAAAATCTCGTACTCTTCCCTTCCATGATGCCAAGAAAATGTTTTTTGTCTGGGGTCTCTTTCTTTTGCTAGGTTGCATGAGCACCCATGCTCCTTTCGAAACACTAAACCTTTCCCAAGCTCCTTCCGTTTTGACTGTACTTGAATTCTCTACCGAAGAAATAGAAGAAGCAGGTCGACGGGGTAAGGATGTGTGGTATAATTTTGCCTTCATAGCATTATTATCCACAGAGCGTCTTCCACAAGAACGGCCATAGTTTTTATTCACCATGGAGACCTTGTGAATCTGTAACAACAGCAAAGTAATGTAAACAAGATAACAAAGTGAAGTTTCAAGAAAGAGAAAGTGGGCAGACAGACAGTTGACAAGAAACATCTAACTCTAAGCCAAACAGGATCAAGGGAGCAGTTTTGGAAAAGAAGAGACTGCTGCACAATGAGGCAGTGGTGTAGAATGGTAGACCTTTCAAAGGAAAGGCAGCACAACATTTCAAAGTTCAAAGGAGGAAGGTGGAAGCGGGAAGGCCCTTGTCAGAGAAAATGTCAGACTAGATTCTATCTTCATGTTCAAAGATCTTGTGAGAATAAAAAACCAATCTCCACATTAATGTAGCACACTTGTACCTACATAAAGTATTGTTTCTTTTATCTATTTTCTCTTATTTTTGTGAATTTCCAACGTTACGCTGGCCCTCTGTTTATTGGTTGAGAGCTTATTTTTCCAAACCGTAAAAGGCCCCAAAATGAGCTCCTTCTTTTCCTAATGAGGCCTTCGTGAAGATGTGAGTGACCTGATCCTATGTACTGACGTAGGCCAAGTCTATGTCACCTCCAAGACTTTCTCCCTGATGAAGTGGTAATGTACCTCAATGTGTTTTATCCGAGCATGAAAATCTGGGTTCCAGAACAATTGTATATTGTTAAGATTGTCACAATATCTGACAACCTTTCTCTCCACATGTAACCCCAAATCAACACAAGTAGCTTGCGTAACCAAGCTACCTCACACGCTATCACCGCAGCTCCTCTATACTCTGCCCTTCTTCTTAACAAGGCAACTGTGGGTTGCTTCTTGCCGCTCCATGTCACACAGCACTCCCCAATGAAAACATAAATCCACTGGTAGATCTCTTGTCTGAGATGCTACCTACCCAATTTGCATCTGTGTACCCATATAGCTCCAATGGTAAACCTGCTGCATAAAATAATGCATAATCAACAGTGGCCCTTAAATACCAAAGTGTGAGTCGCACACTATCAAGATGTGGTTTATGCGGAACCTACATAAATGCTCTCTAAGCCAACAGTGTAGCTTAAATCTAGCCTGCTATTCGTGACATAGATCAAACTCCCCACAATCTTCCTATACATAGTAGGATCCTCCAACACATAACCTGCATTTACACTAAGCTTGCCATTTTGATCTAATGGCTTTGAGATTGGTTTACAAGCAGCCATCCCATACTTGGACAACATGTCCAATACATACTGTCTGTGGACAGCCAAATACCCTCAAGTGTGCGAATGACCTCAATTCCTAAAAAGTAGCGCAAATCTCCCAAATCCTTCATCTCAAACTTTCTTTTGAGAAGACTTTTCACATGCTCAATCTCATCCAAGTTGTCACCCCCAACAATAAGATCATCTACATAAATGGTGATGATCACAATACTCTTATCACTCTTGCGCACATACAAAGAGTGATCTGAATCTGCCATATGAAAACCAATAGTGACAAGATACTAAGCAATCTTGTTATGCCATGCTTGTGGAGCTTGATCTAGCCCATACAAGGCCTTACAAAGCTTATATACATACTCTCGATAACTTGTATCCTCAACCTAATGGCTGATCCATATACACCTCTTCTTGCAAGTCACCATGCAAGAACACATTTTTTACATCCATCTGATGTAAAAACTAGACTTTAGCTACAGCGGCAATCACAACTCTCATAGTTGCCATATTTGTAGAGCTGGGGAAAATGTCTCCTCATAATCAATCCCATGTGTCTGCACAACTCTCATAGTTGCCATCTTTGTAGCTGGGGAAAATGTCTCCTCATAATCAATCCCATGTGTCTGCACATATCCTTTGGCTACCAATCTAGCCTTATACCTGCTTATCCTTCCATCATACACCCACTTATAGCCAATCTAGCCTTATACCAATCTAGCCTTATACCTGCTTATCCTTCCATCATACACCCACTTACAGCCAATAGCTTTCTTGCCTTCTGTGAGACCCTTGCCCCCTCCGTGCACCAGAATCTAGGGAGCTAGCAGTAGAAGTAGAAACCTCTTGCGTAGTAGGGCAGAGCTTCCCACTCAGGACCTCGCCCATGAATGTCCGGACAAGAGACTAATCCCTCGGTTCTTCCAAAACTAAACCCGGAAAAACTTCCCTCGCCCAAAAGGCATAGGCGATTCCTCCATGAAAATATTCTAACGTAGTCAAGAACCTTTTGCATTCTGATCGAACCCACCGATCACATGGCCGGATCAAGGGAGGAACTTGCACTTGGATCATAGAGACCAACGCTTTTTTCCTCGTCAAGAGGCATAGCCGTTGATTCTTTTCCATAGAACAAGGATTATCTGTGATTTACTTCAACTATCGTAACTTGAATAGAATTGAATTTTAATTATAGGAATCCATCAGTCCAGCCTAGTCCCATGGGTTATAACCACCCAACCACTGTATTAATAGGATATATTATGAAAATTTGGTTCCCGAGTACCAAGGAAAAGAGTTCCCAAGCCCCCTAGCCGGCTCTCATGCAAAACTTAAATAGTCACACCACTGACACACCCTATACAAAATTGCCTTTTCTTAGACTCAACTATTTTCAAAACAACATTGCAATAAAACCATTGAGTTTCCATCATAGTCCTCAATATTCTAGTTCCAGGATCCAATTTCCAGTCATTCCTTCCTTGGCGTACCTATGGCATCATTGGCAACCAGAATGCTCACCACCTGCTCACTCAAGGGACTTTTTGACAGTTCCTAGCCCATAGTACCCAGGAATATAATCAAGTATTCCATTCATTTCTTCCTCAGCGTACCTATGGCATCATTGACAACTAGAACGCTCACCACCTTCTCACTCAGAGGCCTTTTTGATAGTTCCTAGCCCACAGTACCTAGGATAATCACATAAAAACCATATGGACTCTCAGTTGGAGATCAGCGAGATCAACCAACAAGATCCATGTAAAAGAGCCATGAACTCATCTGTTGAAGACCAGCAAGGCCAATCAACCAGATCCATGCCCATGTTCAAAAAACAAACTCCAACTCATTTTTCTTCCCCGACACATGCGTGAGCCCAAGCATCGTATGGTCAGCACCCTCTAGGGTCCTTTGCTGGTCACCTAGCGCTTTACTCATAGGCCGCTTCCTTGGTCCCTCATCCACCGTTACTGGAAGCTCACCATTTTAATCGAACCGAGGCTGGTCAAGACCTCGATCGACCTTGCCATGCGAGACGTCCTTCATTGACTCTCCCTCAGCTGTTGTAACTTTTTCACTTAGGTCCTCAAAACACGACCTTATTCGACAAGATAGTCAAAATGCTTCCCCAGCATTCTTGACATAAAACAATCTTTAAAAATAAATTTCATGTACAAATACAGTTTCCAACAGACTCCCATTATTCCACGTCATTTTTTATTATTCCACATTCTTCTACATCAATTCACATTGCATCATTCCACATCCATTCACATCATTCCATATCCAATCACATCACATCCATTTACATCCATTCATATCATCCTACATCGGTTCACATCATTCCACATCCGCTCACATCATTCCATATCCAGTCACACCCATTCACATTGTCCTACATCCATTCACATCATTCCATATCCAATTACATCATTCCATATCCAATCACATCATCCCATATCTATTCACATCCATTCACATCATTCCTACATCCATTCATATCATTCCTACATCCATTCATATCATTCCTACATCCATTCACATCATTCCTACATCCATTCACACCCATTCACATCATTCTTACATCCATTCACACCCATTCACATCATTCCTACATCCATTCACATCATTCCTACATCCACTCACATCAATCCTATATCCATTCTCATCCATTCACATCATTCCTATATCCACTCACATCCATTCACATCATTCCTACATCCACTCACATCCATTCACATCATTCCTACATCTATTCACATCATTCCTACATCCATTCACATCATTCCTATATCCATTCTCATCCATTCACGTCATTCCTACATCCACTCACATCCATTCACATCATTCCTACATCCATTCATAGTCATTCATATCATTCCTACATCCATTCACATTCATCCCCATCATTCCTACATCCATTCACATTTATTCACATCATTCCTACATCCATTCACATTCATTCACATCATTCCTACATCCATCCTACATCCATTCACATTCATTCTCAAATTTCTCAAAATAAAATATGCTCAATATTCTTCTTTTTGAATAAAAGATTCATGGGATTTGCAAAATCAATTATACCCATATTTACTCTTTTAGTATAAACACTAATCCATTTATCTAAATGATAACCTTCTTTATTTTTTTGACTATTGAATAAAAACTCCACTTTTAGCATAAAATTTATTTATGCATGTACATATATACACCATCGTACCCAAACATGCTCCGATGGGGACCAAACTTTGCAAGCATGTGGGGGTGGGTCCCCCCCACATGCTTGCAAAGTTTGGGGTGGGTCCCCCCCAAACTTTGCAAGCATGTGGGTCCCCCCCACATGCTTGCAAAGTTCGGTCCCCATCGGAGCATGTGTGGATTGGTAATTAGCGCCCAGTCCGGATTTTTGAAGTCTCTTGGTGCTTAAGAGGCCAAGGAAAATTCGGGCCTTCCCCATACCATCGTACCCAAACATGCTCCGATGGGGACTTTGCAAGCATGTGGGGGTGGGTCCCCCCCACATGCGTGCAAAGTTTGGTCCCCATCGGAGCATGTTTGGATTGGTAATTACTGCTCCGATGGGGACCCACATCCACAAGAACATCAACTAAAATGTAATGATACTCAATAATGAGAGAACTCATAATGATATAAACATCAAATAAGTACATCAGAATGAAAATGAGCTACCCCAGCTAGTCTGAGGTTGGTCACTGCCCAAAAATCTAAGTACAATGTAAGTGAGCTAACCCAGCTAGTCTGAGTTTAGTCACTATCAAGATAGAGATCTAGTCAGTAGCACCCTCTCTAGCTCTCAACTGCTCTAGAATGCTCTCATGGTCATCCACTCGAAGCCAAAAACGAGGGTGAGAACTGTGTTTTCAGCTCTGTACTCGAACAAGAGTGAGCCTGGTAGCAACCACTAGATGAGAGAACTGAAATGCCTCTAACTCCCACTTCCACTGCTGGAACTTAAGACACTCCCAATGAAGTCGAATCTGCTGGTAGAACCGGCCTGCCACAATCATGCTATGGGCGTCATAAGAAAACCCATGATCATCCACTGTATCCTGGTCAAGGATGCACTTTGGCCTAGTGCAACTCATCAGATAGTAGTCTACTCCCTCGCTATTTTCCTCACTGCTGGCAATAACAGCAAATACATCACCCTCCTGTAGCAAATCTGTGAGGTCATCATAACTGACCATGAACGCAGGACCTGTGTGCTCATCAGACAGCACTGGATGTGAAGGATGCTCGGGGGAGAGGAATGTCTGTATCCATGCATCTGCCCATCCTCTCGAGGCACAATGTGACCAATCGCCATCCATACATGCTCCACAAAAGCATGCAAACCATCGTGTGTAAATCGTGGGGGCTGCCATGAATGTGCTTCTGATGGAATGTAAGCCCAAGGTGCCAGGTACTGTGTCACAATCATGGGAGGCTCTACGGTCAATCATGCCACCATCCACATGCCAAAAAAATCTCCTGACAATCCGAGCATCACGTTTGGGGTACGATGATGCTGCACTCCCACACAAATGTTGGGAGCACCACTCGACTACGTGGCCCGCATCTCTGAACCGCTGAGCATCCTGTCGCAACTGATGACGCCTCAAGGCACGTTTCACACACGCGCTCGCACCATCATGCTCTCCCTTCCCGTGACCAGTCTCAAAGAATGACCAAATCATTGGGATACTAGACTGCACATGCCACCTATAAATCCATAAAAGATAGTCTTAGTTATTGTTTTCTTTAAGATGTTCTAGTGAATTTAGGTTAATTGTAAATGTAAGAAAACCATAAGTACTACCTGTAGAGCCAATAGAATTGTCATGATGACTTGAACTGTGCGCCATAACCATCCGACCAAACCCATCGCTGGACATGTCTGATCCCACAACCTCCTAAAAAATCGTCATGGAGACGAAAACAGTGTTGCACAAAATGTGCATCATGTGAACGATCATCACTGATATAGAAATGATACTCTCGAATAATGACACGTGTCTCGGGGGTACTCGCTATCCCATCTACATGAGCCTTTGCATTTCGATAGCTCACCATAATAGCAACCTGGTGAGGTAAGCAATACATATGTTTAGGACACAAAAAATCAAATAAGTAATGTAGCTCAAACATAAAACAAATATTACAAAATATAACCATTACCTGCTCTGAGAAGTAATACTCAGATTGTATCTCCTGAAAAGGTGTGAAAGTGTAGTTCTTTGCAAAATCAATCACAGAGACGACCACACCAATAGGAAACTCTGCTAGGCATGCTCGGAACTGACGATCCTGCCACTTGGCACAATGACTGTGCCGTATGTAGGGGTAGATCTTCTCCCTAAATGTGGCTGTGAAGAGACAATGTGGTGTATGTTTGTCCACGAGCTGCAACTTCCTGGACTGTCCACCACTCTGGAGCTGGTGTGTCACATACTCATAACATTGCCATGCCACTCTCTTGGTCACTTGCATCAAGATCTACCATCTGTAGATGTGCAAGTGAACCACATGATGTGCAATTGCTCTCCACACAAGGCATCCTATGGAACTGGGCATCCTCCGTGCGTGCACACAAAAGAGAGTGGATGAAATCACGTGGACTACGAGGCAACTCTCTATGCCCACTAAGAGAACGGAACACATCATAAAAAAGTTTGTACTCAACATGGTAGCGACAACAACATGTGTCACGCTGATGTGAGTACCTCACAAACCAAGGCTTACACCCCTCAAATGAACTTTGCCCAATTTTAAGCTCTAGATACGAAGCCACAAACTGAGAATACAACTCAGTTTGGGTCATTTCAAGAAAGCAAGCACTGTGCTCAATGAACACTCCTCTTATCACTCTCTTACGCAAAGCTTTCTTGAAAACTGGCGAGGCACGACAATTCTCCTCCCAAAAACTTTCTATCAAGGTTCTAGTGGTTTCATCTAGTAGGCGATCATGCCTAGCTACACGACCACTACTCGCCCACAAAGCACCAACCTCATTGGCATCTAAACTTTGTCGTCTAATAGACCCAACTCTAAGTGCGTGTGGTGCTATGGAAAGGATGCGAGACGTGGCACTAACCTTACCCTTCATTTGGGAGCTACTTATGGCTGCCACAATAGCCCGTCGAGCAGCCAAAGCGTCCGCAGAGTTCCTCTTCTTAACTATATAGGAATGACGAACACTTTGTAGCATCGCCATGCCAGCTCTCCTCTCTCTTCGACCTCCAATGTCGGAAAGCGCCCTGCAGTTGCCCATGTTGGGCAGATCAATCAAAGCATCAAGCACACATGCCTGTGATGAAGGCGTGAGGTCTTTGAAATAGGAATGGAAGATTGCATGGACACGACGATGTGCCCCTAACTTTGATAGTTCTTTCCTATCCACACGAAGGGCGCCCAAAGGAGGGGGGGTGGGTTCTTGTAGAAGAGAGGACTCAAGAAGGGCGGGTTCATGTGGATTATCTAGACTAAGGGGTAGTGGGGGGGAAGAGGGCAAAGGGAGAGGAAGTGGAAGAGGAGAAGCAAGGCTTGGATCATCGCCAACGGAAGGTGTTGCTCATTGACGTGCTCTCCACTCTCTCTTTCTCTCACGAGCTACCCTTCTCCTCTCCTCCTCTCTTGAACTTGGTGGATGGGGGGGAGTCTAGTCCTATCACGTTTCCGACTCCTACGACTTTGAGAACCCATTCTCAAGGAAGCTAAGAGAGAAAATATTATAAAGGCTCAATGAGGGGATAGTACTAGAGATAACCTGACATTGAAAGCCGTGTAGAACATTAAAAAAGATTGTAGCAGGTAAGTTTAGATGACAATCATGACTTAACATAATATGTTAACAAGTGACAGTATTACTAGAGCACTCTCCATAGCTAGGCCAATCATGCATAGCCCACATAAGTATTCCTCTCAATGTTAGTGCACGTTATCCAAACCTCTTGGAAATATCATGAACTTCAATGCCCTCCCATAGAACACGAAGCTCCTCAACTAAAGGGGCTAAATACACATCCATGATCTTCACCTTGTACTTTCCAGGAACTATCAAAGACAATAAAAGATACCCTTTTTTATCACTAGCCATGGTGGAAGATTATAGTTAGCTAGACAAACAGGCCATGTACTCCATGACGAGCTTCGTAGACCAAATGGATTCACTTCATCCATCGCTAGTCTGAGTCGAATATGGCAAGCCTCCTCCTAAAAGGCTACCCACTTCTCTTCAATGTGCTTCCATGCAGGGAAATCTATGGGCACATGCATAACACCATCCGTGGACCTAGTGTTATGGTGCCAAGTCATTAATCCTACAATGGATTTGCACTTGAATATTGTTTTAATCCGAGGGATGATGGGAAAGTGTCGTAAAACTTTTGTTGGTACCCTTTCACCTTGCACATCTTGTCTATATCTCGATGTACCACAATGTGGACATTGTACTACGTTGTTATATTCTTGTCAATAAAGAATACAATCATTTGGACAAGCATGGTGTGTGTTGTAGTCCATGCCAATCGAGTGATGCCAATCGAGTGCAACATTATCATGTCATTCATCATGTTCTAGTATTTGCTCCGACTACCCCTCAAGTTCCTCGGGTTGTTGGATGACCTAGTTTGTGGCTACTCTTGTTGGTCTCCATCATTCAGGCCGGATATCCACTCGTTTGTCATTGTTGAAGCATGCATTGCCACTAATTAGATGTTTCAATTGCTCCACCGGAAATATTTTTCATTTTTTTGTATGATCATTGCAAATTCGTCGACGTTGAGCCACTTGGTATTTGCAGCGCGAGTACATGGGCAAAGTGTCTTCTCCTCTAAATCAACAAAATTTGAGGGTGTGGCATTGTCCACGGTTTCCATATTGATTTGCAATGGGAACGAATGCTTATTTTTGGAGGGGGATTCTCCCTTTAGTATTTGTGGAGGGTGGAAGTTGGTGATTTTAAATTTGAAATGTTGGGGGCATGCAAGATCTGAAAAGATTTGGAATTTGAATGAAAAGTAGCGACCGTCGAAATAAGCATCGAAAATACCACCGAAATAATCATCGAAATAAGCGTGGGAAACTATTATTTTTTGACACTTATTTCCACGTTTCTGGTATGTTATTTTTCGACGCTTTTTTTGACACTTATTTTGAGACTTATTTTGATGCGTATTTTGACACTTATTTTGATGGTTATTTCAATGGTTCGAGTTTTTACAGTTTAATAAAAAATACTTTTTACACATTTTTATGGCTACATCTCTCTCTCCCACAAGCAAACAAGGTATGTCTCTCTCCCTCAGCACATTTTCACTCTTCTTTACCCTCCCTCCTCTCTCCTCTTGGTTGCGTGTGCCATTGAAGGCCATAGATAAATGCCATGCCTCTTCACAAGGTCTCCTTGAAGCATACATGACAAGCTAACTACTATGTCAACAGGATCCTCACCTTTTCTTGCCTCTTAGAAAAGTCACACCTGGCTAACCAAGTCAAGCACAACCACACTATCATCATATCCATGCATACTGAGAGCTACTCATGGGTTCCTCTACCTTCTCCATAAGTTCTCTGTGATGAGGGACCAAGCTGATGACCATGGCCACCACCGGACCATGCGACCAGGACTATTCATCAGTCTTTGTGGGCTCAACCCCCCCCCGCAATTAATTGATGTGTGTTGTGAGGTGTATGTGTGTGATTTGCGCTAACGTTTTTTTTTTGCGTTGTTCTTTGTTTTGCAGGTTTTCTCTCTCTCTCTCCCAAGCTCTACTCCATTGGATCTCCACTTCCTTACCACTCCTCAATGCTTTGATCTCACATCGGTAGGTGCTTTAACTCAAAGCTTTGCATGGGTTTTTCATGTGTTTGCTCTTGTTCAAGTACCCATGTGGGCTTTTCTATGTCAAGATGTGCATCTTGTCGTGTGTCAAGCACAATGTGTTTTGTTGAGGTTTCCCTTGTGGGATTTGTTATGTGTGTGTAGAGACATGTCCCACACTCCAAATGAGACACCCGCTTACTCTCCATCCCTCTCTCCATACGCCATGTTTTTTGACCAATTTATGGATTTTCTAGCACAAGCCACGCCCGAGAAAAGAGCGATAGCACAATAATTTCTTGGGAGAGGGGCGGGTACTTTGGCCGCACCATCGGGCACCACCACTACTAAACCTAGTTCACCAATAGAAACCCCACAAAGGACTCCACGAAGAGTTATAAGAACCCCTCCCTCAGGTTGCTCGTCCAACGCTCATAGACGACAATGCTCGAGTGGCGGAGATGGAGGCGGTTGTTGTGGTGGTAGTAGTGAAGGCACGGATGCGTCTACGCCCCCACGTGAGTGTCCTTCCATATCTAGTGCCAGAAGCACTCCACGCTCGATCATTGCAACGTTTCGACACACACTACATACCCGATGGGGAAAAATATTATACAATTGTCAATGGCAATGTGGTTTTGGATGATATCAGGCACGAGAGAGCCGCATCCGCAACCTTTGCCACATTGTCTTTGTTTGCTAATGACTTTATGACTTTTTGGCCAAAGTTGTATAAAGCTAAGAAAGAAAGAATCATTAATCAAATCAATGATGAGTACAAGCCGGTCGTTGGTAGTGATGTCATCCCCAATAAGGTGGATAAAGGACCACATGGTGGACGTCATGAAACATTGGTGGGGAGATGTGACTAGGAGAGTGAAGGCAGGGGGTGAGAAGCCTTGGTACATCAGGGCGAGGATTGGAATGAGGAGAAGAAAAAGTATGCAGCGAATCCCCAATGGTACAAGCAACAAGAGGATGCAGCAAAAGTACTAATGGAGAGCGTAGGAAGCTCTCACCTTGTTGGAAGCGGCGGTTGGGACACATTCCATGTCTACTTTGTAAGTATCAACGCTTATCTTGTATGTTTCATTTGATAATATGTTATGTTTATTGTTTTTATGTTATGGTACTTTTAGAATCTAGTGGTTGGTTGGTCGGAAATGGGACAAGAGGAGGACATTGCTTGCCACCACCATAACACGTATTGTCTTTTGGAGAAGCTTGAGCGAGAAGGCGTCAACCTCAATTGGGGGAATGTTGCAGATATGGTAAGTGCGCCTTAACCTTAGTATTTGTATACTTTCTTTGCCATTGCATGTTAGATCGTTGTTTTGTATACCAAAAAAAAGCGTCTTGTATGGTTTATGTAGAGACCAACCTGACCCTGAGTGAGGGCTCCGCATAGAGTGGCCTTGCCCATGTCTTTCCTCTTGTACATACATATTTTGGTCAGCTCGCATTTGTGTTTGAGCTTGTATACAACTACTTTATGCAATTTTGGGCATCGAGTATAAAAACCATTTTGGCTTTCCATACCATACTATGGTCTTTTGTGTCAACTCATCTCATTAGAGCTTGTAATATGGTCTTTGATATGTAAATTTCAGATCTTGCAATATAATTTGGCCATTGTTTGCACTTGTGTACAATGTACATACTTTGTAATGTCAAAAACGTTATGGCACTCCAACTTTTCCAACAAATTTGTTTTGTTCTTCACATCATAGTACAGTTAACTTTGGTACTCTATAAGTTTGGCATAATGGTGCACCCAGCTATGCACCATTATGCCAAAAAATAATTTACACCTGCACATGTCGAAATAAGCGTTGAAATAAGCATCTAAATAAGCGTCGAAATAAGTGTGGGAAACCAATCTTGTTCCCACGCTTATTTCGACACATATTTCGACAGTTCCATTTCGACACTTATTTCCACAAGTATATCAACATTTTGGGATTTTTGAGCCAAGTTCTAAGGCGTTGAAAAATGCATTGATAATGGCCCCGCCTCTTGTAGTAATGGTAGAGTGGACCTAGGGCCCTAGGGCCATTCCATATCCTTTATGCTACATTCAAGAAAGAGTGCATGGTAGAATCTACCTAGGGTCATTCAATAATCTGGCATGCATGGTAGATGTAGAGTGGCCCTAGTTGGGACATTCTTATCATCCTATTATTAATATAATTATCTCACCTTTGATTTTTTACGTGCTTGTTTCAAACCAAATCTTGTTTGTAATGCTCCTCTTACTCGCCTAAGAGACAAGTTCTATAAAAAAATTGTTGATTTGAATATTTTTTAATACACGATTCTATAGATTGAGCGGCCTTATTTCTAGTTTCTTATTGGGAAAGAAGAAAAACCCTAAAAAACTAAAAAAATGAGCCAATGTGGGAATGCGATTTTTCCCATTTTATCTAATATAGTGTAGACCAAGTAGTGGACCTTGAAGAAGAGGATTGGGAAGTGAAACTTGCATGATTGTGGTTAGGAATGCCCACCTCGATGAGTTTCACACAAAAATTGGCTCTTGTAGATACAAGAGTTAATCATAATTTGATGTCCTATGACACATGACAATCCCTTAGGGAGCCACCATTAGTGAACACCCTAGCCACCACAGTCACTAATGTTGCTTCAAAATTGGTCCAATCTTTATGCACAATTACAACTCTATTTCACATTGGCACAATAATCCCTTGGAAGGGAAGTTTTATGTGATGCCTATAGGAACAATGAGAGAAGAGATCCTTCTAGGGTGTGGATGGATGGGATGAAAAGATGCAGGGGGGAAGAGAGCTTGAGCTCTTGCAAGCACACACTCACTCACAAAACCCTAATAGAGAATACACAAGGTGAGAGGCTGAAAATCTTCTTCTACTTCACTCAACACTCAACACACCATATACAAGATAAGAGTACACACAATATGAAAGGTACTCAACCAAATACATACAAGGGTTCTCTATAGTGTGAACCCAACTAAATGAGCTGGTGCTATAACTATGCCTATTTACATATATATATATACATACATACATACATACATACATACATACATACATACATATACATACATACATATATATATAACGTACATACATACATACATAACACACATACATACATACATACATACATATATATATATATATGTATGTATATATATATACACACACATACATACACACATATCACTACAAACTTTGCCTTCTCTCTCTCTCTCTCTCTCTCTCTATATATATATATATATATATATATATACACACACACACACACACACACACACACACACACAAAGAGAGAGAGAGAGAGAGAGAGAGAGAGAGAGGGCAAAGCTTGTAGTGGGTACCTTTAAAAAAAGCATCCTCGCATGTGTGCGTGCATGTATGTGCATTCTCGTGTGTGTGTGTGTGTGTGTGTGTGTGTGTGTGTGTGTGTGTGTGTGTGAGTGAGAGAGAGAGAGAGAGAGAGAGAGCGAGAGAGCGAGAGAGAGGGAGAGGGAGTGAGGGAGAGAGAGAGAGAGAGAGAGAGCACTCATTTCCTAACTTGGTTTAATACCTCTTATATACCCCAACTAAAAGAAACATGTACTTCAAAAATAAAAAGTGGTGTACAAAAATTAAAAGGCTAGAGACTAGCTAGGTGTTGGTATGGTTGGCTTAATGACTTTCCCAAGCACTTATGAATAGAGGCCTTGGGACGGCCACTAAAAAACATCCAAGATAGTAGGAGATTTCAACAAAAGGGAGTTTAATTTCCTTGTGAAGTTGCAAAAAAACATGCATACATAATTTTAAAAAAAATTGAAGTTTAAAAAATAATCGAAGGAGTACTTTTTATTAGCTCAAAGTTTATAGAATGGTTTACCTAAGTACATAGGTAGGAAATATTTTAAATACCCCTTACCATTGAACACATGTGATACATTAGATCTTAACAAACTTTCGACCTCCTCCTTCCCTCCCACTGAGTCAAACAATGTATTTGATGTTATTATTTATATGGGTAATGTGTGTATGCGTGCATGTGCATGTGAGAAAGTGAGTAAGTGTATGTGTATGTATGTGTGTGTGTGTGCATGTCTGTGTGTGCATGTGTGCATGTCCATGCACGTGGTGTATGTGTATGTGTGCATGTGTGCATGTCCATGCACGTGGTGTATGTGTATGTGTGCATGTGCATGTGAAAAAGTCAGTGCATGTGAGAAAGTGAGTGTGTGTGTGTGTGTGTGTGTGTGAGAGAGAGAGAGAGAGAGAGACAGAGAAAGAGAGAGAGAGAGAGAACCAATGAGACTAACAATTGGTTGCAATTTAACTTCATATATGTTAGCATATCAAATCTCCATGTATCTAAACCCTTTTAAAACTATGTACTCGTAGAATACCAATTATGTAGCCAATGGAGACACAACCTAGTAGTAAGGTGTTGAAGTCCCATGCAGGAGGTGTTGGGTTCAAAACCTCTTGGGGCTATTGATGACGGCACGAAAAACACACACACATGGGCACAAAAGA